>NW_026623248.1:4054585-4124205 GCF_030028575.1 Malurus melanocephalus | reverse complement strand
CCGCAGCCCCAGCCTGCCCACAGCAGCCGCAGCGATCCCACAGTGTGCCCGTAGCCACGGCACCGTGTTCTCCGCCGACGGGAGGGACACGCAGCCGCTGCTGTTTGGAAATCGCGCCCAGCCCGCCTCGGGAGCCGCGCAGGCTCCTCGCGGTTCGCAGCACACGCTCCTTGTGCCGAGCGGACACCCACGGGGTGCCCGGGGTACAGCGGTAACAATCTGTCTGCTATTCTGGCTCTCTCCGTTTCTCTTTTTCCCTCTTTGTTCCCTTTTCTATCCCCACTTGAATGGAAGTGGGAGGAACACTTACCCTTCTTTATCAATAAACAGTTCTCAGATATAATATTGCCGCGTTTGCGCTTTATTTTTTTGTGCAAGAAATCTATTAAAAGAATCCTCCCCGACTCCCTCTTCTCAAGCGGGACGGGACATCATCACTATTTCCTGTGTTGTAATCCAGTAAAATAGAGCCTTACAGTTTTGTATTTATGTGTGATTGACTTTTCTTAGCTTAAAAATAACTGTTACTCTGTTTGATGACTCTTTGCCCTAACAAATATCAAATGTCTTTCCATGAGCCAGGATGTTCATTGGAACACATAGCAATCTGCTTTTAGACAAATCCTCTTTATGTGCTTATAAAGGAAGTGTATCTTAAGGACAGCATCCTTAATCCTCACTCTAGCAGATACATTATTTGGTTCTTGAGAAGAGGTCACAGGAATTTTAAAAAGCCTGTTTTTCAAATTCAGGAGCTCTTGGGTGCTTTTAAAGAACACTGTAAAGTGTGGGTGTTCTGCTTCTTTGCCTGCTGACAGGTATAGTCATAGTAAATTTTGGGGTTGTAATTAAAGTCCAAAATACACAAAATAGAGAATAGTAAAAAAATATTTTAGATATTCAGTGTTATAAAGAAACATAAAATATTACTCCTAAAATCACATAACTTTTACTTCATCCTTTAACTAATWTAAAATTCTTAGAAGAATTGCTTAGATTCAAAAATGCTAATATCTGTTGGTAACTTTTGCCTTGTGAAAATAAAGGTGAAAGCCAGAATTTAGTAAATTACTTTTCCCCTTCTAAGTGTTAGCTCCAGCTCTATGAAGCTTCATCTGTTATCATTCAGTGACTTGTGTTAGATTCAGTTGCTTTCATTTTTTCCTTTCTTTTCTTTTTAGAGCCTAGGACAAGTGCCTGGCTTTTAAGAGTCCACTTAGATTTATGTGTAGTGGTTGATACACATAAATATTTAAAATCTCTTCAAACTAAAGTTGGTATATTTACTGTCACTGCTACTTGAGGGCAATTCATACATGCTTATTGAGATTGTTTACACATGCACCCATAATTGCAATGGCATGTTTGATAATATTTTCTGTTTTTGTTMGAGTATGTAACACAGAGAAGGTCAGCCACACAACAAGGACATATAAATAGGACTTTCAAAAGYCCGTGTGGTAGCAAACCGTGTACATTGCCCCTTAGAATAGTGAGAACTGATATTTTGTGATGCTCTTTGCATAATGGTCTGTCAGACCACTTAAGGCTTGCACATCTGCATTTGAAGACAGACCATTATCTATTGCATTATCCATAAGAAGCTATGCCAAATTTGTCAATCTGCAAGTATAATACAAAGCACTCACTGAAACTTAAATCAAATTTAGTTTGTTCTTTTACTACRTCTCATAATACTTTATTTAATGGGRAAAACAATAAATATGTTTTTAATAATTCTGTGACCTTCATGTTTCTGAAATTGCTTGAGCTCCAGTTGGTTTYGGTTTTTTCCTCTCAGCTCCATTCTGGTTTTTAAAGGTAAGAAATCCCCATGACCACATGAAACTGAGAAAGAATCAAACACTCTGCACGACCTGTACAAAGCACAGGGGCTTTTTGGCTCCACTCTGCAGGAACGAGCAGCCTCAGAGTGACTGAATGGTGCCAAGTACAGAATTTCCAGGTTGTTTAGAACATCCAAAGAAAGATATGCTTGAGGAAGAAGTTACTGCACCCTTTGACACATGGGGGTTGTTATCYTGGACTTTGCATCAATGAACTGTACTCCACATACCTTTATTTAAGTGATGGTGAAGGGCAGGCTAGTGGGTGAGATGACTGCTTGAGGGAAAACTTACTACATCCATGGCTTCTTGGGTGTTMTGTTGAATTCACAAATTCTGTTATGTTCACAAATAGCCCTAAAAATACCTATGGCAAATATAAGACAATTTTCCTCTTTGCAATCTTTTTAGTATCTTAATATGCTCACAAGTGAGGCTCTTTCTTGTTGACATGAGTGCCACCTGGTCTGTGAGGGAGAGAATCTAGGAGCTGGGAGGGGTACTGTGGCCAGCAGGGAGGGCCTGGCTAGCCAGGGCCTGTCCCACCACCCCTAGCCGGGGAACAAGGCAGGCAGGCATGGGAGTGAAGCCCAGAGCCCAGGTTATGAAGCAAACATCTGAAAATGAAGCAGGTCCAATGTCAAGCACATAAAACAATCCCCAAGTCAGGATCAAGGTTAGGACTGGTGGTATTAGCAAGAATCCGACAGTCTAGGGATCACCATGCAGGTCCATGGTGACTGGAAAGGTCTAAAGTCAACATTGAAAGTTGGTGCCCTTCTAACCCCTTTTGGGTGGGGAGGGTGTGGTGTGTGTTATCTGTGCATTTTTCTCTGTTCCTCCACATAGTGTGCTCCAGACTGGGGTACAGTATGAGGTCACAATTCAGATCAATCCTGTTGGACAAAAATATTTCTGGTTTTCAGTTCTGACATCAGTGAAGAGCCTTCCCCTGTTCTGCCAGAGCTATGCTTTCAGGACAYTTGAAAGAGAATACATGGCATGGGTCCTGCTTTCTCTAACCCTTGTATTTTCTCTCTTGATGACAAGCTGACCCATCATGATGATGAGCATTGTTTCTCCATGATWCTGGTAGACTTTTTCTTTGTAGAGAAAACTGAAATTAAAACAGGCATAAAAGTGTTAGCTTCATACACAGCTCATTCCTACTTTATAAATCTCCTTAGGAATATATTGAGGTCAGTATTACACAACTGACTGATTTTTAAATGTCTGGAAAAATCAATTGAAAATGTTCATCTCCTGACCTATTTTTTTCTATTACTGCTTCATATTTCTCGCTTGAAGGTCCTTAGGGTTTTGGTTCATTGCTTTTAAATTATTAATGTTATRTATATGAGAAGCAGGGAAAATAGTATCTGATGTCTTTCTTTCCTCTTCAGCTCTTCACTCTTTTACAGAGGACAATCCTGCATGTGGGGGTCACATCTGAAAACCCTTTTTGTTTTCTAATTGATATATTTTTCTTTCTTTTCTTTTTCCAGTTAATACTTGGTTATTCATCACTGAAAGTCTTCAAKATGCCTTTTCTGAATGAGGGACTGGCAGAGAAGACGGTTATTGGATGAACAAAACTAACACAAGATTAATTTCTTAACTGACTTGGAGATTTTACTACAGCATGAGAGACTGTTTTCTTGAAAATCAAATAATTCATAGCCTTTATACTTGCCACAGATAGTGAAATGTAAGCATCTGAGGAACAACCTGATTTTACAAGTTTGGGGGTTTGAGAGCAGTTTGGGTATGGGAAATATAAAAATCATGTATATATGTATCCATATGAATTAACTGCCATAGCATTTTAAGTTTGTCAGTGAGTTCTTCATCTTATCTAGGCTTGTTTCTTTTGTGTGATGTTGTAGAAGCTGCACCTATCCTGTCTTTTAGCTCTGCCATGGTCAGGCTCAGGCAAAGCAAACGTTTGATGGTGTTGGGACACACTCCACAGGTGGGAAGAGGGATGGAGCCACAGGCGGGCATGCAAAGTCGCTTTCAGAGTTTTGGAGATGGGAAGGCTGAAGAGGGATGAAAGAAACAACTGGCGGAGCACAGCGGGGAAAAGGCGGGCGGTGGGGCTGAGGCGTGCAGAGGYTTTGGGCGCTGAATGGGGACGGAGACGCTGATCAGGCAGGCAGGGGCTCGGCCTCTATACCTGCCCCTGCTCCGTGCCCTGCTCCTGTGCCCTGCACCTGTGCCCTGCTCCCATCCCCTGCACCCATCCCCTGTCCCTGCCGCTACCCCTGCCCCCTCCTGCCCGCCCGGGCCCGCTGCTCTCGGCGCGGGGCGGGGGCCCCGGGCCCGTCCCGCCCCGTCTCGCCCCCGTCACCAGGCGATGCTGCGGCCAAGATGGCGCCGGGCGTCGAGTGAGCGCGAGTGGGGATWGAGGCTCCTCTCCCGGCGCTCTCCCCACCCCGGGCAGGGCGGGCGCAGGGATGAAGCGCGTTCCTGGTCCCGGCAGGTCGTTGTGAGGGGCGCGGGCAGGCAGACACCATGGCGGGGATTATCAAGAAGCAGATCCTGAAGCATCTCTCCAGGTCAGTGGGGCGCGGTGCACCGGGCAGGCTGAAGGGGCTCGGGGCGGGGGCGACGGTGGGTCCCTGTGCCTGAGAGCGACCCCCGGGCTGCGCGCTGGGCGGGGGGACCGGGTCCGTTCTGTCCGCGGAAGGGAGAGCTGAGGCCGCCTCCTCGTAGTGATTTGGAGGCGGAGGGGGTAGCCGGGTGCCCGTGTGGGGCTGTCCGGTGGCCACAGCCGCTTAGCTGGCCGCTGGCCCCCGGCTCCCTCGCTCGGCGCCCGGCGGCGCAGACGGGGAACGGGCTCGGTCTGCCTGGCGCAGGAGGGAGTCACCGAGTGAGTCACCGCCGAGCTCCGGCCGCCTCCCCGCCGGGCAGACGGTGTCCGCCCCCGCTAGCCGAGGTGTGCGGGGGGCAGAGAAGCGAGGAAACCCCCGGCCCTCGTGGTGCCCCGGCGGCGAGGGGAACAGCAGCCGCCCAGGTGCGCTGGCCGGCCGGCGCTGGGGCAGCTCGGCCTGTGTCCTTGCAGCTCAGGTCGCAGCATCTGAGCTCTTGAGACGCAGGTGAGGCCGGGCAACAAAAAGGTAATGCAGAGGGATGAGAWTAAGTTCCTGGTTTTCTGGGTGACCGAAATAATGTCTAAGGTGCCTCACGGCCTAAAACAAGCCAACCTACTGTAAATTTCTTAGCTGTCAATGTCGTTTGCTTGAAAGATGGAGAAATTGCAGAAAGTACACAATCTGATTCATACAGTTTTAAAAAGCCACATCACGTTTCTACCATTTTGTAGAGAGAGACAAAAACCCGTTAGGTACTGTCGTAACACCATAGCCCTTCAAATTCTTCAGGGCTTACTTTTATGTCTTAAAAAAATATAACGTTTTTCCAAAATGTTTTATTCCACTGTTGTATTTCTGAAAAGTGTTTATAGAGAATATCAAACAAAATGAAGTGACAGATTGTTATTTGACTAATCTGTTGTTGATGCACATGGAAAACATAATTCTCATTCCAAATCCTTTTATATCTATCTGCTAAATGTGATGTATGAAGCRGTAGTAGAATAATTTTTCTTCTCTGCCCTGCTCGTGAGTTATGTAGCAGGGAGTGCTGATAAAGAAATCTTTTCTTCATATGAAAATGACAGAGCACTGTGTGAATGGAAATGCAACATGAAGATGTCATCAGCCTTGAGTCAGTTTCCTAATCAGCGTTGTGCGTGGAATAGCTGGATTTAGCTTGTTTCCTGTAGTGGTATATAGCAAGCTGTATGGAAAGTGAACTCTAGTCTCTGTGTTTAGGTTAAACTCTAAAATGTGTCTGGGAACTAGTCATGAGTAAAATAAGTCAGTTTTTTCTAGTTTTTCAAATGAACAGCTGCATAGATTAGAACTAAGAGCTTTGTCATGTTGGTAAATTTGTGATTGCTCTCTTGAGTGTTGTGAGAAAGGTTACTCACCAAGTCTATGTCAAGTGATTATAACACATTTTATCACTTCTGGAAAGCTTATGAGATAYATCCATTGACCTGGTAGCAAGTTGAAGCTGATGCTCATAATCCATAATGCTTAAAGAGTGTGTTTGCTATGTAAAATATAGACAGTATTATTAACCTGCTTATTATGGGTGTTCTTCATTACATGTTTAGATATTATCTTTACTTTCTACAGAACAGATGTTTCAGTGGTTGCAGAAGTTTGTTACTCAGGCAAACAGAAWTCAAGTGACATGAGGTTCTTAAATTTCAGGATCTTGATTTTTTGACAGAAATTATAACAGTAATATTTCAAGATTTTCTTTAATAAGTTTTGTAAGAATGTGATTAAGGAGCCAAATACATAAGGAATTTCCTGTAATAGAGAGAATGACAAAGGACACTCTCACATTTTACTTTTACTACATTAGTTCCTGTTCWGCAGTTTTCATAGCTTCTTGAAACTGCTGCCTGCTTGTCATCTTCAACAAAGCAGGTATTAGTGGCAGGATTAAAATTTTTAGGAAGAAGTCCATGTATAATAAAGCAATAGTGGAAAGATTTAGCCTCTTATCTTGCTTTATTTTCCTTTTTGATTATTTTATTCCCCTTAGGTTTGAACAAAGATATGAACTTGTACCGTAAGTTACGGAGAAGTACTTCGATTTTTTGCCACAAACCACTGTTGAGGTTGGAAGGGATCTTTAGCGGTCATCTTGCCTATCTCCCCCAGTCATCATTGATTTGGCAGCATTTGCTGTGAAGATTGCTGCAATATCTGTTAATCATGTGTAATCAATTTTCAGCTCTTCTTTACTATCTAGATTCTATATCTTCTAATTTAAAAGTGTTGTGTCATTCAACAGTGCAGTTTCCATTTAGCAGTTTCCAGTGCTTTTATTAGATGAACTGATAATGGACAGTGGTATGAAGGAGCCTCATCATTCTACATTTGTTAGATAGGGAAATTTTACATAGGTATGAATGTTTGAAGTCTGAGAACAAGAAGAAGATGACCCAAACTACATTTTGAAACAGTTTTGATATCTAYATTACTTTTTATCTTTGTAAAGGGTTTTTCTTACTCCTGTGTTACAGTTTAAGAGCAGTGAAGGTAATAAAACTTATTTTATTCAGTTTGTGACAAATCTATATCTCGAATCAGGATCTGGTGATGAGTTTTCTGCCTTTTCAGTCTTTTAAAATTTGAAGAAATGTCCTCTATCTTCAACATGCATTTTTCTTTCCTAAGGCTGTGGTAGAAAATGAGAAGGAGGGAAGGGGCAGGAACAAAATAAGTGGTTTTGTTGTACTTCACATTTTGTAATGCTTGGTATATGATTTGAAACTAAATGTATCAACTAAACTGAAGAGGTGAGTTTGTCATTTGGAGGCTTGAATTTTTGTCRGCTCCATATTGTGCTGGGTGTGGTTTTGCTGATTGCAGATGATGGATTGTTTATTTCTTATGTGCCATAAAATGAAACGAGTGTCTGGATAATGGCATCATCCTTTACACAAGTAGGAAAGACATACCATTCCTAGAAGTCTCTCTAGTGTTGGGATTACCTACTGTRAAGGTCTTTCGCAGTGAACTGAAACTTGTGTTGAATCTTCATTTGTGATGTTAGGTATTTTCAGTGCATAAGAGATTTGTTGTTGAAGARCACCTTTTTATTGCAAGATTTTGTGTTCAGTGCTCTGCTATGATGGTAGCAGATATCCTTCAGTATTTCTTCTTTGTTCTCAGACTTTGTGGACAAGTGTATGAAACAATGGTGTTAAAGATTTCCAATGGGAATCTAGATTGCCATGCAAGTTCACTCTGGTGTTGCTGTGGTTGTAAGGGATCATCTTCATGGCAGTTTCAGTCTTGCATTGTTCAGATGGGAGATACATCGAACAGAGATCAGGTATTACTAACACAGACTTGTGTAAGGGTGTTTTCAGGTGTTTCATAGTTTTGGCTTTTAGTATCATTGAAATTCCCTTCCTAGTTAATGAGCAAYTTCAGTCCTCYKTATATCTGCATTATCCAGCCTTTCTGTGAAAAAGTTTYGTTTATCAAGTCATGTRTGAGAAGCATGAAGGAAAGCTTATAAACTTTGCCTCTCTGTTAAGCAGCCACAACTGAATATGACAGTCTCCACTTCAATTGATATTAACTCTTATCAATGATAACACATAGTACAACTTAAAAAGTTACAGTTATCATCTTACTTGCTATTTTCACAGAGAAAACAGTGAGAGGTTTTAAAGTGCTTGGTATGGCWGAAATTATTTTCAGTTGTGTCATTAGTTAATGTTCTGCATGAACTTAGACCTTTGCTTTTGCTCATCTGAATCAATAGATATGAACATACTAAGATTTCAACAGAAGAAAATTGCAGTGAGTTTTGTGACAATTATTTTCGTSTCATAATTGGGAAGTCATTCTAAAGCTCATATGAAGAATGGTTGTACAAAGAATAGCATACCAACTGTATGGATATCAGGAATCAGCTGGTCCTGATACAAACAACGATGTACCTCATCTGGTACATCTTCACTGATAACATATAATGATATGTTACACTGATATAATGATATGATACACTGATAACCAAAATATTTGCCCTGCATATTGCCTTGCTTTTATGCCAGTCAAACATGCCTGGTTGGTGAGGAGTGTTGCCCCCTCAAGACATCTGAGGGGACTCCTTTAAAGCAGTTGTAATGCCTTTATTTGACTAGAATGGGCTGTTTTCTTCCTGTAAGTAAATGAACAAAATTGTTTGGATGAACTTTGAAAATTCTGCTTGTAGCAAAATAAGTAGGTTTTTGCTTATTTTCAGTTCTGTGTATTCCACTTCTGTGTCACTTTCGTTTTGTGGAAGTTAGCCAATTCCTTTAGCCAGCCAAAGAACACAAAGTGTGTACTTTTCTGCTTCTCTCTTTGTAGTAATTTTGCAGTGTATTCTACGTGACTGACTTTATTGGCTTGTGCAGTATGTGAGAAAATTGCAAAACACAATGTAGACATAACAATTTCTGTTGTTCTGAATGAATCTGTACTGAATCTGAATGCTTWCAGGA
This sequence comes from Malurus melanocephalus, assembly GCF_030028575.1. Lineage (NCBI taxonomy): Eukaryota > Metazoa > Chordata > Aves > Passeriformes > Maluridae > Malurus > Malurus melanocephalus. The sequence goes on along the minus strand of NW_026623248.1, from coordinate 4,115,274 downwards.
AGTGTCAGCATTATGTCTGTCTTAAATGTTGCACCAAGTGAAAGAATAAGCCTGAAAAACATCAGGTAGTAAAGCAGAACTGCTTGAGACAGCAGAAAAGGAGGAGGAGAAAGAGCAATTTAAAGTTTCACTATAATCCTGTATTTCTTAAATTCTCATATGTTTGAAAATCAGTACTTTTAGTGTTTAAGTGGAAATTTAATGCCAACAGTTTTTTTCTCTGTGAATGTGTTGATAATGTACTAATGAGTATAAAGGAATCAATAAATGTGTTTTTCAACAGAAATAAAAAACTTTCACTTTCTTCTGGTTTTGTTAGTAGCTTCATGCATCATATTGCATTTTAAGGTTCTGTAACAGAACATCTTCTAAAATCCAAACTGAAATTGCTACRGTGCTTTATGAAATTACACAGGTATTTCGGAGATAAGTGAGCAATAATGTATTTTCTGGTAGAATTCCTAATCATTGCATTTATTTAAAAGTTGATATTAAATCTTGTATTACATCTCAGAAAGATCTCTAATCTTTCAGTAGCATTTGAGTTAATAAAATAAACTCACAGAACTTGACTTCTGTGTTTCAGTTTAACATTATGTTTGCAACTGTATTATCAACCTGATTTTACAGACATTGTGCATGCATAATAATAACAAAAATGAATACATTTCCACAATCAGCTCAAATTAATCAGTAGCATTTTACTTATATGCAATCATTTTCTTAAAGAATTCTCAGAATAGTTTGCTAATAAGTTGCACAATTAAAATGGGTCTTGGTCGCTGTTGCAATTACCTGACATGCCAGTATGAAAGATGCCCTGGAAAAAAAAGGACATTTAAATAAAGCCTATGAGGAACAAAATTGTCTCTTAAGATCAAGTGATTATGGAGTATGTAAGAATCAAAACTAGCTCACGGTTATGTATTTTAAAATTTATTATTTCTCCTGCTAAATCCTTTGGTTTTTGTTTGGTTTTTTTTTTTTAATGTCAAAGCAGTATAAAAGTATGTGCTAAATAATTCTAAGAATGAGAGGTGCTTTTTAAAGTGTCTTGTTTTATTTTTTTTCTTTTTCCTACAAGCAGATTGGACAAAGGAGATCAGATAATTTCTGATGAAACATTAATGGAATTAWAAAGGCTTACATGAAGAGATTTATTTCACAGTTTTTTTTGCAAATCATGAGAATGATTGCTATGAAGTAATTAGACAGTGYATCTTGGGTTTGGCCGCTTGCACAATAACCCATATTTCTTCATCCAGTAACTCCTGTAGGAGTACACTTCCTTGCAGCTAGTCCTAATCATGGTTCAGGTCTCTTCATTGTCTCCTTTTTTGATGAGAAAAAACATGAGAGGAAAGAGCTTCAGCTAGGCCRTGCCTTTTTGTTCTTCCAGCCTCCCCAGGATGGATGTACAAGCCTTGCTGTATGAACGTCCCTAGCACAGATTTTATGGCAGCTCTACTGTGTATCTTCACCAAGTAGCTTGAGAACACCAGAGGGTTTTTTTTTCCTCAGAGACCCTTGCTGCTTCTGTCTCCCAAGGAAGCAACACTTGGATTCAGCTACCCAGGAAGCTGAAAGTTTTGCCTACTTCTGGAACAGTTTTCATGTTGTTTCATTGTTGGCAGTTGGGAGACCGGAGAAAAATCATAATTTGTAACTAGKTGTCTGTAATTCACTTAAGTGATAAATCTCTTAAATGCTGTTCAGATATCCCAACAAGCTACTTGCCAAGGTCACTGTCCAGATGTTTGGGTTTTATTGTACCCAAAACGTAAAAGTGTAGGAATTAATTCTGTTTAAGCTGAAGCATCTCTTTGAGGTGAAGACARTTTGCAGAAAACTTTTTCTTTTTTCTTTATTGTACTACAATTTCATAGTCTGCAAAATCAGACTGTCAGACATGTAAAGGTCTTTGTAGCGCCACCCCAAACACAAAAACAAATYCAGAGGTCCCATTCTCCTACATCTCTAGGGTCAGGTTTCTTTAGTGTGAATTTTGAATAGCTGATGTTGAGACACTGTGAATAGGAACAGACAATGTGGGTTGAGAAATCTCAGGCTAGGCAAAACAAAACTGAAAAGTTGTCTCCCATTTAAAAATAAAATAAAATCCTCTTATGCTGCATCTTTGGGCTCTCTTCTGTCTCATCTTCCAAATGTACTTAYTGAGTATTTCTGAAACCACTTGGCTATATTACACAGATCTTTTCTGCATGATTTTCTTTATAAGCTGTTCATGTAAACAGGGCTGCAGTGTTGTAGTATTACACAGCAAGGGATATTCTCATGGGAATCTAGAGTTTTACACAGGTCTGTTTCCTTTTGAGTTCTGTAGTGTCATGAAGTGTAACAAACTGTTGTAATTGCAGTTATCTTCAGCTAAAATTCTCTTACATTATTGTATCACTCCTTTTTCCCTTTGAACTTGATCCCTTGTGTGTCCCCTGTGTCCCGTTCCCTGCAGCGATTCCAGCTGGCTCTGGTGGAGATTGGTTTGCTGTGAATATCCTTACTACCAAAATGAGTACCAGAAGCTTCTCAGAACCTGTGGCAACTGACCACTTGCTTTCACCAGGAGTAGGGGCCTTATGTCTGAATACCTTGCCCTCAGGTAACTTCCTGTCTCCCACCTTTGTAGAGTAAATGTACAAGGTGGTATGTATTTATATAGATTTAGGAGTGAAGTGAGCTCTATAAAATTACTTGGGTTTTCACTCCTGTTTCTTTTTTTAACTTAGAATTCTGTAAATGGTTATTGTTTGCTATGCAGCTGCATGTTTTGATTTTTGGGGGTTTTTATAAATCCTAAACTAAACTAAGTTGTTACAACTAAAATTTACAAAACTGTTTTGTGAACTAAATCAGCGATCCCATTTTAAACATACCTTTTTGTGTTTTCTAAGTGCAATCTRGGTGTTTCCTGATATCTTTAGGCTATGTGACATTTACTGTTTATCATTTGCATCTGCTTAATTCCTTTTCATAACTTACTGTGTGTTACCTCTGTATTGATATATTTGAAGGGTCAGTCAGCTTTTTACCTAGTTTACAGAAGWAATTGACTGATTTTCTTTTTTTAAAGGAGTTCTTATATTTTATACCTTATCAAAAGATACTGTGTAGTGTGATGTGATCCGTTAGCATTAAAAAAGATATCTGCTAATGTCATATAAGTAAATGATGCTGTTTCCAAAAGGCAGAGGTTGTTATGCTTTTACATTGTATAATTGTTTCTTGATTTTAAATTTCTAAAATTGTTTTTCATTAAATGGCTTTTCTTTGTATTAGATACAAAATGTTGTATTTTAAGTGGAATTTAATAGTTATCAGGTGTAAGCAAATTGAAGTGGTTTTTTTTCTGCCTGTGGTGGGGAAGTTGCATTTGCATTGCCACATATGTTTTGATGGATTCGGGATTTGTGTTATCTTGTATTCAACATTAAGGCCTCACATGTATATGTAGGATTGTCATGTTTGAATAAAATACTCTGGGTTTGATCATACTGGCCATTTCTCTGCTTGATGTGAAAAGACTCATGGAATTGAAAAGCTAATATTGGTCTATGTAAGGGTTTATTGTAAATGAAAGATAAATTGCTTGAGCAACATTTCACTAGCAAGATGATTATCACTCATGCAGTGCAAGCTYCTCATTTATGCACAGTGCTTGTCTGTGTCTGAGATGCGCATATCTGCTTCATGACACATAATTAGATAATAACCATTGATGACAGCAGCTGTCTCAGTTCTGCCTGTACCCAAAAAGCAAGCAATAGAGTTTTTCTAAATAGAAAGAAAATTATTTCGTATATATGTTATTATAGAATTAAATAGGAGAAGCATTATGTACTATCAAGAGACTTGGTGGGGATGTCAGTATTTGAGAAGGTATGGAATGGGTCTTGAAGTGGATAGGAGCATACTGAAGTGTCTTTAGGAAGTTACCTGGAGTAGGAGTCCCTGCTGAAGGCCTTCTGTGTTTTGATGAAATGGAAGCAATTATTTGAAAAGTGTCAGCAAAGCCGATGTACTATGCAGGGCTCCTAGGATGGGATGGATAAGGGGATGGTGTAACACTGAGCCAGATGCGTTGCACAAATACTGGGCCAAGGTCCTAATTAGTGATTTCCATGGAGAGGAAGATCTGGCTTTAGACTATGATAGGTCAAAAAGCCTGATGAGTGTTAGCTAACCCTTGCAGTTCACCTGCTGATAGGAACTTCTTGGGAGAAAACTGCATGGTATTTATGCAGGACACAGCATTCATTGCTGACATCCAGGTGGATTCTGGATGCAAGCAGGAGGATAACTGGAGGAATAGCCTCTCACACCACCAAACGTGTGTCCATTCTAGGCTTGTGTATTGGTCATCCATTGGTTCACAGTGCTGGTGAGATTTTATAGTGCTGTTTGGCAATGCTCTTCCTGGTGCAGAATGTGAGAGTGCCGTTGTTTGTAGGAGGAATTTTTTTCCAGAAATTTTAAAATTTGTCCTTACTAGTGTTTATTTTCAACTCAATGTGCTGTTAATATTCATAAAYAAAGAACTTAAGTGTTTTATGTGTCAGAGTGTGTATAGTTGATCCTACCATGTTGTAAATATAAAAGGTGTTACCTCTCCCCAAAAMCCCTACCACAGGTGCCTTAATTTTTCACTTTTTTAGAGCTTCTGATTTTTATACTGTATTCTATCCTGATGTTTTAATGGATATTAAAATACTTTGCAATTAGTGTTTCCTTGTACTTACTTTCAAAGTATTCTGTTTAGTTTCATGTATGGTTTTGTTTCTATATTAAGGTAAATGAGCAGCTGATTAACTTTTTGTGCTAAAAAAATAACACTAATTATTATTTTTATAGTAAAAATTAATAAAATTAATATTTTAATAAGTGGGAAAAGTGTCCAAGATGAAGACATTCCATATTTTGTGGTGATATTTAGTACTACTTGCCATTCATTTTTTATACGCAGAAGTACTTTAACCTTTATATATCTCAGGCAATTTTTCATCAATCATTTCTTATCTTCCTGCTTTATTTCCAAAAAAATCTGTCTTTCACTTAGAACTCAGTAGTTTCCATGACATGTATTTTCAAATGTTGTGTATCTTGCATCAGCAATGAGTTGGCTATTGCTGCAAAGCCATTTGCTGCTGTTTTGGGTTCCTCAGAAAGATCGTTTTCTGTGGTCTTGATTAATGTGACTTGTATGCTACGTCATCTTTTATACATTTTAACTCAGACTGCAGAGCTAAAAGTTTTTACTCCTAAGCTTGCATAAAGCACATCTAACATTTTTTTGCTAGGTGAAATACTASTTTAATACACTTGATTAAAATTAAAGCATCCCTAGGACAACCAGGACTCACTCAAATGTTTCTTGTCCTTCCCAGTTCACCAGCTTTTTCTAGGACGTCGCTAAATATATTCAGTGCTTTTGGCTTTCCGCAAATCCTTTGGACAGTGAGTTATGTGATATTGTTGWTCTTGCAGTCTCCTGACCAATACTAACTCTAAGCCTTTACTGTTRATTTTATAGCACTTTTTGTGATGCTTTTTCAGTGAAGTTTTTTGAAGTACTCAGAGAAGATATCAGCTACCTGATTCTAATCTTGTTTCTTAAATTTGAAGGATTGAAATTGACTTCTTTTACAGAAGTTAGTTCTTTTAAAATTTRGTTATGTTTTTCCCCTAGTCTATCACATCCTTGCAAAATTTTCATTAGTTCGTTACTTTATCGATGCAGGCCAAACACTTGTTGCATCTGTAAAGACTGTCTTTCGTCAGTCTTTCACTTAGTGGCAGCTTAATCTTTAATCCTGTGTGTCTGCAGTGGATCTGGCCGTTTCTGTTCTGTCGTACTTGGATCAAAAAGAAATCTTCTGAATGTCACTGGGCTTAATGTTACTGGTATGTAGAGCTGTATTTTAATCTAGGCAGTTTTTCTTTTTCCCATATATAACTTGCTACCATCTAAATAGATCTAATCATCTTGGTACTTGGGACTTAAATACTGAAGTGCTGTTGCAGGAAAAGGTACAGCAATGCTCCTGAACTCAGAATTTACATGTGGTGTTTTTTTCCCTGAGACACTGATATTTCTTTTGGCTACAGCAAAGAAAATATGAGAGAGGAAATCATTATGTTGCTTGCAGCATGCTATTTGTATTTTTTTCTTACTTAAAGCTGGGGGGAGTTAAATGTATTTTTTTTCCAGCTCAAGCCAGTTATTGAAAATCAGCTGTGGTGTGTGATATTATGCTGGATGAGAGAACTCATAACATTACATATTGTTGATCCCAATACTTTTTTTCTGTGGCAGACTTGACAGAGAGTTCTATTCGTCTCTTACTTAAACTTGAAATCTTAAAATTTGAAGTGGTACAGTGAGCTGAATGAGCCCTTCATTCTGTTACTTAGAGTCATGGGAAGCAAATGTCTTCCTGAGRAACTTGATTGAAAAAGACCATTTTTCTTGCTTCAGAAATGTTGTGTAATGTTCCTTAGAGATCAAGTAACATGGTTCAAACAGGTGAAACTGTAAAGAAAAAAATCAGTTATCTTTGTGTTACATTTCTGCTGTTCTATTATTGATTTATTTGCCAGTGCTTAATAGGTCATGCTTCCCTTTTTCAGAACCTGTTGTTTCAGCAGTTTGAGTTCGTAACAAGGAGATAAGCAAAACTTGTGACACATACTCTGATTTAGTAGTCTGTCATGATTAGAACATACATTTAGAATAATATCGCTGAGGAAATTTTATTTTAGAAGCAGTGAAGGCACAGGGTAGAGTTTGGGTAAGCAATTGTGTACTCAAGGAGATGTGCAGAACAGCTGAGAATCTGTGTCCAAATGTGATCCAGACTTCTGTTATTTCTCTACCAAATCCAGAGGTTGGCTTTTCTGTTGACAAACTTGACAAGGCATCTGGTATTTACTCCAAGCCTTTGGGGAGTGCAGCCCTAAGCATCATATCGTGTGTTGGCCTTCATTATACAAACCATAAGCCTGTGACTTCAGAAAAGTGTTTTCCCATCTTCTCTACCTGTTGTTGAGTTTTTTTTTTTTGTTTCTGTTTTCAACTTCTTGGCCATCTCTGCCAGCATGGTGGAGTGCTCCATTCAGAGCTCCATGCCTGTGGTGTTGCAAACAAACCTTCAGAAAATAAGTATTTCAGTTAAAGAAATGCATCTTTTATGTAGATTTTGAGTTACTTTAGAGGGAAAAAACTGAAAGAACTATTGTGGTACTGACAAAATACAGTGATTGTAACTTATTGCTCTGATTCTTAATAGTGTGCTATTACTGTGTAATCTTTTACACTTTTCACTGAACTCTTAGTCTGTACATTTTAGATTAAACTTGAACCTSTATCTGTAACTGAATAGTAATATTTAGTGCATGTGTATGTATGTGTACCCAAAGAAGCTATGCTAAGGTGCTTGTGCTGTTGATAACTTCATATTTCTAGACTCTTGCATTTAAACCATAAATRCTTCACGGCATTATTCTACTTATAAAATTCAATATTAAAACTGTATTGAAATGCATACTGTCACATAGTAATTCATACCTCAGATATCTTTAGAGAGACAACGTGTAGTTTGTGAAATTGAAACTCAGTYTGTGAAAACAGTTTTGCTGAGAATATCTTGAGGTATTAGTAAACCAAGTCTGTATTGCCTCAGTAACAGTAATGTCTTACTGACACAGCAAAACAAGGTAATAGAAAGCTTTATTTCCGTTCCTCTTGCCCTTGTCTTTTATTTTTCTCTGTTCTGCTTTATTTATTTCATGTAGTGAGTAGTCTACAATCGGTCTGTTGCCTAGAAAAGCAGTCAGAAGTTCATGGGATGTTGTGCAGAGAAATGGCCCTGTTGTTAAGATCTCTGCTCCCAGTTTGACCAARTTTTAAAGGAGCAATTAACTCATTCTAAGGAAAGAAAACCAGGGTAAAAAGCAAATGGCAAGCTGGTAGGGGGACTGTTTGCACATGCCTGGTCAGAGAGAAGAATATGTGTGTATCATGAACTCAGGCACTTCRTTGGTTCTGAGTAGTTACATGAAAAATTTATAGAAAATTTTTAAATGGTTTTGCCCTATCCAGGATTTCTAATCATGAAACATCATGACCCAATCAAGGATTTCTAATTATTTTGTATTCAGAATTAGGTGGGCCTAAATTTATGGGAATTACCTCTCTGTTTTACATAAAAATGTGTGATACATATGATAGCCTAAGAAGTTTTCAAAGTGTAAGCAATTAAATGTTYTAGGTCTCTGTTGGCTGAGTGCGAGCCCACCAGAAAGAAAAGTCAAAGCCCTCAGTCTCAGAGGGGCATGTGCTGATCYGATGTACCGTGGGATTCTAGAGCAATACCATTTGGAGACTTGCRGTTGTCCTAAGGACTTCTTTAGTTTTTAATTCAAAGTGTTGTTSTTCTTGTAATTTGGCTCTTCTTTCAATTTTATGCACAAAGATCACAATTCTTATAAATTCTAACTCACAGGTATGTGATTGCAAGGCTAGCTGCCCAAATAGGCCCGCTTTTTTTTTTATGTTTGAACTTATGGGCCACTGTATAACACGAAAAGGTTTTTCTATTACAGTAAGTGCAATGGAATGGTTCTGAAGTGCTGAAATKGTTCAGCAGACAAACAAAATTATATTATATTATATGGAACAGCTGAATTTAGAAGGAGAAGAGAATTGGCACAGGTGAGTAAAATGTTGGCATCCTCAGTGGAAAACTGGCACTGGAAGAAGCAGATRGTTAAAGCAGATGTGATTGTTGTGTGTTATGAAGTTGCTACYGGTTTTGGGGAAACACCACAGTCTCCTCAGCATCCAGCTGTGGAAGTGGAATGAAGAAACCTGCTATGAGAAATATCAGGACCTGCCAAAAATACCTTCTCACGCCTCATCTGTTGAGCGTTTCCCTCCATGACTTTTGACATGAAGGGTACAGTCTTAATAGGTGGTGATCCTCTTATGTTTGTCTCTTCCGAATGATGCAGCACGTAGAGCATTTTTTCATTTGCTGTCTGGAGGAGAAGAAACAAATACAAAGCAACAGTCTTGGAAGAATTTAAAAAAAAMATCTATATATAAAAGTGATGGTCCTTGAATTGTTTCCCTCTCCTTGTGCTCCCTGTTGAGAGAGACTGGCTTCTGTTTCATTTGTTTGAAGGATATTGAAAGTAACTCAAAATTGGTTTTGTTGTTGCCATTCTCCTCTTTAATGGTATTTTAGTGTCTTTCTTGCTGTGGAGTTTGAAAACCTTTCTGTAGGTCCTGTGTGTTTCACTGTGATGTGTCTGCAGTTGTGACCAGGATAATACTTAGATCTGTCTCCAAGCTGAGAGACATTTCTAGTGTGGCTGACTAACAGGGAATTTTGAAGGGTACTTCTTTCACAGAGCATGAGTATCAGGAGACTTGTGTGTACATGCATGTGTGTAATGGCAGAATATGTTTTTGCGTTTGCTATGTAAATGTGACTTTAAAATAACACCAATTTTTAATTCTAATGTTGACCCTTATCTAGAAAATMAAGAGTGAGAGGTACTGCCATGTGACTGAAATCTCTCAATGTCTGCTTTTTGTCATCTAGGAATTTTGTATGACCTGAGTCAGATGAGACTTTGCAATGATTTCTGAGATAGGAAGTTTTGTGTTTGCAGTTACAGATAGGTTGTTTTAATGAGGCAGGTTACTTAGCTCTTCTCATTATTCTTGTTGGAAGGAAGAAAAAAGGGTAACCAGAAAATAAAGTAATTCAAGTCCTTTATTCCCCTCATATTGTTTTTAAACAGAGCATTTGGAAGTACAATAATTGCCAAGGAAAATACATTTATTAATAGTCTTATCTCAATATATTTTTAGTACTGAAATTATTAAGCTGTTTTATTTACAGATTAAAGCTCATTGTTCGTGGATAATTTATGCCTTATAAACAATACAATTCAGCACTTCTGTCATAAGAAACATGTCTAGTATTATTTGCAAATATTACTTGTGTTTTGTCAGGCTAGGTAAATGCATTTCCTAACCATCCCAGGAATGGMGTAAGGCASTTGAACTCAGAAAATGCCTGCTTTKTTTCCAGCTGTAATTGGAAGCTGTTAAGAGGAAAAGCTTGCTGACCTTCTTCATCTTCTTCCACCATCTCCCCCAGTATCAGACTTCATGAGGATCCTGTAGTTCAGTTAGAAGTTGGTCTCTTGAATGGAAAGGAAATGCTGGAATTGCACCTCCTGGGGCATTGCTTCAGGCAATGTTTCATCATTGAGGACAGATAAACCCCTTTGCCCTTTGCCTTCAGAACAGCAGCACCTGGAGATTTTGGTGGGAAAAGGCACTAAGCATAATGCCAACAGTAGTATTTTCTGCTGCCTAATCTTATAAAATYAGACTCAGTCCATGAGCAGAAACAATTTTTCATGGCAGATTGAAAGTGTGGTTATATAGCCTATTCTTAGCTTGTGGTAGATACAATGCCACAGCTATTGGTTTGAGAATAGAAAACCCGTGGGCTCTGTCATGTTGCCTCACAAGGATGTGAGCCATTTGACACAGTCACACAGATTGTTGTATTGTATCWGCAAATCCTAGTGCCTTTGAAATAGAAGAAATTTAAATGTACTCTTTTAAATAGTTCTATTTTTCACCATGTGGATATCATACTGAGGTTTCAAGTTTTCATCCAGTATTTTATATACCTCATGCTGCTGTGTGTGTATGTCTATTTCTAATTTGGCATTAAATTCTATGACTAAATATAATTAATTTTGTAAATAAAACTTTTTCATTTCAAGATCCTAAAGAAATATGTAGAAAGGTACTGTTTATGACAATAAGTTGAGGGGTTTGAGATTTTTGTTCTCCTTTTGAAAAATTAAAGAAGAGTGAAATAGGTTCAATTCCACTTTATATAGTTTGAAATAAATACTTYAATAGTTAGAGTCAAAGAGCATTTGTTATTCCAGGTGATGGAAAAATTAGAAGATAGCTCATATTTTTGTTTGTGTATTTATAAATAGAGTTAATGAGATGAAAAAAGTTAAAGGGACAAATCAATTCCATTGTACCCCTTCTTTCCAGGGTGAAATTTATCTAAGAACCTACGATGATTTTTTCACCTCCAGACCATTGCTTTAAGTTAAATTGTCACTGGCATCTATGATAGCTTTGATTGCTTTATATGTATTTACTTAAGATGTGTTTATCTTTAGATTCACCAAAAATCTGTCACCTGACAAGATCAACCTGAGCACGTTGAAGGGGGAAGGTCAGCTGACCAACTTGGAGCTGGATCAAGAGGTGCTTCAGAACATGCTGGATCTTCCAACATGGCTGGCTATAAACAAGGTGTTTTGTAATAAAGCATCCATTAGGGTGAGTATTTTATTGTGCTGGCATGGTAATTAACCAAATCTTTTTTCATTTCCTTCTTTCTCTAAACTTCCAAGCAACTTTGTATTAATAGGAAATTGTGRTAAGTGCTTGATTACATTTTAAAGKACAACAGAGATGTTATCAGCAGTAATTTCTTCCTAATTTTTGTTTCTCATGTGATAACATACATCTGGAAACGACAAAACTAAGAGCGATTTTAAAATTTTTTTTTCTGAGTAGAATTTATTCCTGCATGTTTTGAAAATGAGCTAGAAGTAAAGGTTTGTATTTGTCCATGGTGGTTGGCCTACCATAATTATTGTTCTCTTTTCTGTGTGTTCTCTCTTAAGTCGTGTTCGTTTATTACTTTCTCTCTTGTTCTATTCTTATTTCCAAAAACACCTTTGACTGCTTCTGTTCTCTGTGGGAAATGTGGAAACATAGTAAATCTAGTAGATATTGCTTTTTTTGTCCAGCGTGGTTGCTAATAATTGAAACAATGTATATCATCTGTTCCACATTATGCTAGTAAGGGATTAGGAAATGAAGGCTGGCTCTCTTTTGATTTAAGTTACAATGTGGCCAAACATTGGCATCTCTGCAGTCTTTTAGTGGGGTTTGTGGGTTTTCTGTGTTGTTTTGGCTGCCCTTGTTTCTCACAATTGTCCTGATTTTTTCTGARTGCAGTGAACTTGGTGTTTTGTTACAGGCATCCAATCAGTTGTAGGGCAACGAAGCAAATGTAGATATTTTTTTTCCTTTTAAAGGAAAGGATATGTAAGGCAGGGATGCTTTTTCTGATGCTTGACAACTCACTATTAAAGAGACAGTTTCTGCTTTGTTCTTCTTTTTCTGCTCAGTGATAAGTAGATTATGAAGTCCAGAGATTTTAGCACCTAGTGTGTGCATAAAGGTACTGTATGGTMTTTGGAGATAAATTTAAAGTTTTGAAAGTAATATTATGCTGAATTCAGAAGTTAGAACTAYAATTTGTATACYTAAAACATATTMTATGTRATTTATTTTACAGTATTTTTAATAYTTAACTTGCTTTAGRATACTGTGTTCTCTTGCAGATACCATGGACAAAATTGAAAACACATCCCATCTCTTTGGTGAGTTCTGAAATAAACTCTGAAATATACTATGTGTAGCAGGATCTGTATCAAATATTTATATAGTTCTCTTGATGTGATTGTAGAGATAACTGGAACATTAACAGGCCTTTACTACATATCCTCTGTGTAGCAGCAGATCAAGGCAAAATGCCTTAATGTTTTCCTTGACAGGTGTGTTTTCTTAATCTGTGGTTTCAGTGTAATCACCATAATGTTTGACTATTAGCTAATTTCTGTCAAGTTTTTAGTCATTACATGTTAATTTGAATTTACCTGAAGGGTAGTTATTTGTCAAGCTTTTGTCAACCCTTTTAACAAGTTCCTGCCTCTCTTTTGGAGCTGTCTTTTTTAGGAACTTTTCAATTCTACGTCTTGGCTATAGTAGGTTTGGCACAGATAGCATTTACGGGGTTTTTGTAACAGTGTAGGATTCAGCCTGGATATAAATAGGAGGTAAAATGTGTAAATAACACTCAATAGAAGTAATAGAAGKAATTAGAAGTAATATTAATTCTTGCATTTGTTTTCCTTTGTTCTTTATTTTTAAGTAGACTACTTCTGGTAGCATCAGAAGTAATTTATTTGATGATGAATAAACTTTGTTAATTGCTTTTGCTTAAGAGTGAATATTCCTTTAGCTGCCACGTTTCGTAGCCTTGCATGAATGTGCTTGTAATTCCTTTATTCTGAATCAGACTTGGGARAGACACGTTGTTTTAAATAATTGATGCATTTGCTAGTGACCCAGTTATAATGTACCAATGTCTGTACTGCTTCTTCCTGACACCCAGAACTTAAAGTCTGGTAATGCTGAGCTGGGATGATTCAACCTCTTGGTGTGAGATGCAACTGCCAAGTTAGGAAATCGGTTTAAGCTGTGCTATTCTTAAACATGACATACTTTGACCTATGGTAGCAAGATGCTGTTTGCTTTGCTCCTGTTGGACTTACAGTAGCAATCTTTGAGACTAAAATAACTTTCAAGGTAACCTTTTTTTCATAAAGGTTTCCTTGACCAAGTGGTTCAAATAGGTTGCAAAAGTTCACTGTTCAGTGGTAGATCGTACTAACAGCCTTTTTTATTTCTAAAGTGTAGTGAACTCAGTGGCCCAAATGTCAAACCTTCGCTCTTCATTAAATCACTGAAGTTCCAGTATTTTGGCAGGGATAGGGAAGGAGCAATATTTTTGCTACTGAGAGTTTAATTAAGTTGGAATAGCATCCTCTGTTTGCACAGTCACTTGGTAACTAGAACCCACCTGTCCAGCCGAAGGGCCTTTCACTGGCCTGAGTTGCCCTTTGTGAGAATCAGTCTGTTAGCATAGTGGCATGTACTGTTATCTCTGCTCATAACCAATTTCTGGTTTTATGTGATAAACAAGATAGTTTTGACAAGTGATTTGGGTCCCAAGGATGATGTACAGCAGTTTTTACTCTGTCCGAATAGAGTAGTTACCAGTGAGAAAAGACACAGATCTGCATCCAGGCATTCTTYGCTATCTCTTATTTGTATTTTGCAAACTCCATGAATCACTGTCCTACTGTTCTTTGCACTAGTCATGTAGTAAAGGCAATTCTTAAAAGAGTGGTGAAACTTCCAAAAATGTTAGGATAACTGGGAGAAATCTTGGCTTCCCCCCACTATCCGCAAACTAAGGGATTGGGTTTTTCTTGGTTTTTTTCCTCCATTGTTTTYGTTTTTCAAGGCAAGGTAGTCATTAAGGCAGATGAAAAAATAATTTAAAAATATCCAAATTTACTGTTAACAGCTGTTGCCTCCCTTTAAGCATCAAAATACAGCGAAGTACTACTAAATCCAGACTAGACTAGAATTTTTTCATTATGATCAGGTTTTCATGGATAAGAGTAGCACAAATAAATGTAGAGCAAGTGGAATTATGACGATAGGCATGATTAACACAGTATGATAATAGTCYAGTAGCTAGAGCAGGTTGAATTGTGAAAAATCTAAATTCTACAAGGGTTTTTTTGGTGGTTTTCTGACCTAAGAGTATAAATGTAAGAATTCAGAAAGGGGTAGAAAGTTAGAATTAGACAGGGACATAATCTTAACTGCCGTGCTTTGAATCAGCTTGCATTAAATATTAAGTATTTTATTGAAAGAACAGCCATATCGAAAGAAAGCTCAGATAACTGCACCTTAAAGCATGCCCATTTKGARATGCAATTYYTGAAAATGCATTTGTTGGATAAATAAAATTCAAGGATTAAGAATTCTGTAACRCAATATTTGACTGGGGATGTCTCTTAGAACTCCCAAAATTTAAAAAAAAATGTGAAAAAAAGTTTTAAAAATTGGAAAAATTGACGTGGCAAAAAATGTTTTATGTATATTTCAGAAAAAGTTCTCAAGTGACCTTTTTTGTTTGGATTCTTGTTCTTCATATGTTGTGTATTTACTCAGTTACCTCTTAGGTCTCCAACTTTTTTGTTTTGTTTTGTTTTTCAAGTCCTTGGATAAAGTTGTAATGGAAATGAGCACATGTGAAGAGCCCCGTGCCCCTAATGGACCCTCTCCTATAGCAACTGCATCTGGACAGAGGTCAGTGATGGTACTTATATGTAATCAATCAAACAAGGTTTTGAATTGCTATAGAACGGATCAACTGTAGATTTCCAGAAGTTCATAGGATTGCAGCTTGCCATTCCAATATCTCCAATTTTTTTTTTATTGCTTGTGCATGAAGTAGTCTAGTGATAATTGAACTATTCAGACCCAGGCCTGGAGAGAACATGTGACCTAAGTATGGAGCTTGCAAGGTATGTTTCGTGTAGGTGCAGCTACTATGTCAAATATTTACTGAGTTTTATTGACATTAATTTTTTTAAAAATTAATGATATCTTGCCTTCATTCTTTTTCAAAAATATATATAATGTTCCTATGGGTTTAAAATTTTTTAATATTCGTTTTGTCTAAAGAATTTTAAGTGTTAGTGCAGTGTTTTAAGGTTTTATTTCCTTGATTGTATCAGCCAATTCTTACCGAGAGATGCACACTTTAAGAGAGATTTAAGCAATTTGGTGGGACAATACAGCATTATGTCAGTGATTTTCATCTTTCCACACCTTCAGTCATTTCCTTTACATGGACCCAAAACATTTTTCAGTGGTCACAGGGATCTRTATACAGAGAAATAAATTCGATGATACAATTGCTTTTCTTGTTTTAACATCTGTGTGATGTGTAGAAGTAGTCCATGGGCCTCTGTATCTCYTAAGGTACAGCTTGAAAACGATTGCTGTAGAGATTTCATGTAGAATGAAATTTGTGAAGAGGAAAAGGAATAACAAACAACACAAACTGTTTTTTCTTTAAACAAGCAGAAGAAAACCCAAGAAAATAAAAGGGCAAAAAATTTTAGATGTTATAATAGTATTTAGTATTCAATTTTCCATTCACTAATCTGAAATACTCAGAACGTATAAGATTTTTATTAAAAAGTTWTTTGCAACTGCTTTATCTTTTTTAATACTGGAATGCATGTTGGTTCGTTGTAGAAGTGTAACTACCATTTAGGAAGCCTTTSTTTATAGAATGAAATAAAGCAAATACTTCATGCTGTTTTTAATGGACAAAATAATTTGGTGTATAGAGAGAAATACTGACCAGACTGGAATTGTCAAAGACTTAATTTGACATTAATTACTCCCTATGTATGCATGAAGAAAAGTAGATTTCTGCATAATGATGTAGACTGCTATTTTTATGTATGTATCRTAACATATAATACATCCATCCACATAATTTAACATGGAATGATTGTATTAAATGTTGTACTTTGTATAGATTGACCTTGGTCAAATATATGTTCTTTAACTAATGTAGAGAGATTAGGATCACAGAGTGGAAATTGCTGTAAACTACATCAAGTATACTGAGCAAAAGTTGCTAAATGTAGAATATATTAGTAAATTCATTTATTTTAACATCTATTTCATGATTTATTTAATCTGTTTAATTTTATGCCCTTTCACTCTSTTTATATTTAATATGTTGGCATTTCACTTTTTAGTGAATATGGCTTTGCTGAAAAAGTAGTAGAAGGCATTTCAGTTTCYGTGAACTCCATTATAATAAGGATTGGTGCAAAAGCCTTTAATGCTTCGTTTGAACTTTCCCAGCTGAGAATATATAGTGTAAATGCAAACTGGGAACATGCTGACCTTAGATTTACCAGAATACAAGAAGCTCAACGTGGAGAGGTAAATAATACCTTTTGCTAACTTTTTTCCCTTGTTTTTRTGGTAAAGGAGGAAGTTGAATTGCAACCTTTTACAGAATAGACAACATGCTGTTACTGGGAGTGGAGACACTGTGCTCTGTAATTTCAGTTGTCCTCTAGGAACACAAATTTGTAAAAACGGTGAATGTGAGTCAGATCAAATGGCCAAAGTAGACTCAGGCAAGAACAAAGACCAGAGCAAGCRGGTGTATTATTTCCCTCTTATGTTCTCCAAGAGTGTGACTATTTTAAAATGCAAACTGAGCATGACTTGAAGAGTACTGAAAGAACAAAGAATGGTATAYTAAATGTGGAGGGATAAGAGGTTGTGCTGTTTTTGTTATTGTTGTTGTTATTATTAGTAATAATAATAACAACAAGAATAATATTTTCAAAGTTTTAAATGGTTATTTATTTGCTTGTGAGGGCTTGCCTGATAAGGATTTTGTTTTCTAAAGCAATTTTAAATGAATATAAGTTCTTGTACAAAAACTAAATACTTTCCTTGGAATGTCTAAATCATATGTATATATAAAAAAGTAACAGTAAAGTGTATGTGTTTCTACTGTCTGGGAGAAGTTCACATGGAAGTGCTAGTTTGATGTCCACCATACTTTCTCCCAGGTAACCAAAGCAAGATGTATACTGAGTGCAAGATGGATTCTAAATATTGTATTCAAGGRGACTAATTTTAGCCATACATCTGGCCTTGGATAAATCGGTGTTTAAGTTTTGCCCATAAATGCCTATTTAGAGAGGATCATTCTGAAATAAATAGAACTTACTCAGAGTTAAGGAGTCTGGTAGTTGATTTTTATGTATGGAAAGAAACCCAAGAGAATATCARTTAAAAATACCACAAAAGTAAGAAGTTGAAAACTATTTTTCTGTCAGTTAACCTTTTCTGCAGCTTATCTGTATGCTAATGCTCCCATGTTAATGAAGTCTAAATGGGAAAAATTAAAGTTTGACTAGATGGAATGGCAGATTTTTTGATTTTGTGTTTTTTTAAGGAAGAATTTTATTCTGAACAGTTGAYCTGTGCACAACAGCTTTCATTGGTGGAGTATTTCTTTTAGTGGAATGAATATCAGAAASAAATTTCTAGAAATTAAAGTGAATGATTTGTTAGCAATAAATTGCATGAAAAGGTGAAAAACCAAAACTGGTGCTGTACTTTAAAGGTAACATTTTGAATGATACTTTTGGGGTGTAATCACTTAGCTTTGTGCTGTAGCTACATTCTTAATGTAATAAGGAATCTCCTTAGAATTCTTCTAGAGGCTTTTGATCACATCTCTTCTGTATGAGGAGGATAGATAKTCTGCTTTTCTGTAGATACTGTTTTAGGATATTTTGCACTGCACCTTTCCATCTTGCTCACTTGATTGTGTGTGTCTCACTTCCRGACACACTGGGTATGTTTAACTTAAGTCTCTGTGTAGGTTCTCAGGACATATTGCTGTAAGGTTTTCAAATGGACAAGAGGAGAATGACAGATAAAGAATAAGACAAATACCAAACAAATTCTTCCTTCTTACTCTTTACTCATGGCTAAGCTTTGTTTCTTCAGGGAGTAGTCTTAGAATCATGGAATCATTAAAGTTGGAAAAGACCTCCAAGATCATTGAGTCYGACTTTTGGCTAAATGCTATCATGCCYACTAAACCATAGCACTAAGTGCTGTGTCCAGTCATTTCTTAACCATCTCCAGGGACAGTGACTCCACCACTTCCCTAGATAGCCCATTCCAATGCTAAGCCAAGTTTTTAGTGAAAAAATTCTYCCYGATGTCYYGGGTGCAGCTTGAGSCATTTACTCTTGTCCTGTTGCTACTCTTGTCTCTTGCCTGGSAGAAGACACCATCTTGCTGCAATCTCTTTTCAGGTGATTATGGAGAGCAATAAGGTCACTTCTGAGCCTCCTTTTCTTCAGGCTAAACACACCCATCTCCCTCAGACGCTTCTCATAAGACTTGTGCTTCAGAMCCTTCTTCTCTGGGCATTCTCCAGCCACCTCCATGTCTGCCTTGAAGTGGGGGAGCCCAGAACTGTACAGTCACTCTGCCCCCAGCCTGTGGTGCTGCCTGGGGTTGTTGTGACCCAAGTGCAAGACGTGGCACTTGGCCTTGTTGAAAATCATARAATTGCCCTTGGTCCATCAATCCAAACTGCCTGGATCCCTCTTCAGTGCCTTCCTACCCTYCAGCAAATCAATGCTCTCCCAGCTTAGTGTTGTSTGTGAACTTACGAAGGGAACTTCATCCCATCATCTAAATCATATAGGAAGGAGTTTAAGTTAAACCAGAATTGCTGTTTTTTCCTGTTGATGTCATGCTCATTTGATGTTGTTCCTGGACACTCACTCATTTTTCCATGTTTGATTTTCAGCGTCCAGCTGTACTAGATGCTCTTGTATCATTATTCTAACATTTGCTTGCTGTGTCTTGTAGAAATCCATGTAGTAGATTCAAAGCTTGCGAGCATGCAGTGTGCTCAATGTTTAGCTTTCTTTTCATTGAAATAAAACATTCAAAAAATACCTCTCCTATCCTATAGCTCTGCTTCCCTCCCTGCTCTTTTCTTAGACTAAACTACACAATCATTGTTTTCCTCTCCCAAAAGCAACCTAGTATGCTTCTGAATATTTTAAATGCTGCTTGTCACCTTGGCCTGCTTGGAAGTAGCTTAATGTTTCCGTGACATTTTGGAGGTAGAAAAAAGGATGAGGGCTTTACGAATGAGTGGAGTAACAAATGATTTGTATTTGTCCTGTTCCTGTGGCTTACATGAGTTTGCTTGTGCATATGTGCAGATGTGTACATACACATGCACAGGGTTAGGTGCAAGTAAACTGTCATATTGCCTCAAGGTGTTCTTCTCTTTTTTTTTGTCTTCAAAGGTTTTGACCTTTAAAGAAATCAACTGGCAGATGATCAGAATAGAAGCAGATGCAATCCAGAGTTCTAAGCATGAAATCATGAGTGCTCCAGTTCGACTGATTACTAACCAATCAAAAATTAGGGTCACGCTTAAAAGAAGGGTAAATTTGAAAAGTTTAAAATCCTATTTTATTTTTTAATTTTTAACTCATGCTCTTAATGCATGCATGCACATAGTAAAGATTTTAAATTAAGGCCATATTGAATGTAGAATTCCCTGAACTAAATTTATAATACCATGTATTATGAATTTAAAATTTTATATCTAAAGTATAAATTTAAGTTAAGACTGTAGAGTTTACCAGATATACTGCAGGCAGATTTTGAAAAGGAAGACCTTATACAGGTCTCATTAATAAAATGGTTTGATCTGTAGAGCTTTGTTTATCATGGTGCCTGGTTTTTTTATCTTTCTAGATTCAGGTGATGATATTTGCATTGCTTATATTTAGACAAATGGATCAGTTTAATATCTCATGCATGCCAAACAMAAGAGTGAGGTATAAATATACTGTGTCTTAGGCACTTCTTAGTTAATGAGAGGAATAAAATTTAAAATAAAAAATGTTATTGCTTTTTGTGTGCAGCCTTTTTTAAACCCACGTGTTTAATATAAGTACTTTGTTCAACTTCTTTAAATTTTTGTTTTACAGTTAAAAGATTGTAATGTAGTGGCATCCAAACTGGTTCTGATTCTGGATGATTTGCTGTGGGTTTTGACTGATTCCCAATTGAAAGCCATGGTGCAGTATGCCAAATCTCTTAGTGAAGCTATAGAAAAATCAGCAGAACAGAGGAAAAGCTTGGCTTCTGAAACAGCCCAGGTATGAGAATTGATTGTCTCACTGTATCATTGGCAGGTGTTCTACAATATAACGCAGTGTGGTTAGTTTCATTATTTTAGAGAATGTTCAGTTACTCATTTTCATTCAGCTGTATAGCATAAATTACACTGGGAATGAATCGTAATATAAAAGTCTTTATTTTCCAAGATTYTGTGTATTGATGTTAATTGCAGAAAATAAAAAAGTATTGTTTCTTGATGTACACTGTGTTTAGGTGTCTGTATTACTTAATTCTTTATTAACTTTAAGGTACATTTGTTCTCCAAATATTTTCTGGTTATGAATTTAAATAATTAAGACAAGCTAAGGTAACCTTAATGCGTAGGTAGATACGCTTACTATAATGATTTAAGGTGCTTGTCCAGTTTGTTCTCATGTTACTGAAAAATTAGGTTTTTTGAAGAGCTTACGTTCATGCAGCTCATCAGAATATATAGTAAAAAAAATGGTACTTCCAACATATTTCTGCTGGCATATCTGTGCTGTTGATGTTGCATGTAAATTTTGGTGGTCTTCAGCACGCAGAGCAGGCTAGACCAGCTGGGCTTTGTGACTGGCACCTCTTCTTGTCTGTGTAGAAGCATGACAAGTACAATGATAAAAGAGAAGTGCTATAAAATAAAACATAGTTTATTACTGAATACAGTCAGTTGKAGGGAATCTCTTAGAGTGAAACTAGTGTAGTGTAATGGAGAGTTCACTTCTTGTGCTGTTCCTGATGCCTTACAATGTGGTTTCATGGTTCAGCATCAACAATCTAATGGTTACCTGTCCTTGAGGAGGGAGATTCTGATTCTTCAGTGCCCTCCCTGTATTTGCATCTCRCCTATTCTGTGATACTGACTCAGGTTTGACCTTATTGTGATGTAGCTTGAGGGACTGAATTAGCAAGAAAGGAGACCTTTGTTGGGTTAGTTCCCTGAACGACTTGCAACAAAAGTTAGAAAAAGGCCAGTGCTGCAAGTGACAGGGGTATAAGGAAGTGTGGGGAATGGGGAGAACATGGGATGAATTGGCACTGCAGTGCAGCTACACACATCCATTAGCTCAACTTAGCTTATTCTGAAACAGTACGCTTAAATCTCAGTAATGATCCAAGGCAGAATGCATGTTGTGCAGATTTTTCCACGTTTCAAAGGCTGTTTTTTTTGTAAGTAAACAGATACTTATGCTTGAAACAAACAATAAACATTGTAAGTGTATGTGACTAAATATTTTTTCAGAGCTCTGCCCCTGTGCCCAGCTCCCAGCAGGTGAAAGCGCACCAGACAACAGCAGCACCTGATCAAAATGATGCAATAGTAAAATTGTTCAATGATTTTGATGTCAAGGAAACTTCTTATCACTTAGTAATTTCCCATTTGGAYCTACATATATGTGATGATATCCATTCTAAAGAAAAAGGTAATTTCTTTGTAAGTTATATGTCTGTGAATCATAACCATCTTTAGGAGACATTTGACTAATACAATAATGAGGCAATAGTAATAATACAGTAAAGTCAARAGGCTTCAGTTTAGAGGAACAGTCAGAATTGTCTCCAGTGTCTGTGGACACATGTAAAATTATTTAGATGGCTCTGTCAGGACAACATTTCATTATTAAATTAATTATTTTAGAATAAGTGCAAAAACTAAGACTGCTAGTAGCTTTTGTGTTTTTTCCTGTCTCCTAGGAACCGATTCTATCAGTCTGATTGTTACTGCTGGGTTTTTTTCCTTTTGTGAGTTAACTGGGTTATGAAGAATGCAGTTGCAACATTTTTGTGGCTTGAAGGGGTGACTATACAGTCTGCTTCTGTATTACTCTTATAAATACAGACTGATAAAAGAGCAGTCCTCTTTGTGTTACTAATTTAGACAATTTGGTATGGTCTGCAGCACATGGAAAGAATGGAACAAGTGTCCTGTGACCTTAAAATTTTGTGTGTAAATCTTGTACTGTTTCTTGTTAACAAAAGCCKATTGCATGTAGTCACATTTAGAATCAGAAAAAAAAAAAGAAGACAAATGAAGGCACTTTTTTAATGCCTTTTAAAAGTGATCATAGGAGAGYGGCATGTTGGTTTATTTCCAAGAAGCTGGCTAGACACTGAAAAATTTATGGAAACATACAAGGTCTGTTGAAGAAAAGTATGAAAACTTAGGGTTTAACAAATGCATTTCCTTGATTAGGGAAGACACTTTCAGAGCAGCAGAGCATAATGTTCACTGTCTAAAGACTTACATGTAGTGTATCCACTGAAGTTGGAATTTATCACTTCTAGTGAGATCTCTTTATTGGGCCTTTATTTTTGGCCATGAAGTTTCAATTCAACAGTGGAAAAATCAGAAGATTCTCAGAAGACCCCTTCACTGCAATATTTGTCAAATAAAATTATATTTGTCATATATGTTGTATTCTTGAAAATTAATGTTGACTTCAAAGACAGATCATAATCATACAAAAAAGCTTTGTTTCAKAAAAACTGCAGTAATCTGTTTTCAAAGTGTTGTCTTTTTAGTAGCATTGAAMACAATACATAATTTTTAAGTAGTGACTGAGTACAGAATTCTACAAGCTGCTCTTTAGAAACCAGTGAAGACTATCTGAATGAAAATTTTGAGGGAAGATGATGAGGTTGTAAGGAGAGGTAGTAAAGGGAAGAAAGTAAGAGCTGTTCGGTGTTTAAAGGATTACAGCAACGTGAGAACTAAYATGCTAAATGCAATGTCTGCAGAGCCAAGTATTGTTTTGTTTTACAGACCCAAACAGACGTGTTACAGGAGGGGCCATGCAGCTTTCCTTCAGCTATTTAACAGTGGACTATTAYCCATTTCACAAAGCAGGTAGGAAAGTGAGCATTATATGAATTACCTGTGACTGTCTTGCTTGAATGCTAAAAAATTGTGTGTGCATTTTTACAGCTTGGATAATGGTGTTCAAACCATTTGAAATGCACACCTTTTTACTTCCTTCTGTATGCAAAAACAAACAACAAAAGCAAAAGCCTGGGAACCAATTTAATTTCTTTCAATGAGCTGTTTTAGGCCAAATGCTTTTCATTGTTTTGTTTGGTCAACAAAACAGTGTTTACACATTTCTGACATGAAGAGAACTTTGTGTTGACAGAGGAACGCAGTATTGCATATTGAGAATCAGTAATTGGATATTTGCACATATCAATCTGCTAGATTTTTTTCAGAGATAGAAGTCTCTTTTTATGTCTGTTTCTATTCAGTGTTTTGCTTTTTATTTTCTTTTTCTGAGCAAGGATCTCAGTGTGTAGACGTTCAGTTGTGTAGCCCTTTGTTAAGAAAAGTTATTWAAAAAAGTTAGCAATTTCCAAAGAAGTGTTTCTTACAAATAAAACATTTCTCATAAATAATTTCTAGTAGAAATCTAAAAAATTTAGAAGAGACAGGATACAATACAAAGAGTKTGATGAGAAAAAGGGCCTGATCATCTTCCCAATCAGATTTCTGTAGCAGAAATCCACATCATCATCCATGTTGTTCTGTCCTCTACTCCCAACCTGGAAGCATTCAGGCATTCATTGGCTGATCATCCATCCCAAGGCAGAGCTCTGTCTGTTCCCACTGGTCTTGCCCTTGGTGCCATCTTGTGCTTCCCAAAAGCCCCTGTTGATCACTTGCAGCATTTCAGTGTATGCTGTCCTGCCATGAGATCACAGCTGTGCAGCTGCATACAGATGTGTGATTGCCCCTGCTCCCACGTGGGTTAGTGTGCAAGCCCTTCAGAGAGGAGCTGCCCAAACTGACTTCCCTCAAGTGGTATAAGAGCTTTTGCTATGGGGTTGCCAACAAAGTCCTGTAGGTCCTTTGGACTTTGTGTGCATGTACTAGGGGAAACCCCATGTTAGCCTTGTTTTAGAGAATTGCAGTGTCATGGGCTTCAGGTTAATGCATCTTTGCCCTTTTGTTCCCTTTCTGGTTTCTTTCCAGTTCCTTTGGAGTCTTCCTTAGCTATAAAGATGTAAATAATTGACAAAGATAACTATGAGGAAGAAGGGTGGGAAAAATTGTTCTTTTGTGATTGGCCCCTCTCTGAAAGTTTCTTCAATGCTGCAATATTTATATTTAAACTTGAAATCACATCTTTTTCCAAAATAATTTTCCTATTTTAATAGCAAACATATTTACTCATCCCCAGTATAAGTATTCAAAAACTCATTAAGTCCCAAAAAAGATAAGTTTTCACATGGTAATATTTAAAGAGTGATATACCAACTGGTAGAAGTTATTTGTTATTGTATCCTTGTTATTGAACAGGTTAGTAGAATGTTGTTACAGGGACTGTTTGAACATATCTCAATTTCTTTCAGAGGTTTGAATGCTTGACCAACAGAAACATGTTGGAATTGGAAACAGGAACAAATGGATTTCCATTGGGATTGATTTTTAAGGCTGTGTGTGCTGCAGCACTACCTGAACTTACCTTCTTGTCTGTGTGCCATGAAGGTGATAGAGAACCAAGACAAAAAGAATGCATTTCTGAAAAGGGACCAGGAACTCCTTAGGACACAGTTCTGGCAGGAAAGATAAGCTCRGAAAAAATGAGCATGAGAACATAGTTTTGTTACTTGCTCTCACTTTTTAAAAAAAATTGAACGGTTTTTTGCATGGTCTCATATATGACATTAAATTGTCATAAAATTCCTCTGAACTGAAAATATTYAATCATGTTTTGAGCATTAGTGGCGTTATAAGGCAGCTGACAATGATTTTGTGAAGTTAAGAGACTTGGTTTTGTGGAATAAATAACTTCTGTTTTAATGTCTGGTATGACTTCTGTTGTTCCACAATTACAGCATGCAATGAGCTTATATTTTGAAGAATAATTGTGAAATAGTGGARACTTGTTATCCTGTTAGAAGCAAGATTTCAAATGAATTAATATTTTCCCCATTTGTCTTATTTGCAGGAGACAGCTGTGATCACTGGATGCATTATAGTGATGCCACAAAAGCCAGAAGTGGATGGGCCGAAGAATTACTAAATGAATTCAAAAGCAATGTTGAATTGCTTAAGCAGGCTGTGAAGGATCAGGTCATAGATTCTCCTCCCAAATCACCGCCTGCTGTATCTCCTCAGAACCTTCAAACAGGTGCTTTGTTTACATCACTAATTCTCTACTTCCATGAAATATTAAAACTAAAAAAAAAAGACTGTTCTTTTCAATGATTCCATCACTGTTCTTTCCTGCAGGCAAGGAACAGATACCGAAAGGAACATCTAGGGCTTCCTCTGTATCTTCCCAACAACCAAAGGGCAAACTGATGTCTAGTCCTATTGTGGTTAGACTTGCAGATTTCAATATATATCAGGTACATTTCTTCAAGTTAGTAAAAGTGGGGCTACTCCACTCTTGGCTGTTATGTAACTGTGKTTTTTTAGGGACAATTATGAAGCCYAATGAAATGAATAAGTCTTTCCATTCATTATTGGATTAGACCTTTATGGACCTTCTTTTGCTTTGTTAAAATTGTGATCCTGTCACAATTATGTATTGGATCCAAGTTCTGCTGTTCTACAAATTATGAATTTGGAATTTAAATTTCATGTTTTCATTGTACTATCTTATGTGCCCACTATTCAATACRTGGTTTTGTATATCATGCTTTTCTTTTTGTTTTATTTTTCAAAGTACATAAAAAAGTTTTAAGAGGTTTTTAAAGTTTTTTTAATTACTTTCCCAGTCCTTTC
Organism: Malurus melanocephalus; assembly: GCF_030028575.1. Lineage (NCBI taxonomy): Eukaryota > Metazoa > Chordata > Aves > Passeriformes > Maluridae > Malurus > Malurus melanocephalus. The sequence continues at coordinate 4,089,013 of NW_026623248.1, read as the reverse complement.
CTCACCAGTGGTATTTTGAGCAGACACTTTAACCATTTCCATCCCCCTCCCCTTTGTTAGAATGAGTAGTTTTGGTTGCTGGTTGCTGTTCTGAGGCAACAGAATTGATGAGTGTATCTGTTAGGCAGAATGGTAGTGATATGGGAGCATCTACTCTTAATTTCAAGTCCTAACAAAAATGCTTTGTGTGTGTCCTTTGTCATTGTGATTTCTGCTTGCTCTTGTTCCAACACTTTTCTGCCATATCACTTCTGGTGTTGTGGGTTTGCTGCTAGGAGTCTTTATCTGGATCTAAAGTGGTTTTATAATATTGTTTTGTACTGTTCATGTTTCCATTTGCCTTCCACTCTTGTCTCCTCCACTCTACACAGACACATTTTCAGTTTTTAAATGGTCATTATTTTAGTGCGATTTCCTAAAAGCTATTTTTCTAAATAGATCATTCTACTTTAATTTTTGTGTGTGTTAATGCAGAGATGTTTGCCTCTTAAAAACACCTACATAGAGTGAAGCAGGCTTACAAAGGTCATGTATTCCTTATTTCCACTGAAACTCATTCTAGTAGACATCACCATACATTCAATATTAATACATTGGTTAATTTCAAACAAGCAGTTTGACCTACTAACTGTCGAATGAAAGAGCTTTGTTTTGGCTGCATAGTTTTTAACCTAGGATACATTCAATGAAATTTAGGGTCAAATATATATCAAATATTGATTTCTTACTTGTTCCATRCATTGTAAGGAAACAAATGAAGGTTACTGCTCCATGCTGTCCTGATTCTCCTATGAAGCAGACCTTAAGGCRTATCCAAGCATACATATCTCTGCCAGGTGCATGCTGAACACCTTGTTTAGCATACAGTTTGAGAGTCCTCCTGTGTATTGGAATTTATTCTTAGGACAATACAAGAACTTCCCAATGTGTGGAATAAACTTATCTACCTTATCTAGACCAGACTGTGTGGAAATACACTCCATCCAAGCATAAATGCTGAAACAGGAGCTGTAGTATTTRCAATAAAAGATCAGAACATTCTAGTCTTCTGCTGAACACCTTTGAAAGTGACCTGCTGCCTCTTACCTCGTGTKARGGAAGGGGATSTGTTATCTKTAAARCAGTTTTTGTGAAACTGTTCTATGCAAATCTTTCCTGCTASAAGGCAATTAAGTCTTCCTTACTGTCAGCACTTTGTGTTGTACTTGGGGATCTACACCCAAGAGYAGTGGAATGTTACCTTACTAGGGATAATACCTTGCAACTACAAACCCTTAATGATTCATGAAAATGTGTTAATGAAATAATCTTTTATCTTTTTACAGGTTTCGACAGCAGACCAGTGTCGGTCTTCCCCTAAAGCTCTGATCTCTTGCAATAAAAAGTCACTTTACCTTCCACCAGAAATGCCAGCTATTCATATTGAATTCACTGAATATTACTACCCAGATGGAAAGGACTTTCCTAGTAAGACTTTTTTTTTGTCCTGAAGCATAAATTTTGTGTGTTGCTTTCACCTTTGTGAAGCTTAAAACTTGGAAATAASTATGGTTTTCTAAAATGAGTTGAGCACAAGACTGCTTCATTTCCACACTGCTTGCTYCTGGCAAACTCCTGTTAGTACTGATTTTTATAAGCATGGCTTTTCAGTCTTAAAGCATTTGCGACATTTTTACTGGCACATGAATTATTCATTCTCCAACATCCACATATTGTTTCTGCAATTTCACTGTCTGGCTACATAAAARAACTATTGCAGTAATATCTAAAATGCAACAAAGACCTGCTGGAGTTATTTGTAGGAATGTGTTCTGTGACCAGTTCTGGTATRTATACAGAAATGTTAGTGGATTTCTAGACTTTTAGAAAGTCAGCATATGTGGAGATGTTTATCTTTCTAAGCTTTCACTATATACCTAATGAAATTTTACAAGGAGTTRGTTTATACTGAATAAAAACAGTTACTAAAAGCAAACTTAACTAGAAAACTAGGACTTGGGGACAGCAAATTTCCATGCTGTTGCCCTTTTTCTGTAATGAGAACATTTTTCCCCTTTCATCATGTCAATTCTATTCTTAGTTTTCTTACACTCAAAAATTCAGTTACTTGCTCGGAGTGAGAGAAAGAAATACCTCTTCAGGTTTCACTTAACAATTTATTCTTCCTTGAGTCTAAAGGACCAGGTTTGTGTTCTTTCTCTGATGAAAAGTACTGCTGAAAATGTAAGTTTGCAATCATTTAAAAAACAAACAAAMCCCAACCCATAAACATTTTACTTATTCTCATGGTTTTGTTTTCTTTTCTCTTTTAGTTCCATGTCCAAATTTGTATGGCCAGCTGAACGCTTTACAGTTCACCCTGGATGAGAGAAGTATTCTTTGGCTGAATCAGTTTGTGTTGGATTTGAAACAGAGYCTTATTCAGTTCATGGCCATGTACAAGTTAAATGACAATTCAAAATCAGATGAACATGTTGATGTTAGAGTGGATGGACTAATGTTAAAGGTATGCTGCCASTGTGGAGGGGTTTTGTGGTTCCTTKGAAGRCTATTGCTTCTCTTACTCTGAAAAGCTGTTAGCAAAGCAACTTCAGAAATAAATACACAAATGAATGAAAACAACGCTACTGTCAAAACTTCTGCAGAATATGATGGTTTGAAGACAGCCATCTTGTCTCCTGCACTCCCTCATCTGTGTCCTAGGGGTATTTTGGTTTTGTATTGAAGTCCTGAATGGGAGTAGTAACAAATTATTTTTAGTGAACTTGGCATAGCCGAACTAAAAAGAAATTGAACACTAAAGTAAAAAGAACTAATGAAGATTAATATTTGTACTCTATATTAATGCAGGGTCCTCCCTAGTTCCTCTGGTTGTATTATATCAAAACTCTTTGATCTTGTTAGTGAATGCCTAGAGTAAAGAAAACAGTTCATCTAAAGTTTATTTCCTTCTCCAAAACCCATTTTCTGGCTATATACTGTACTTCATGCTGGCTGTTGGTGTAGTTCAGGTACACAAGTTCTCTGGATGCTTATTCCAGAGGAGTGGTGCTTGTTAATGCACCTGAACATCAAATTTTTACTTCCTTTGTCTTTTTCGTCTCTGTAAAGAAAGGATTTTTGAGCAGATAAATTTCCCATCCATCACCAGCCCTTGTTTGGTAATTTTATTRGATTATTTCCAAGGTTCAGAGGTGAGCAAAACGAGTCTTCTCAGTGGTGCCCACAGGAGAGGTTTCAACGGTTTTAGAAAGTCATCATATGTGGAGATGATTATCTTTCTAAGCTTTCACTATATACTTAATGGAACTTTACAAGGAGTTGGTTTATACTGAATAAAAGCAGYTATTAAAAGCAAACTTARCTAGAAAACTGCAAATGTAGATTGAGCTGATACTGAATTATTATATGTGAATAGCCTACTAAACTAAGAGAAGACAAACATTCTCAAATCCCTTAAACTTTGATTCATGTTGGTTATGTCACCCCTGTATTATCAGCATTATTTTTATTCTAGATAATGAAGAGTATTTTAATAGTGTGCTTGATGTTTACATATCATATAGTTAATTATTTGGTTATTTTTTCTGGGTCGTTATATGAAGAAGTTTCATTGCCCCCATCTTCAAGTGTCTTTGGGATAATTTTTTTCTCCTACTTTCTAGATTCAGCATGGAGGTGTTGTGATAGAAGGTAGCATCACTGATATTAGCAAAGCTAGAGTAGCCAAGGTCCATCATAACAATATTAGATAAAGGATTTGGCATAATATATGTTTACCTTAAAATGTGCACTAAAAATATGCAAGTTAAATTAATTGCAGTGTGTTGAACTATTTTGCTGCTTTTTAGGAGTTGAAAAATATTATTTTCTTTCTGATGAAACATATGTATTATGATTATTCGATAATTGTCAAAAATACCTATTCTGTATTCTGCAATGTTAGGAATATTAGCTGCATTAGCACATTTAACTTTTTGCTTGTATCTTAACGTAAAAATAAAATACTGCAATTCTTGGTATGGTGAAAACCCCTATCTGACAAGCCAGATCAAACTCCGAATTACAATTCTCTCTTTTTCAAAAGTAAATATTTGAAACACTTGAAGAAACTTTCTCCCAAGCTGCTTGAGTTAAAGAAGTGAGCCACTTCTGCCTAATATAGCCGAACTAAATTTAAGACCTTCAGAGAAGAAAAGCCTCAGACCCTTATGTTTTTGTACAAATATTGATGCCACAGCATTGTTCTTAAAAATGAGAGAAAGCATAAATCATATTCAGTGAGCCTGACATCCCTTGCTGCATCTCTGTGCTTGATTTCCCATAAAACTATAACTATATTCCTTTGTATCAGCTGTCATGGGTATTATTTTGTTTCTTTAATTGTATACCTTCTTAATCTCTGTATTTTTAACTAGAAATGTATTTCTCCCTTTCAGATCATAATTCCGTTTGAAAACAAACCTGAAATTCATAAAGATCAACCTCGTGCACTTTCCATTCAAAGTTCAGAGATGATTGCTACGAATAACAGATGCTCACCAAACTGCAGACACTCTGATTTAGAAGCTTTGTTTCAGAAATTCAAGGACTCCGAATTTTTCAGTAGAACTTTCACCACTTTTCCTAAATCCCCTAAAAATTTTAATCTTTTGCATCCAATCTTCCAGAGACATGCGCATGAACAAGATACTAAAATGCATGATGTTTATAAAGGTTATATCATCCCAGAGTTGAATAAATATGCTTTAAAGACATCTGCAGCTACTGATGTTTGGGCAGTGCATTTTTCCCAGTTTTGGATAGATTATGAAGGGACAAAAAGTGAGAAAGGCCGACCAGTTAGCTTTGTGGACGCATTCCCGCTTTCACTTTGGATTTGCCAGCCAGTAAGATTTGCAAAATCACAAAAAGAACTTTTATCACATAATCAGCCAGCCTTGAACATTCCAAAAAGTGAATCTAGTGATCTCTCCAATAGATTGCAACGTAAGAAACTTCTGAAGGAGTATTACAGCAGTGAGGCAGAGCCCTTGACTAATGGCATCCAACTGTCTGAGACTTCAGGAGTGCTTTCTGAAAGCTCTTCTGATGCAGATGTACATGTTCTTGTCCATGTTCAAAAACATGTCAGTGTGCAGATCAATCACTACCAGTATCTTTTTTTGCTGTTTCTCCATGAATCTCTTGTATTGCTCCTGGAAAACTTAAGGAATGACGTAGAGGCAGTGACAGGAAAACCTGCGAAGCAAACAGATATCTGCATTGGGATCCTACTGAAAAGTGCAGAAGTAGCCTTACTGCTTCATCCAGTGTCTCAGGGAAACCCTTGTAAGTCTCCTGTTGAGGAAGAAGGAAGTCCCACTGCATCAGAACTCTCTCCTGTGGGAAATGGGGAAGCTCTTACTTCAGAGAGTAAATTAGTTGGTAGTAAGATAACAGAAGCTGGTATGACTAATTTTGATTATGTAAATGACTGCAAGCCTCTGAATGCTGAAGTTAATAAAGGGATTTTAATAGATCCTCTTTTGTTTAAATCAGACAGTAATATGGATTTTCAGAAAGGAATGTCATTTTCAGATGATGCATCAGATAAAGGTTTGGGAGATACAAGTGAAGGAGGAAGCAGTGGACTTTTTAGTAGAAGTGATTCAGAGGAGGTCTGTGGAACTCTGAGTGAGAAAAGTAGCTTGAATCCTAGGGATTTGGTGTCCATTCTAAATAAGAGAGAAGATTCTACTGAATTTTTCATTGACAAAGAGGATGACAGAAACATATTCTCAAAYAAGTTAAATGAACAGGAAGGCACAACTGAAGGCTGTCCTAACCAAGTCTGTGACTTGGAAACAGAAACTGCCTTAGAATCTGAAGAGCTTGAAATCAACAAAGACAAAGTGACTTCAKTTAAAATGTTTGCATCCCAGTCTTCATCAAGGTATAGAAGATTTAATACTAAATCAGTTTTCCTACTCTTTGAAAATATTTAGCAATCTTGTTGGCCACAGACTTGTRGTACTTTTAGCAGTCAGAAAGGAAACATCTTAAGAGTTGGGCTCAGTGATCCTTCCAACTCAGGCTCTTCWGTGTTTCTATGTTCTAGTAGATGAAAAATTTTAAAGTATGTAAGAAGTTATGCAGTATTTAGCATTCAGTGAAAGCTAAAATGAAGTRTTAGTCAATTTAAACYATTTACTTTCAGTTTAAATGTTAGGAAGTAAGTATTGAGAGAACTATTGACACAAATACCTAGATGAATGTATATTGTTTCTGCATTTACCTCTTTTTCTTTTATCAAAATATTATTGAATAATACCATTTTTCTTTTATGTCATACCTGGGTTAGAAGAATTTTTTAAAGTAGCTTCAAATTATTTACTTTAGTTTGAAATAATAATTTSCTAATATTTTTATATTTTAAAAGTGCTAAGCCCAAGGAACGCTGCTTGTCCAACCTCCCTGCATTCTCTGTTTCTTACAAAAATATGAAGAGAAGTCCATCACAAGTCTCTTTGGATACCATCTCTATTGATAGTATGATGCTGGAGGATCATTTCATAGAGAGCGATGGAAGTGATAGTCAAAGCTTTCTGGAAAAAGGTAAGTAGGTTTAACAAAATATGTTTAAGCAATACGTGAAAATGGTGTTTGTTACTAAAATTATGCTCAAAAGRATTCTAGTCCAGCAAATCCTGGACACTTGACGAGACTATTTTTGTTACCTTCCTTGGTAAACCAAATATATTCATCATACAGCATTTTAAGGGACAGCAATATCATGCACTACTTGAGCAGCACTATTTAATCTTAACACTGCTTAATTTTCTTCTCTTGATGAAAGTAAGAGCATTGAAGTGCKGTGTTGCAAATCTGAATTAAGCAGAACTTGTTCCTTGCTACGTTTAAAAGCAACTGCTTTGGCTGCATGTACTTACAGATTGTTCCCTGAATCAGGGTTACACTTGGAAGTCGTAAAGAAGCTTTCATKTTATAAGTGAATAAAAAAGAAAAAAGTTTTTACTAAATGCTCACCATGCTAATTACMAGGCAGATAGGTTTGGTAGTCTCCTTGCAGCTCATCTCTTAAGGACCAATTCCTGTCTATTGCGTGGCTAAATTGATATTTGTCCCATTTTTGCTCAYCTGTGTATGTACTGATGAAATAATTTTCTAATGTCAGAAAACATGAGAAGAYCTTATTGGTATCTCATTTCTGATAATTCTACTTTGAATAAAGACTGACTGGTTTTTTTTTTCTGTATGATTTCTTTTCAGTCTAGAGCAATAATGAGAAGACTGGTTTACTTGCAAGCCTGTTATATATTTGAATTGTAGGTGTATTCTTGCATGTGCTTATGTGGGAGTATGTCATAAAATACATTTCCCATTTTAAATAAACTTCATATGTCTTTTTAGSTTGTTACACAATATTTAACTGCAGGTTAAGTATCTCTGCTTTCCAGTTGTCAAGGAAACACTCATGATTGCTCTAATGAAAATATATGTAGCTTATTTCTCTAGACATAAAACCAYAAACATCTGCTCTAAAGGCACTGTGCAGTATTTTAGATACACAACTTGGAATTTTTTTTTTTCCAGCCGGATCACATTTATATTATTTGGTTTASAGGACTGAAAAATGCCCTTCAGAGATTTTTTTAACAATGCATGTAGAGTGCTGATTTGCTTTTGTCACTRTATCCTGCTTTACTTTTGATTAGCATCTAGAACTTCGAACTCTCTGTAAGAGGAATGGATTTGGCAGTTCAATTATAAATATTTGTTCAATAAGTCATTCAGCTCATGTTAAAAAATGAGTTAATGTATGCATACAGTAACAGACACTGACTTTAGTAGTGTAGTGTAGGAGTGATTCAGGTTGTGCTAACTTTGAGTTTTTTCTGATTTATATATGGAAGGTATTACAGCCATCAACTATCAAAGCCCATCAGAAAATGYCCACGAAGGAAGCACAGTGATTGAGACTTGCGATGGGTCATCTCCAGATGCCATGAGTGCTGCTTCAGAAAATGCCCGTGAGACTAGTGAAGAAATGGTAATATTATTGTATTCCATTAGAATACATGCTTCTGTAAATTAAACCTTAAAACAGAACTCAAATGGTTGCTTTTAGAGGTRATTTTTCAAGTCATTAGAGAAACGACCCCCGAATAGTAGTAATGATGATGAATGCACATCATCGGGTACCAAAGCTGACATAAACTGGCTCCTACTTCTGTTTTAAAAATACTGCAACACAGTAATAGAGAAAAAAGGCTGACTACTATGCAGATAGCCAAAGATTAGTAGCCTATCCTAGCTCTTTAACCTGGTCTGATTCAGCACTGCAAGTGCTTGGTTGTGCTGATGGTATGCAYAAAGTTGAATGCAGTTATTGCTATGTTGTAGGTAATGTTAGATATCTGACATTTCAGGTATCACATAGATCATGTGCTTCTCTTTCAGAGTAAGGAAACTCTGTCTCACTTCCATGATTTTTCTAGCCTATTCTGAATTTGTGTCAATGGGGCACAAATACAAGTATCTGTCTTTGGACAGGGCTGTTGGACAATCCATTATGAAGCTAATGAAGAAATGAGAAAACKTGGTGCTTCTCTGGGAACAGGGATTTTGCATACAAAGTTTTTTTTCTTCCTTTTGTGATRGAAAAGGTTTAGGCATGCCTTATAAACAATAGTGACTGTAAATTCATTTTATAATCTTACTTTATTTTATCTGGGTTTTGTTGACAGATGTCTGTTGTGGTTTTTCAAGTATTTGGTGTTAATGGTGAAATTGACATCAGAGGAGATGACACAGAAATATGTCTACAGGTCAACCAAGTGATACCAAACCAACTGGGAAATATTGGYGTTCGACAATATCTGTGTAACAGAACTGTTGGTAAGAACTAACAATTCAGTGTGGTGAAATTTGAGCTGGAAACACTTGTTCTAAAGTGTTTACTTCTAAGTAAATAAAACTGCGAACACAGTTTTGTGTTAGTACAATAGCATCCTTTTTATGCTGATTTAGAACTCTGATTTCTTTCTTCATTGCCATACATTAAAAAGGAAGAATAAATAAAAGGAACTGTGTATGATTATGTGGGTAAAAAGGTGCATTGCAYTGAATTCTGATCATTAGTTTGCTTTTTTGAAAGTGAAGTAAGCTGCATTATGTGCTTCTTTTGGCTGGAATAGAATTAATTGTCCTCAGAGTGACTAGTATGGGACTAGGTTTTGGATTTTGTTTTCCCTATTAAACGGTCTTTATCTCAACCCATGAGTTTTCTGGCTCTTACCCTTACAGTTCTCTCACGATCTCACTGTGAGTGAGAGGCTGCATGGGGCGTGGTTGCTGGGGGGGTGAAACCACAATGCATTCCATTGTGTTACTGTTTCATGAAGATGGAACTCCCTCACGACTCTAATAGTACTTTGCTTAACGTACCTTCCTTTGAAGGAACATTTCTTCTTTTCACGATCAGTTTCTTTAGATTAAATGACACACAGAGTTTAAATAGACATAATATGTGGTTTAAGGAAACTTAAAAAAATTATTCTTTGCCAGAAAACCATGTTGTCATAGGGTGAGGTTTCTTTCCTTGGCATGGTGTATTGGCATGCCAGTTCATGTCACAGTGTGCTTTGCTCCCCTCTGCCAGCCTTCTACATGGATTGCTGGATGCAAACTCTGTTGCACTGTAGGGTTTTTGGGGCAGATCCCTTATGCATCTGCCTCCTGCTTCTGGTTCATCTCCTTTCCCTGGAAATAGCTATAGCAGCTGTTGGCTGCCATTTTTTGTTCCTACCTTCCATCAGCATGGATTTTGTTCAGGAGGTCGTGCTTTACCTTCRGAGGAGATACAGCCTCTGATCACCTGGCTCAAGAGCCCATTTACTGGTAAGCTGAGCTGTTGCCAGCAGCTGCTGCCTGAGCAGCTGTTGCATGGTGTTCTGTTCAAGCATCTGAAGGCAAGGAGGAGGTCCAGCAGGGAGGATTCATGGCTGAGCGTCAGTTCATACAGCAGGCAGATTGATTTCTGGTTATCTGCCATATCCTCTGGARAAGCCAGAGGGAGTAAATAATATGAACATGCCACCTTCCTGCTCTTGTGTGTATCTACAGCTAAAACCTGCTTCCTCTGCCTCAGCTGATAATGAGAGGCTTGTATACTGTCTGATTATTTTGTGAATGAAAAAGTTATAACATGATTGGGATCTCCAAACACTTCCGGTTCATATCTCTTCCTTTCTCTTTCTTATGGGTACCCAAATGGGTGAGCCAACAATACTTTTTTTGTGCATTGCTGGTCACTCTCATTCTGTAAGTACATCTTCTCCCAAATGATCTTTTCTTCTCTCCACCATAGGGCTGTGATCTCTGTACTGTCAGGAGTCTTCTGCAGCTGCTCCCCATCTCCCATATTAATTTCTATTAGAAGAACAAAGGGAGGAAAAGTTTGGAAAAAGCTTGAGAATCAAAACAAAAGAGACTATTTAAAAGAGTTAATGGTAACCAAATATAACTAAAAGAACAAGTGAGCAAATGTGTATGATAATATCCCAATAAAAGCAACCTCCCCCTTCAAGACCTTTAATAAAACTTTCTYAAGTGCTTAATTATCAATTATAACCAGTAACCTGAGGAACCCCACAAAGCAGTGAATACTCAATTTATAATTACAGTCTATAAAGCCTTYTGGATGAAAATAACCATTAAAAACCTACTATACTGTTAATGCACTGARTGTAGAAAGGGAAAAATGTGGCTAAAGGCTGGACTAAGTTGAGGGCAACATGGCAGCTGTGCAATTCCCTGCAGGGCTGGATGCAGCACTGCAACTTTATCACATCTTGTGTGGCAGCAAAAACAAAAGAAGGTGGGGATGGAGTGTGGCAGAGGTATTGYGGGAGGGATGTTCTTTTACTGAGATTTTACCATGCTTGCCGTGTCTGAGAGAAGGGAACAGCAATTCACAGCAGCTTCCAAATTGTTTTTACTCCATCTTCCCTTGATGCTGTCCCTTTCATGTATCTGCAAGATAACTGAAATGGATTCAAGACTCAGACTGAATATGTGGCCTTTTCCTCAGCTCTTTTTCTGTACATTGGATTCTTCCAGCATTGATACAGGCACACTTTTCTGGTGCAGAAATACTTCGGGCATCTACTGCTTATTTCTTGGTATGTATATGAGCCCTTGAGGGAAACAAAGTTTCCCAAACCAGTTGCAGAGATTCATTGAACAGAGTGGTCATTGTTTTTCTATCTGGAAAAAGCCCTTCTTYTCCAGGGCTGATGGAAGTTTATTCTCCTCTGTCTGGACTAGACCTAAAAAGGTAGCTGATACTTRTAGAATGGTTTTGGTTGGTTGTTTGGTTGTTTTTTGGGGTGRGATTTTTGGGGGARGGGGAATATGAGCTTTAGCACTTCTTAAACATTGGAAAGATTGAAGRATGGAGTCATGGCTGTTGGTGTTGTGGAAACCTCTATTCACAGAGGTAGCAAAGGGAGAGGTTCGGGTTCACAGGAGAGGCTGGAGATTCTCATGTTCATCTTGCCATTGGTCTTTGTCAGCCCAGATCAACAGTGTGTCCATGTACCCTGACTCCAGTGCCAGTAGATAAGAGCATAAGTCCTGACTCTGCTGCTGTGCCAGGTCATCCATGAACTGGCACACTATACAGGAAGAGAAACCCAATTAATCTACAGAGAGGAAAGCAAATTAATTACTTTGTCAGGTTCCTGTTCCTTCAGATAGTGTCTGCTGCATGATCAATTAATACACCTCAGTTGCTTTTTCTTGAGTTTCTTTCTTGAGGTATCTTTCAAGTTTCAATGTTTGTTTTTTTTCTGTAGTTACTGTGATTATGCTTCTTGTCATAGAGATGATTTCTGTAGGTCAGCCATCATAGTGGTGAGATAACTTGAGAATCCCATGGGGTAACTGTTTTGTACAAGAAATGGATACTGCTCACCCCCTGCCATCTTTTTCCCTTAAATTGTTATTTTAATTTACTTTAGTTTAGTTTATTGTGGTTTTTAGAACTTTTTTAGTTGAACGTTGCAATTGTCCTTGCTGATTAAGGTACTGAAATTAACCAGAAAGTGCCAGAGTTTTTTTAAGRTTCAAGTCTATTGCCTCTCAAGTAATGGATGTGGTCATGTTCTCTACCTTACTGCATTGCTCATTATGATTCCTAAGTCAGGAAATTCAGCCTTTTCAAGGAAATACCTGCTCTCCTGAGAGAGCAAACTGATTTTAATGTTTTTCTGAATTGAAATTTAAGGAGCTACTTAAATTTAAAAAGTGTGCAAAATAATTGGTTTTCCATTGTCAAAGGACCAAGGAGATACAATTTTTTTTGTGGATGGTGATACTTCTGCATTGTCCTTTCACTTATCACAGGGAAGTACTAGTCCTTGTATGTACTCTGTATTTTTGAAGTGATATACTTAGAAATTTGGTCTGAAGTTCTGTATTTGCAACACTGCCTTTTGTGGATAATAGCTCTACGGAACTTTTTGGAAAATCAATTGGACAGTAGAGGCAGAAATAATTACATCATAATTGATTCTTTTGTACACTGCAAAATTTTAATGCAAATTTGTTTTCTTTCTGCAGCAGGTTCTGACTGTAAATCTGTGGCTGGACCTGTTAATTCATCACCTGAGATTAGTCTGAGATGGGAAAGTGGGCCTAGTGCTGCWGTACATTCCCTGCTAGCTGTAAAAAATGGATTTCTTCAGTGTCATGTGGAGAACTTCAGTGCTGAATTTCTAACATCTTCTCTCACAAACATTCAGCATTTTCTAGAAGATGAAACTGTCGCAGAAGTGATGCCTATGAAGATAAAAGTTTCKAATGCAAGGATTAATTTAAAAGTATGTTAACAATAAGATATTTGGCTGCTCTAAGAAAAAAGTGTTCTTGTTTCTTTGATGATAAACTACTAATCTGGATACAGTTAACTTCAAAGAAACTGCTTTCATATTCTGGAAGGTCCTTAGATAACACAAAAACAATTTAAAAGTCCATAGATTTGGTTAGCTCTGTGGTATGCCTGGAGGGGATTTATCTTCATGACCAAGATTTTTGTATGAATTAATATTTTGTACTTTTTCCTCCTCTCCCAAATCTCTCCTATAGAGTGACAGTGTCTCAGAATTTTATATGTAAGGTATATCAAGCTTCTAGAATTGGGTGTTTCTGGCTGGACCTTTTTGCTTAGCAAAGTATATGGTTTTCTAATTACCAACTATGGATTTTAAAGGTTATTTCTCTCTCCTAGTTGGAGGATAGTTCTTGCAATTAAAGTTCTGTACAAAAGAAGGAAAAAGGTTGTGGAATTCCAGTACAAACCACTTGAACACTCTTTCTTACAACCCAAATTTCATGTTCAGCTCTACTAGAAACAGATACTAAACAATGCAAGCATYTTTCACCACCATAGCTTAAAATAGTAACATTAAGAGGACACTTCTGTTCAAGTCTCCTAGGGGATTTTCTTTCAGACACTTGAAAAAGATGGTGAGTTCTGTGCTGCACAATCACTGAGTATAAAATAAGGGCAGTTTTATCATGCGTGTAGAATAGAAAAATAAAGATAATTATTGCATTACTTTGAACAGTAATAATCAGCCATATAAACCTCAAACAAGGAAGAGCAGCTCCAGTTCTACATCTGGGGCTAAAGTCTTGATTCTGCCAAGATCATTATTGASTGGAAAGGCAATTGTCTTGTGTTCTATTTAAAATGCATCAGTRTTACTTCCCTTAGTGATACAGCCTTTCCATCCCCAGAGGATCTTTGGACATTCTTTTAGAGATGTTTCTACTGTACAAGATTAGCACAAGCATCTTCTTTGAATCTGTTCCTCAGATTTCAGTGGATCACAAACATGAATGCCCAAATGCAAATAGCAAAGTCTTTACATACAGTCATTTGCATTTAAAACCAGGATTGTGCCAGTTTATTGGCAAGAAGGCAGACTTAAGCAAAATGTTCTTGGGAAAGCAGCTGCTTGAGATGGGAAATGAACATTAATAAACTGGCAACAAGATTCTGCTTGGCAGCAAAAGCACCGATGTGTTCACTCAGCAGTGCACACAAGTCATGGTGAAGTTACTCATGATGGCTGACAAAGTGAAAATTTGACACAGAGATGATCCATTTCTATAGAATTGTTGGGTAATAGAGAGTGAGAGGATATGGTTCGAATGTATGCTGCACTGCCTGTTCAATGGAGTATGCTTTTCTATTTCTTCTGCATGAGACTTGATASACTGTGTTTCATGGCAGGGGGGAAATTAAGGAAAGATTATTGTTTGCATTTTCTGCTGCAATCTCAGTGGTGTTTCAAAMAACTTTAGAAGCTATATCTCAACAGCTTTCTTGGTACATGTTTAGTGCTGATACATGTAGTTCCTGATAATTTGGCTGCACTATGTTTGATCGGGAAAATGAACTGTTAAGACTTCCTGGGGAGATGCCAGAGAAGTAATTTGTGAAGGTTTTCTTCTTTTGGGTACAGTAATATAACTAAACTGCAGTTGGTGTCATCCTAAACTAAATTCTAAAAAGACAAAATCTGCTCAAGAATGATAGCTGTACCCATTCAGCCTTTAAATAGTTCAAGGGAAAATCAGATACTAGATAGTACAGGCTTCTTATCTGTGACTCAGAGAGCCCCTGAGCTTATGAATGTCTTGGGTTGGGGTATAATCTTACTGAGATGTCTGTAAAAACACTTTGAAGTATTTTAGTCAGATGGTATATTGAGTTCAGCAGACTTACTCCAGAGATAATTTTTAGCCTTTAATACGATCCCTGGGGAAAGAAAAATGGAGCCAAAGTTTAGTGGAGATCCCATTAGAAAATCCTGCTCTGAAATGTTTCCTTTCAAGTTTCATCAAATTCATWATGTTTAAATGAACATTCTAATTATCAATTTTGATTTCCTAGTAAACTAATTTTTGATTATATGTATTTTCAAGGATGACAGTCCACGTGAAAATCTMAAGGTATCTGAGCTGGTGCCCATAAAACTGCATATTGACATACTGTGGATAGAAAGAAATGATGATGGCACTTTTCTCATTAGAGGTTTGTATGTTCCTGCACCTTGATATCTCAGTTCTGTAATCCTGTTGTTTTTTCCGTTGTGCGTATATGTGACTAATTATGAAAAGATAACTAATGATAATTTGTGCAAGCTGTGTTGCCATATGCCTTAATTCAAAGAGGAAGATTACCTTTTTGAATAGTGTATTGCCTGTGATAACCCATAGTTTAATCAGTCTGAGAGAAATAAAATACAATTTCATCAGGATACGTTTCATCAGTGCATAGCACTTCATCATGATAAGTTTAGGGTTCCCAAAAGTTTTGTCGCTACAAAGCAAACAAAAATTTGCCTTTCTTTACAGCTTACCAAGGTGCTTACCGTCTTTGTGGTTTTGTGTTACAGGTAATAGAAACTACTGTAAAACAAAAACCTATTTAAGATATACAAGCAGCAGCTTCCAATTCTCTGTATTATGGTGCTGTCCTGGCAGCTCAAGGCTGAGCCTGCATTGAAACTTGCATTTAGAACAGTGATTTAACTTTGTACTTTTCATGTAGCATATATGTGCTGAGAGGATTTTTACATGGGCAAATACTAAATACTTGTAAAAAGACAATACATATAGAGCTGAAACTTGACAGTTGTCTTTCACAGATAYGTTAAAGAATCATATTCTAGGATGGAGGAAGCCTCTAGAGGTCATCTGGTCCTACTCCTGGCTCAAAGCAAGAGCAGATTAGATAAAAGTCGCTCAATGCCTTGTCCAGGCAAATTTTGAGCATCAAAAAGACAATATGTCATAAATACACAAGACAATACAAAAAGACAATATGTCATAAATAATCTGTCCCAGTGTTTGGCCACTGTTATGATTTTTTTTTTTTATAATGTGTAATTGGAATTCCCTTATTTGCAGCTTGCATTTATTGCCTCCTGTCCTGCCATCTCAAGAGTGAGGTGCTTGATGTCTTGCCAAGCACCTCAGGCAAATCTGGTCCATCTTCCCTATACCCATCCACTAGGCAGGCAAAGGTGGCGTTAAGATCACCCCACGGCCTTCTCATCTTCAGATTTGACGAGTGCATCTCACTTGGCACCTCATTTGTACATCGTGTGCTCTTGACCACAATTATCTTGGTGGTCCTCTGCTATCAGTGTCTTTCTCACACTTGGGAATCCAAAACTAGATCCAGTATTCCAGATACGATCTCACTGATGCTGAGTAGTGGGGAATAACAATTTCTCTCACATTGCTAGCTATACCCTTGCTCATACAACCTATGTGTTCATCGTTTTTGCTGTCAGAGCTCACKGCTGACTCATGATAAATCTTAATAACCAGGGCCTAGAGGTCACTTCCTGCAATGTTGCTTTCTGTCCAGTTGGTCCCCAACCTATGGCAGAGCCAGAGGTTATTGACTCCCAGCTGTAGGACTTCACATTGACTTCCACTGAACTTCATGAAACTCCAGTCAGTCCATCTGTCCAGCCATCCAAGTTCCCCTGAAAAAAAGCTTTTTATTTTTTTGAAACCCATCAGTGTGTCAGTCACCTGCCCTTCAATTTGGTGAAGTTCACAGACCTGCAGAGGGTGCACCCACCCTTTCATCCAGGTCCCAGATATGTTAATCCAGCAATATGCAATGTGTTGTATCACTTTAGAGGCCGCAAGATGATCTTAATGCCCCCTTCCGCCTGATGGGAAGGTATAGCAAAGATGGACCAGACTTTGCAGAGGTATGCTGTGGCATGATTTGCTTGTATTTTGATTTCTGCATATTATCCAATGCATTGAGTTAAAGATGTTCAATGCATTTTACTCATCTTTTTATAGTAAGCATTGAAAGTTTAGTAAGATAATGAGAAAATACATCATTTCAAGGTTTCTTTCAGTTAATTTTTTTCTCTTTTTTGCTGAAGTGCTTTGATCCCTATTCTTGTCTTAGACTGCTCAGGTCTTCAGAGTGTCTTCAAAGGCAGAGGTCAAATGCCTTCTGCACTGCAGTGATATGTGTCTTAAGTGSTACATCTTTCAGGTCCTTGTGTGTGTGGAGAGAGGAAGGGACAATGAACAGAAACCCCTTGTTTAGAAGGAAATGCTTAAAAAGCAAAACAGAATAGAGTATTTTTTAGACTCAAACCATGACCCTTGCTTTTCCCCTAGATGTACAACAGTATATATTAACAGATTCTATATTGCACTTCAGTTACAAATACTAGAAAGTTTCTTTAATGCCAAGTAATTGAAGTTATTTCCTAATTTTAAAACTTGATCCTGCAGGTTTATCTCACTATGTYTTTAAATGTAAATGCAGTATTCAGACAGACCTGGAAACAGTATGTTAATAGCAATATTAATAGCTCTCAAATTTCTGATTATTCAGAGTGCATATTCCRTGGTGAGGATATGGGTGGGTATAAAAATCTGCTTATTTTCTTCATGCTGGAAGTTACATACTCTTTTTTTCTTCTTTTAAAAGGTTATGAGTTTTAATTAAATTTCTTCCTCAAAGTTGATTTTGAGAGGCAAATATACATGTATTTAATATTATATTTGTTTTAGGTGGGTTTAGTTGTGTTCTGGTAGGAATAAAGCTTAAAAAAATTGACAAATGCCCTGCATACTATTTCTGTGATRTAGACACTCAAAAAGTAAATGATGTGTCAAAGATGAAGAACTCAAGCAGTACATTGGAGCAAGCAGTGGGRTGTGTTGAACGCAAAACACAGGACCAAGCCACGCAGACTACTTGTGAAACTCCCAGACCTTCTAAATCAAGCCGGGATTCAGCTGACTTCCTTAAAAATGAGGTATTAAGAATTGATTTTGACTTCACCTTGTTCCCTCAAAATTATGTTACAGTCATTAATAATCATAATCGTAAGGCTGTCTGGGGGTGGGCCTGGGATATACTTCAAGATGGAAAATATGGATTGTGGATATTATAGTATGGTTCASCAATTTAATGCTGCTTTCTAAATAGTGTTATAATGCACTGCACACTGATTCTTTTCCTTTACATCAGAGGGAGTATTATGAAGGAGTTTTCTTCTCCTCATCTCCCTCATCTCTGTACAACATGACTGCCTCGAGTTCAGAACCTTGGGTCATTTCCATTCCATTCCAGAATGGAAATGGCCCAGCTAAAACACTGGCTCTCCTGCCATTTGAGCTAATTACATCAACTGTCTCCATGTTCTACACTCACTGACTGAGAATCAGTTGCAATTGACTCAGCCTCAGCAAAYCTCCGCCCAGCTGTGAATGGGAACATTTGGTATTTTAAAAGTTACTGCAATGGAGAAAGTTGTCASTATGCAGGAATACTAACAGCTTTCTTTTCTAACCCAATCATTTCAGCTTATTGAAGAAAACGAATGTCTCAAACAGGAACTAGCCAAAGCCAAAATGGCTCTTGCTGAGGTCCAAATGGAAAAAGATGCCCTGCTTCATCGCTTGAAGAAGATGAATGTTGATTATCAGTAGGACAGTGTACTGTTGGTGCAAAGCATCATCATCATAACTGGTGGTGGTGGCACCTAAAATACCATCTGCAAATCACTTGAAAATGTGGGGGGTTTTGCTTACAAAGTTTTCTCAACAAAAAAAAAGGTTGTGAACCAGGCACTATGCTGAAATGATTCTTTAACATAGTTTTTTGTGCCCATTTTAAACTGAATGACTTTGGAAAAATCAGTTTATACTGTACTTTATTAATTTACTATAAAAAAAAACATATCATCTACTTTTAATATTATGAAAGGAAATGTTATTTTTAAAATGTTTTCTGAAAAGTGGATGGTTCAGCAATGAAAGAAGGTGCCTGGGTGTATAATAAGGTACATGTACCACGCCTCACTAAAAATCTGTACCTCTCTTTGTTAAGGTTATGTTGTTTGATTGTTACCAGAAGGTATCTTAACAAGAGGTTACATTTGCACTATGATGGTACAGGCTAGATCCTCTAGAATAGTATAGCTACTGAAAATTTAAATACCAGCCCTAAACTGACCCTAAATTCAGTGTAATTTGCCCCGAGGGGATTTTTAAGTATAATCCTCTGGTGCTATAGAGTCCCATATATCCTTTCCGTATGCACTCCTAAACTAACACAGTAAATGCTGGAGAATTTAAGAGGGCATACTACAGGGCTTTCCTTCTCCTGAAGGTCCACTGTATCTGTACAGTTGATGTAATTTAAACATTCACTTTATTTTTCCTCTCTCTGTGAAGAGGATCTGGCCCTTTGTGACAGGTGAGCTTTGAGCCATTTTGCATGCATGTCTGATTTCTGCACAACTCATCAGACATGCCCAAGCATTTGGTTCAATGTGTTTAAATATGTAATGTCAGTGCTTGTGAGGGGGAAAACATCCTACTGGGATTTGTTAGTTGTATATTGCTTTTTTTTGACAAAAAAGCTGTAGAGAATCAATTACCCAATGAAATTGTGAGATTACATGAAATGTAATTATACAGTTTAAATTATGGGTGATTTGTACAAATTGAACAATAATTTTCAGCTAAAAACTGGTACMGATGAATAAGTTAAAAAGCACAACACTGTATAATAGAGAATATAAGAGTGTGCTTCTAAACAATTCAGGAAACTACATACAAAACCGTACATGCCTGTAAGAGATTGTCTTTGCTAAAGGTAAAACTGACTGAATAATTTAACTAGTGACCTTGAATCTGACAAATGAAAAATCTTTTRATTGCTACCACAATTGTTTCTGCACCATGGGTTGTTGGAGGGAAGTTCAGTTTGTAGATAAGCAAACAAATCTCAAAAAGTATTTAGTATCCTGTGGTTTGACTTTGCATATTCAGGTTGTCAAACTATTTTTAATTAAAATGGTTTTCATTAAAACTTATTGGAGGACACATAATTTGCACTGCTGAAAATAGTTATTGAAAGTGTGTAGATGTTAATCAAGAACTCTGTCAAAGAAATGGTTCAGGCACTATTTTAAAGCCTGCCTTATGAAACCCTACTTGAAACTCTTAATGCCCATGGAAATTTTTTTTATTCTGAATTGGATGAAAAAGTATACACACAATGTTTCTGTTACAGAAACGAAATATTTCTATTGTTACAGCTATTTAAGACAACACAGTATTAAATATGAGTGGTGCAATTTCACATAAATGTCAGATTCAGGGGAGGAGTTCTCCATTGGTTTAATTCTGGTTGCTACTATTAAAGTAATTCTTATTTGGTTATCCTTGCCAAGATCTAGTAAGAATTATTCTAAAGAAAGGAATGTATAGAGTGCTTAGTAGCATGTTGCTAGAATATTACATTGAGAATTGTCTAATTTTTAAAAAGAAATAAATAGCAATATCAAATGCCTGTCTTTATTACTGCATAGGCTAAAACCAGCTTTTTTTGAGAAAAACCAAATGCAAACCAAACCCAAAATAATACCCAAACCAGCCCTTCTCAGCACAGTTGCTGAAATTCAGGGTATCACTTCCTATCATTTTATTATTAACTGAATGTATTTTTTCTTCGTGGCCATTTTATAGTAAAAGGAGCATTATCTGTGGATAATTCTGAGSAGATGGGTGTGATTGGTTGTGAGCTTGGCAACACCGAGAGTGGTAGTACTGTGTCATTCTGGAGTGTGTTTCGCTATTGAAAGAAAATTGAGAGGGAGAGAATTTATTACTGTTTGAAAGTACAAAGTTAAACTAAGCTCTAATAGCTTACACTAAGCATAGTTATGAAAAGCATCAGAATTTTTTAAAAAAAGGCTTAATTCATCCTCAGGGCTCTGCTAGTGTTCATAAACTAGACAGGAAGTTTGTACTATCAGTGGAGCTTCTTGCTTTTATTCTGCAAAGAACTAAATGGAAGATAATTTTGAGAACTTCAGTATATACAGAAAATTGACTCCAGGAGTCCAATAAGAAAACTGTTAYCGTGTTTTATTTTACATTTTCTGTGGAAATTTAAACTGTTCTAGAGTTTAGCCTAACACATAGTCTTGTTCAGATGAAATSGTTCGGTGTCTAATGAAGGTTTTATGTCAGCTCACCATAAAGATGGTGTGCCCTTTCYCTGGCTTGGTCACTGAATCATTCTGGCATGTGCTGTCCAGTTCTCACTGCAGCTCTAACTTTGTTGGTAAGCACCAGGTTTAAATCACAATTCTGCAGCCTTACAATACTACTTACAAAAGGCCTGTTGGAGAGGGAGTTTTGTAGAGATTGTACGTGTTCTCTGACATCCCTGCTCTGGCCCCTTCTGCCTAAATCCTTTATTTCCCAGTTCCATTAGCCATGTCTGTTTGTGCATTGTCTCCATTACTGAATTACTTGGAAGTCTTAAACTGGCATCATAGGTGATCTCTAAAGGATAACTGCTAGCTGCAGAAAACTTCCTATGTCTGCCATGATACTTACCTTTATTCAAAATCATTTTATAATAAATGTAAGGAGAATGTGCTAATAAAGGACAAATATTTGTATCAAGCATCTACAATTCCAAGAGTACAAAATGTTTGTAAGTATTGCAGAAGCAAGCTTCCTGTAGTGATGAGATTTCAGGTAAGTAATGATGGACAAAATGGTTTCTATATAAAAAGTGTGCTTGCATTGCTCTAATTTTTAAAACATTCATCACAAAATGCTTTAAGTAGATTTTCTGCTCACTGTTGCCATTTGCATATTTTAGAGAGTACTTCAGATTCCAGTTAAACGGTTGATATAAATGAATGTCTACCTATTGTRGGAACAGAACATCACCTTGCTAGTATGTTAAGGAAATTGTGAGCACTTGCTGTGAAATCCACTAATTCACCCCTCCCAGTAGGAAAATGAGTTTTTTGACAGCCCTGCAATACAACCTTATCTTTTTTTAATTCCAACTTAACTTACTTACCTTTTGCTGACTAGCTTTTGAATAGCAGCCCATTTCCTGTGCCTCAGCAAACACACATGTCATAGTGAGCCCAGTGGCAGGCTTTGTAGTGCTGAAGCACAGCTCTCGTCTGAGGCTAACGCGTGGCTTCCAGTGGTGCAGCACCAAGCAGCGTGCTCAGCTCACTGCTGAGGTCTCTGGCAGTGCACCTCCTCATCTTAGTAACAACAGGAAACCTGAGGACTAGCAACACAAAGATCATGCTGATCTCCATGAAGGGATGCAAAATTTGTATAGCAATAGTGGAGGAACAAAGCTTTGTTTCTCAATAAAATTAAGGAAAAGCATAAAAATTGCTGGTAAATAGAAGCTGTGCAGTTACAGTTGTTACAGTTTTTGGTATTTTTAGCATGCTTACATTAAAACTTAATTGAAATTGTTCTGATTTTAAAGTTTATGAAAGATGTTTTTGAATACTTTAAAGAACATTTTTGCAACTTGCAGCTTCTCAAATATTACAGAATGTCTTGCAAGTGTCACACTGCTTGCTAGCTGAAACAAGTTGCAGGAATTAAATCTTWAAAAATCAACTAGACTTTTGATAGCCTGTGTTTCTCCCAAAATAACGGGTAACTTCTGCATCCCAAAGAGACAAATCTTTCATGTTGCCACCTACTTAAAATGGGTAGATAGTAACTTTTTTAAAGGCCATTTTTTTGTTTGGTCTGCCATTGCCYAAGCCACTCCTAAGCAGTTTCATGAAAGTATCTGTACCTTATTATTTCTTCACTATMTCCTGGCTTTCTTTTTGTTGCCATCACTTACTTTAGTATGAGTGGAAGTGGCATAAATGTATTTCCTAAAGCTTTGCACCATGCAAACTCAGTATTAAATCTTACGTTGTCTTGAGAATCTCGGAGAGCATTGTTTTGGAARTAAAAATAAGATGTACTTATGCTGTATCTTCTGTGAGAGTAAGATGGCAGTGTGTGGAGCATAATGCATGAACTAGTTAATGCAGTTTTCCTAGGACAGAGTGTGTTTGAAACCACCATGATTTAATTTGAGTTAGATAATTGGTAAGTATTTTAAAAATTTGACAGAGACATGAACGAATGAGCACTTAAGAAGTGGTAGTCTGAGCCAGTAAGTGCTGAATGAAGAGGCAGCCTCTAAGCAGCTTATCTGTGGAACAAATCTGCAAACCYCGATACACCACTGCCACAGAAGGTGCAACTGTAAGAAATAACCTCTGTCAGTGTAATTACTTTGTTCTAGTACTATGGAGATTTTGAGCAGTGGAAAATACTTTTCTAAGGAGAATTATCACCTTGCAGTTTATGACGGTGAATGTTTTAGCAGTAAGAAAAGCCGTGCTTGGCTGTGAATTTTTCAGTGGAGGTTGTTGGTATAAACCCGCACTGAGCTCACCCCTCTGAGCAGCGCTGCCGCCGCCAGGTGGCGATRCGGGAGCCACTCCCGGGGGGACGGGCGGGACAGGCGTCAGCACGCTGAGAAGTGTCACCGTACAACTGGAGCTTTCATAGACTTCTCATGACCAATTTCATAATGTGACTTTAAATCAGGAGGGTTTTTCCAAATTTAGATAGCTTGGCTTTGTTTCTACTGCCTTCTTTATAGCATATGTTTTCCTCTTTAAGTAAATCACATTAACTGCCTGAAGAGTGTCAGAAGAAAGATTTTCTTTCCCTTTTTAGCTTTCTTTCTTGTACACATTGTCCCTTTTCTGGTAAAATGTTTGCCACATTTGTTGTGCTTCATCATTATCTCTTAAAAAGTGTAGAATAAATTTTTCCAGTTTTCCTATCATTATATAGATTAAAAACTCCACCTTGGTATCAACAATTTATTTATTATTGCTAACTAGATAAAGCCCTCATTTTTAATAAAAGAAGCATAAGGAGGTTTCCTGTGTATCTTTGAGAATAACCAAATATAATCCTTAACAAATGCTTACCTTACCCACCTTTGCCAGATGGYAATCTAATATGACATTTTATATTAACACTGTAGTGTGTGGTAAGTGATTTGGAGTTACTTATTTTTATATCCTGTTGGGCTATTCAGAAACTTTCAGGCAGAATGACTAAGCAGAGTCATTTATTTATATAAAATTTACTGTAGGAATGGGGTCGCTTTATTTTTGTCAAATAGAGAAAATAGCTTAGAAAGCAGCTGTCTCTTGATTCCTCTGGAATCTTAATGTAGTTTTTTCCTTCCACTTATTTTTTAATTCTATTTCCATCAAGAGGCTGCAACTCAGGATAGCTACAATGGAGAGTTTTCTAAGGTGTCATCCTGCAGTGCCACATACTAGAACATGTTGCAAAACATGACAATATACTGGATACCAGCACAATCACTGCTGCTTACCTGAACTGAGTTTGATGTAGAAATTAGGCTTCTCTGCTCAAACTTAGCCAGAAGATAGCAAGAAGACTCCTTGAAAAATCACTTCCTTCTAAAACATGAGATTTGCTATTTCTGTAAAATTTGCCAAAAAGCTGTTTACAGACTTTGAGTGTGTATGTATATATATGTATATATATGTATGTATGGATAGATATGAAAGTATTTATACAACAGCTTTCTCAAAGAATTATAAAAAACATGTCACCTCAGCATTTAATTTCCTGTCCAGAAGTAATGTCAGAAATATGATAAACTGTCATTGAGAAATTCTGTAAAGCAGTGTCAGAGCTATTTGCTTTAACTGTATCCTAAATCCTTCCAAATCACTAACAGCTGGCAATKTAACTCATGGAAAATGACAAGTTTCCAACTCATACTCATCTGAAGATGTATCTGAAAGGGGTCACAACTTGAATGCTGTTCTTAAACTTTCCTTTGCAATTATCAGAAGYATTTTCAGCTTACGCAACAGGAACATATTCCTTCAAAGTCATAACATTAAGAAGATTTAAAAGACTCCTTGAAACAGGACTTGACAAAATATTTCAGCAGGCAATGGCAACCTAGAGTTAATCTCTTTTGCCTTTTCATTATGCAAAACATGTCCCTTGTTTAGCTACTGTAAGTCAAGGAGGAAAGAGGGAGAGTGTTTGAAATAAGCATAGAACATACATTAGAATACATTAGAACAAATTCTGAGCACCTTATTCATGAAAACATGTTCCTATGCAGCTGAATAGCTGCCATCCTTAATGTCAGTRTGGCTGCCTTTAAATCCACAGCTGTGGGAATCAAAAGGAATATTTTTATTTAGCAGCAAATAGTAATGTAGGGGCAGTAACAGATTTTTTGTTTTCCTTCTCCATCTGGTGATAAAACTCATGTATGGAGACACATCATACTTCATGTGTTAGCTGGCTATAAACTGACAAGAGTGTCATAATCTCCCACTTGGCTGATGTCCTGTCACTTTAAGGACCCTTGGAAACTTCTTATGCCAATCCAGAGAACCTACATCAAGTGGGATTTATGAAAAACAGGAAATCAGTTTTCAGATACTCAGTATCCAGTCTCACCCACTCTACCATTCCTGATGCCCACAGGAAACAGGCCTGCCAGAAGAATCTGAGACTGAAACCCTGGAGGTGAAGTTACTATGAGAACTGAAGCTGTGCATAACCAAAAAAGGATGAGGCAGAGCTGTAGCACAAAGATGGTTTCATTAACATTTTGACTACAACCATCCTAACAGGCTAATCTTCCCTGTGAGAAAGACTATTATAGAAGGAGATAGAAAAGGGAAACTGAGAATTTCAATAAAAGGAAATTTTAAAACTGTGGAAAGAGAAAAAATGCACCATAAAGAGATGAGTACTAACTAAATCAGGTGCTATGAATGTTTAGTTACTGTATACACAATGTGCATTAGAGCAGCTACATTACAAAATGTATCAAAACATTCAAAATARCTGGAAAATATTATTTGATGTAAAAGCAATCCTACCTGAAGAAAAAGAATTTGACTTGGCTACAGCAGCAAATCTGAACAGTTGTTTCCTTGCTCAAATGCTGGTGGTCAGTCTCTCCTCACAGGAAACAAGTGATGGGACAAGAGGAAACAGCCTCAAGTTGCACTAGGCGAGCTTTAGATGCAAA
The DNA here is from genome assembly GCF_030028575.1 of Malurus melanocephalus. NCBI lineage: Eukaryota > Metazoa > Chordata > Aves > Passeriformes > Maluridae > Malurus > Malurus melanocephalus. Next base: position 4,062,984 of record NW_026623248.1, on the reverse strand, counting down.
TATTTGAATATTTGAAAAATTTCTGGACCAAAAGGGTTTTCAAGCACTGGGCCAGTCTGTCCAGGGAAGTGGTGGAGTCACCATCCCTGAAGGTGTTTGAAAGACGTGTAGATGTGACACTTAYGGACACAGASCAGTGGTGGACTTGGGCAGTGATGGGGTAATTGTTGGGCTTGATGACTTTAAAGGTCTTTTCCAACCCGAATGTTTCTATGAAAAGGGATTAGGCTAATGCAGGGTAGTGTCTTCACTGGGATCTTGCTGAGAAAAGCATCAGTTTGATGCAATGCTAACATCAAAATAAAGCTGGGTAGTTCCATATTTTGATGTTTCAAATCTAAAAATGCTGTATCTTCAATATAAAAAGGAATGATGTGATAAAATAGTAATATCATAGAAGCTCACTAACTTGCCATTACAAAATCGATTTTCCAAAACCTATATGTGAGAAATCCAGAGGTGTGAAAGGAGGAAACAAATGTAAGAAAACAGCAGTTATCAGATTTACRTGACTTCCGAATTTTCCTGCTTGAATTAGTCATCCTACTTTAGTTTTCACCCTGCTTTATTGGAGGTGGATCTTTTTAGCTGCAATTTGTGGCATACTTAATTATTTGATTAAAGATTACTTTGCATTAATTATTGCRTATTTTTCTAGGATTATGCCAGCCTATTTGCATATCCATAGCAGAGTGTGTCTCTGCACTTTCTATTCTCTTAACAGAATATGGAAATAGAACATCTATCACAAATAGCTGCACCAGTTTTCTTCCAATGTAAAAGAACATAAACATTAATTCCTAAATGTGTTTTTCTGAGTCAGCTCTACTTAAAAGAGTGTCATGGATATGCTGGTATTCCTGTAATCCTCTCTGCTACCTTTGCTATTGATGTTCTGGGATAGGTCAACACACTATTGTGTTCTTAAAACGTGAATCTTACACAATACTTTTTTTTGTGCATGGTTCTTCCTCTGAGATCTTAGCTTTAAYGTAGCTGCTGAAATAAAATTAGGGCTTTTTGCCTGGGGTTGATAGTTACCTTTGGTTCAGATGAATAGTAAGTGTAAATCAAATTAATTGGCTGGTTTAGCCATAGACTTTACCAATTATTATTTTGGATAAAGACCTATTGTATTGTTAGAAGGCACAAAATGAGGGAGTTGCACATCAGCAACAAATTACTCATGTTAATATTTTCTTCTGTAATCAGGTTAAACAAGAGATAAAGAAATTAACTTGARATTGACATTAAGAAATTCACTGCATAACCATGTCCTCAGGATAAAAAAGCAGTAACTTTCGTCCCCAGGCAGTGCAGGACTAGCTTTCTGATTTTAATAAACAMTTTAGAATATAGTTTTGTGGGGCTTGAAGAAGTAATTAAGAATGAAGAACCTTTTTACTCTTAGGCTAACTGAATAAAGTATGTTGGGGCCCTAATCTTGTGCTAGGAGAAAAGTGCCAGCTTCAAAAAATCACCATCTCTGAAAATTTTATATTAATTGGTTTTTTCGGCAGACAGTAGCAGTACCCTTAACATGAGAGTAACTGTATGGTTATATATGTACTGTACAAAACTTACAAAACAGTAAACAATGCTGTGTGTTTTCATTTACATGTGAAGACTCCATTAAACTACACTCTCACACAAGGCAGTAACCTGAGATAAAACAGATTAGCAAGATGATGAGCAAAGCTCACACACCTGTTATTTGTGCTGTGTTGYGTCAGTGTGCATGCATACAGGTCCACACTAAAATGTCATTTCTCAGAATAAAAGCACGTGCCTCCAAGTGCAATGCAAAGCAACTCCAAGCCTATTCTAAATTAGAATATTTGAATGAAAACAATATATTAACTTGGTTTAAGTCTGCCACCTGAGAACTTGATTCCTAAGATCTTGTTTAGGAAAAATAATGGGTAATTGTTTAATATTTATCTTTTGCATGTCACTTACTTTATATACTTCTGTTTATATCTCCCTATAGTTATATTTTTTTTAAAGCTGCATTGGCCTAGTCTCTTTAGGCTTTACAAAGATTGCACATACTATACATCTGATTATAGCTCTGGTCCTTTACTGTACCTTGCTTAGTTCTGATGTAATGTTTTTGAGACAGGACAACTCAGTGGTTTTACACATTGACATATTGATGGTTATTTTCTTACCTAATAATTTCCAATAATTGTATTTGCTATTTGATTACCATACATCATGGTTTTTATAGAAATGTATGGAGATGTAACAGCAGTTTTGTACCTGTGAAAGGGGAATCCAAAATATCCCTCCACTAGAGAATTATTCCTTTCTTTCATCAGTATTGAGTTCCACCTCCTGTTTTACTATCTAGAAGAAAAATGTACTCTTTCATTTGTACTTCAATGTACTCATTCAGTTTTAGTCCAAGCTATTCCGTTGTTTTGCTAGTTTGTTTCACTTACTCTCTTCAGAGGCTGCTGGACAGTGCAATTCCTGGGAGAGACTTCTACACAGGTGTCCTGAGAACCTCTCACCATTGTGAAAACTGGCCATTCTTTCTTTTTGCTTTCCTTCCTTTAGCCAACTGTCCACTYGCAAGAGAATCATCCCTCTTAATAACAATTTGATTTCTTTAAAAGTATTCCCTAAGGATCTTGTCAAAAGCTTTTTGGAAAGCCAAATACAACCTATTGACTGACTTGCAATTTTCTATATGCTCTTTGACTCCTCCAAAGAACTCTTATAGTAACATGAGACATGACTTGCTTGTCCAAAAGTTGCACTGAATCTTCACTATTGCCAGGTGTCTACCAATTTTCCAAGCACACAAACCAGACTCGGCAGTTACCTTCAAGCCCCTTAGAAATTATTAGCATCACATTTTCCACCTTCCACTCATCTAGTACCAAGGCCAATTGAAATAATGGCTCACACATCATCATTTTAATTTTGTGTTAGATCTGAGGTTCCTCAGACTCTTTGGGGAATTGCATCTGGTCCAGGCAAGTTATTTTTATTTATTATTTGTTTCAACAAAGCCTTTTTTTATGGGACGGTACCACCTTGGACTTGGCCTGTAGAAAGGCTCTGGTAGTTGAAATGTCAACCACTTTTTCACCAATAATTCAGTGGAAAAAAAGCCTGGCTAGACCAGGAATCCAGTGCAAAGTTAGCTATCTGTATAATCCGTGTTAAGAATAGGCATCAAAGCTAAAACTTGCAAGGGCTTGGTGAATTAAAGCTAGTAAGAGAATCAATGGAAGAATCTACATTTGGCAATGCTACATTGAGAAAAAAAGAGTGCTGTGTCCATTTGGTTCCATGTTAATTCCCATTGCAACATCAATCAAAAATTTGTCCTTGTCATGTATTTCTCCTTTAAAACATTTCTCCTGTTTTTCTTAGTTGTACACCTCTCACTGCCCAGCTCTCAGTCTGACAGTTACACCTTTTAAATACACACAAACAGTTACGAGCCTTCCCAGATCATTACCTAAATATACTCTATTTTGTTCTGTGTGCACCATTCTTTTCCACTAACCAAGCTCTCCTTTGGGCCCAATGAAGTGATGTTGCACAACAGCACAGTTGAAATTTCAAATTCATTTTGCCTTGTTGGTCATCACCACACGTATGCACAAACACAAACCTAAAGAATGTATGATGCATGAGTGCTCAACCATCTATATTAATTCTGAGGAGTGATTCACCAGTAGGTATTCATGTAGGATAGTTACTATTAGTAGAGACAAAACCAGAATAGACTGCCTGGCAGAACACTTCTAGCTATGCTATTGCCTTACAGTGCACCAGTCCCCCCATGGGACCTTCCTGGTTGTTACTGATGGAGAGCAAGGATAACGCTTGCACACAATTCTACCAGCTGTCTGTACTTGCAGTCGAAGTCCCTTGTCACTTGCATGTTTCGGCTGAGACTTCTCTGTGATCCKTCTTTCAGGCAGTCAAAATCTGATGTGTAAGCAATGTTGTACACATGCTCAAGGGAAGATAAGAAGGGGAATGTATTTTATAGTCCGAAAGAGGTTGCAATGTATCAAAGGTAGAACCAAGTTGTTTTTTATGCAATAAGCTGTGCATTAAGCAGTACAGGCAAAGCTCTAATACTGTACTGTRTCTGTCAGCACGCACTGGATTGGGGCATCTAATCAGCATGCTGCTCTTACCAACTTGTACCCACATTTGATTGTGCATTTCTCTCTAATGCATGAAAAATAGTCTCAGGCATATTTTGATAGCACACTGATGTAAACCTAACACAGAGCAGAAGGATTGGATGAATAATCRTACTGCTAATCCCCCCTGCTGTCACACAAGAAATACACGTCAAGAAATATATAGGTATATCGGTTAACCTTAGCATCTGCCACCAGGGCAAAATCACAATGGCACTGGAAATGGCACAGCAGACAGAGTGACCTTCTGTCAGTACTATCCCATCACCATACTCTGGAGGTTCAGCTCTCCAGTGCTGACACAACCTGCAGTCTGTGTGTACTTGACACTTTCCAGCAGTGGGACATTTCAACCCTGTGGGGAATGCAGCACACTTCCCATGGTATATTCAGATAACTCTGTAGTTTAGTGACTGTGAGACAGAGTCACCGTTTAATTTCTTGCTCTACTTAACTTATTCAGAGCCCCATAAGAATGATGCAATGCTAAGACAGTTTCTTGCTGTTGTGCAACATCACTAAGGGATCGGTTTTCCGTTCTTTTCCCCTGTAAAYTTCCAACATGCTTGAAAGGAAGTGTTTCTAGAAAATGGGCTTTAGTCAGAATTGTATGGTCAGAGACAGGATTGTTGTGGGCAAGCTGTCAAAAATGTTTTTTTCCTCACAAGTTACTTAAGCTTCCACTTAATCGAGTGAGTCCAAGAATCCATGCAGTCTTTTAAGACCACAGCACTCTTGGTGTTTTTATATCCCTCATGAGTTAGCTTTAGTACCTTCAGTTTCTATAATTTTCTTTTACAGTGGGGGAGGATGCAAGTCCTTTTGCATATTTCAGTGGTGAGAGCTAAACTAAGCATCATGTGAGTATTACGGTGTGTTCCAGTTATCTAAACCGAGGACATGTCCACTGTGCCATCTACCTGCTGAGTCTATCCCTGAGGAGGGCTTCAGAGGAGGACTGACTTGCAGCTGRTTTTCACCTTGGCAGGGAACCAGGACATGGTGGGCATTCATGCCTGGCCTCAAGAGCTCATGGCTTGAAACACAGCTTGTTTTTTATGCTATAGATATACACTGTAAAGAGCAAAACACACTATCAAGACTGAAAAACACTTGCCACCCAGATGCATGAAAAACACTACTTTCTCTTGGGCAGCCTTCACGAAAATTAGAATAATAATCAGGCCTATTTAATGYTAATTTATTTTCTGCTGTCAAAAAGAACTGATGGTTTATTCTAGCATTTTGTGCTCTGTCTCAGAATATCCCTCAAAATTTCTAATTGGGATCTTAGGTCTTCCTTATATCTTTACGTGAGAGAATTGTTAATACATAGTCCTGAAATACGATGTTGATATGCTTGCTATTCTACACAACTATTTTTTAATATCACAGATTTAGTGGTTTCTTTTTCATACCTGCAACTCAGTTTTTCATACTCCCTTCCATGTTTCTGCTTGAAAACAGAGAGAGGAAAGTCATGGAATGTTAACAAGCACTCATTGTATTTGCCTTTAAGTCAGGGAGGCTGCATGAGGAAGAAATGAAGAAGTTGTCATCCTGATATGAGAACAAAGCCGAGTGATAGTTGCATTGTAAAAACATTAAGGAAACTCCCTGCATTTTACAGTCACTCCCAGTCCTTTCAAATGACAAACCACTGAAAGAATTTCTAGGTAGGCTAAGTGCTCTCTCTGGTATTTTAGAAAATGGAAGAAAACAGAAGGTAAAGCATATGTTGTGTTAAGAGAAATTTTGAGATTGAAGGTGTGATGCCACTTAGACACTGACAGCTGCAGTGGTCATAACTTAAAATGTCTTCACAAATACTGAAATCACAGAATCAAAATTCTGCTGTGATATGGAACATCACTGCTCAAAAAGCATGCAATGTTTTGAAAGACCTCTTAGCTGGTTTACGAATTATTTTTCTCATCTGCAGCTTCTCATTTGCAGCTTTATACTGCAAATATAAAACTATGTTTCTACTTTCTACTAAGTAAGTCTAATTCACTTACTTATCATACATACAACTTCTAAAACTCCACACTGTTGTCCTGATATCACCAGAAGCAAAAAAGTAAGGCTTTTAAAATTAAGGAGTCCAGTTAATCTAATTAATGGGTTTGACCATTTACATTCAACTCACTCTAGATGCTTCTTTTTCTTACTACAGTCCACTGTCGATTTCATCTCTGGAAACAGACCAGCCCATGTTCTCAATTCTTCTCTTCAGCAGTCTTTATAATTTATTCATGTTTAACCCTTCCATTAAATAGTGCTGCTTACATTCCTTCTAACTTTTCAAAAGGATAGAATAACTTCGTTCTGCCCTATTTGTAAATGAAACTAAACCTTCTGTTTGGTCTTCATAGGTGTTTTTTGGGCTAGGCTGGTGGGTTTTGAGCCTTGCTGCATTCATAAAATCTTTCTGGATTTGCTGGCTAGTGCATGCATCTGCTCCATTGATATTTCTATCCTGATTCTCCATACTGTTCTTCAACAGCTTTCTGGACGATCATTTCAATTACAGCACAGTCTTGAGATTTTATTTTCCCAAGAAGAATTACATAATGTTTATACTCTGTCATATTTGCCATCTGCTGATCCAACCACATAAACAATACAAATTCTTAAAAACCTGAGATTTTCCTCGGTATCTGCTTCTAATCTAACTGTTGACAAATGTGCAGCTTTGTGCACACACTCCTGCTTTATGATTACYTCTCCAGTGAATACTTGCACCTCTTTGGAGGCTCTCAGCATACTTGAAGAAATCTCTTCATGGAGGACATGCAGAGGATACATGTGAGAAGGTGTTTTTCAGGCAATGCATGTAATTGCATTCAAAATCAAAAGCAAGGCAAGGGAAATTAAGTCAACCTTAACAGAGGACATCAGGAATTCAGAAGGCAGAGGTGTTCTTAGTTTATGGGTAAATTCTTTGGAACTAGTTAATRCTCAAGTGGCTGTCAACAAGATACAACTTTTTAGTCCAGCTTTAAATTACTGTTTTCCAGTGTGACTCTGCTGTGACTAAGRACTTAAACTAGAAATCCTAATTCATGTGATTATACATTTATATATTCAAGCCATAATGAAACACTTGTGATCACAAGAATCAGGCCTTAAAAAAACAGACTCTTTCAATAAGAAAGGCTGTATTTACAGAGTTCCTAATAATTTTATGTATGTGTCAATTTCAATTCTGTGTCCTGCTGACAAGAGTGGAGAAGACATCATTTCACATCCTGCAAATGACAAATTATGTATATTACATTTTCTAGCTAAAATATATACTGTTTTGTTASTGTGAACAACTATATTGGAGTGATATGTGTCTGTGAGGGTCCTTTTTCCCTTTTTAAGCGAAAAACAGACCCCAACATGAAAGTTCTATCCATTTTAAGAGATTAAAATTGTTTAACTAGCTAACAAAAACACAGAAATATCTTTGGAACTGTAGCTGACAAAGACCAAAAAAGGTAATTTGTGAAATCAACAAGGATCTTTGCACTGCCTTAAGGCTATCATAGTTTTGGTGTAATAAACACTCTCTAAAAACACATCAGAATCCTGCCTAACACAATGTTATTGTGCCATTACTGCCATTGCTTCTTCGGAAAACAATTCATGGGAGACTGCCACYGATCCCAGTGGGGGAAAGGTAAGGGACGGTATCTTATTTGCCTGTGGTCCTACCTACACGGATTACTAAACTAAAACAGGAACATGGGCCTATAATTTGGTTCTCACACATGCACAGCATCAAACGRTGCATTTGTCAAGGATGTGCCTATGAGTTGGCCAGCGCTGAGTATTTTCAGCATTGCTTTAAAGAACCCAAAATCCGTATGAAATGATTAATTTCGGTGCCCGGAAAAGTCATACAATTTAAAAGGTCTCTGTAACAGAACCAGGCGCTCCAGAAGCTGACCGGATTTGATACCCAATATATTCAGTGGTGCCTCCCATGCAGGGGAACGCTGAAAAGCCGCGATGCTGGCGTGCGGCAGGTGCCGGCAGTCCCGCCCGCCCGATTCTTCGCTGCCCTCGGCGGGGCCCGGCTTTTCCTGCCGTGTGCCCGCACTGGGATCGAGCCCCGCTGGAGCCGCCGCCTCACGCACCGCGGGCATTGTGCCCCGGCCCCGCCCGCACCTGCTGACAGTCCGCCTGCCTCGGCGCGCCGCAGGAGCCCGCCCTCACGGCCCCCCGCCCTCAGGG
>NW_026623248.1:3999142-4054118 GCF_030028575.1 Malurus melanocephalus | reverse complement strand
TCCCTCCCTCCGCCCGTTCCTCCCCGCTTCCGTCCGTCCGTCCATCCATMCATCTGTGAGGGTCCTTATCCTCGCCAGCCCGTCCGGCCACGGGCGCCGAGGCTGCCCGCTCCCTCCGCCCCATCCTCCCGGTCGGGGCTGTGTGTGCATGGGGAGGGGGGGGGTATGGTTCTCTATTGGCCTCGTCCTCCCTCTTTCCCTCCCTCCCCCCTTCTTCCACACTCCACCCAGAAATGATCCAGTGAAACTAGGAGGAGGTGATTCTCCTCCTCCCTCCTGCTGCTGCTCCTGCTGGTCTGGAAGGGACTGCAGGAATCTCTGCTGTGCTCTGCCCTGAGGCAGGGTCTGGGGAGGGGAGACCGTTCTGTGCAGGAAGGGGGCCGCTCTGTGGCCCGGGGTGCAGCTCTCCCGTGGGGGCTGCTTGGTTCCCGACCATGGGGAAGGACCAGGAACTGCTGGAAGCCGCTCGCACTGGGAATGTGGCTCTGGTGGAGAAACTCCTCTCTGGGAGGAAAGGAGGGATCCTGGGCAGTGGATCTGGAGCTATTCCCTTATCCAGCTTATTGAGGTAGGGACATCGTTCCCCATCAAATGCTGGGGATATTAACCTCTTCTTCCCTATCATCACTATCATTGCCCCCCTCATCTTCGTTTCCATTCCCGCATCCTTCATAGTAACAATAAATCGTTCACTCTCGTGCCAAGTACAAGCATGCCAGGGTTTAAAGTCACAGGCAGTCATTTTATTAATATAGTGGTAGTGAATTTTCTGCCTTCAATGCGTCTGCAGGGTCCTTGTTCATTCTGTTACTAGCTRTGGTGCAGAACTTATATTTTGACTGCTGGACTAATATATACAATGTATTAATTACCCTTCCTTTGATATTTCCGTTTTCAAATTGCTACTTTAATCGCAGATGGTAGTGTTTATCACAGACAAGGCATTGCATCGTGGAATTCGGTGTGAAAAGACATAGCWTCACCCCATACTCTCACCCATAGTTGCTACCCTTGCTTGCAGAAGAAATTAAGCATGCCATCATAATAAGCCTACAAAACAAAGAAAGGTAATGTTTTTTTGTGGCAGATCATCGAGGCAGAGGACGTGTAAAACTTAGGGAACAGGYTAGGTAAGAGCAGCAGTACTTTCAAGGTTCCTGGATTCAGTGGAGTGAAACTGGGTTACTGGCCATGTTGGGTGAAAGGCTTAACTTTAGTCATTAGTTGCATCTCCTATGATCTACGGCATAGCTTKGATCGTAAGTTTCATCATGCGCTTAAGTCAGAGCATTGTCACAATCATTTATGGCATTTGACTGTATTCAGAGCAGAGCAGGTCTGCAGCACACAGTCCAGTGCTAGTGTTCAACACTAACATAGGCATAGCGAAAGAAGGCAAAATGAAYTGAAACACTGTTGTCCTAGAACCTGAATAAATTGGGGGTTTGGTTTGCTTTTTTWGTTCCTTAAGGAAAGAAAAGGCCTAGCACAATGGAAATTGATTAAATGAATATATATTTGTGATTCTATTGCCAGTGCCTTCTTGTCAATATTTATATTATTTAGAAGTTCCCTATCAAGGAAAATTTAGTATTAATGCTCCAAATTATACTGTTTAAACTCTATTATAAAATCTTGCTATTTTAAAGCTAGGTTTAGTACTGTAAATAACAACAGTTCAGGTACTCATAGTTTACCAAAGTTACCAAAGTTTACCCCAGTTCAGTTAGCTATTGCACCATTGTTGAATTACTAACCCATTGACCAAAATCAAAACACACCATGTGATTGCTTTTTGTACTGTACTCGAATAGGCTGCTTAGAAAGAAGTATGTCAGATAGTCAGTCAGTTGAATTTGAAATATGATACCTACTTTCAAACTACAGAAGTAAATTCACTTCGGTACAATGACTGGCCATTTATAATCTAGCTCTAATGCATGATTTGTGTAGTGACTTTCTCTAGGGCTAACGCGTATCCTTCCATTGTTAATTTCATGTTGTGTATCATAAGTTTTGTGTATCCAGAGGAAGTATATTGGCTTGTGCTTGCCTTTCTTTATTAAACAGCATTGTTCTATGCTGTCTACAGAGAACACGTGAACCATGTTTTGTATATACAGATGGGTCATCACAGTCATTGTTTGTTACCCAGGATTTAAGGATTTTAGGTTGTAAAGTCAACTTGCTTTTATTTTTTTTTTTTTAATTATTTTTTTTTTCCCTGGAAGTACACTTTTCTTAAAGAGAACTAAGGCAGAATAAAGTAAATATTGTTTAATTTATGGTATTTCTTACTAATGTTAACAATAATGTCTATGGCTTCTGTCAATGCAGCTTCAAAAATCAGAAGTGAACTTTCAGCTGTATGCTACATCCAGCTGTATGATTAAATATTTCTAATTTAGAAAGAGTTCAGTAATGGTTTCGTGTGTWCATGTTCACAATCTAACACACTGTGGAACATAAAACTTTTTGGAGGATTCAGCAGGAATGCTCAAAGCAGGAACTACTATGCATTATAGTAAATGTTTTTCAAGAAAGATTTATATTTGGCAGGTATTTTGACATAGCTTTTTTTTTTGTTTGTTTTGGAGATGTTCCATAATCTAACTGATGCCATTAATTATGGATTAAGTCCAGAATGGCATGSAAGATTAAGATTGGATCTATCCTGCTACATTAAAAATGGAAACAAAATGAGGTACTGAGAATCATATGAACATCTTGATCTTGTTTGGGAAATCAACACATGCTGAAAATAGCAAAGTTGTAGAAGAGCTGTAATTGTGCAATATGAAAGTTTGAATTTGAGGGGGATCCAAARATTTTTAAAATAGAAAACCTATTAAAGAAATTTACAAGTAGACTTATACTGGTATTTTTGCACACAGTTTATTAGAACAAAAACTTATTTTGTGAGTTGTTAAAAAAAAACAAGAGAAAAATATAGGGGCATAATTTTCTTCATTTTGCATAATTTTTAGGAGTCATGTTTGACAGTAACTCCTGCTGTTTTGTTGAACCTAATTATTGTTCCATTTCTAAAATGGATTGTACATGTCCCGCTGTAGTGAGAAAGACCCATGTTGCTCTTTGTCCTTTTGGCAATGCTGTTTCYAATATTAGGTTGGAAAAGTCCAACTCCTTCAGCATGCAAATGGACTAATACTGTGCCTGATGTATTGGTCTAGGCAGTAGTAGTACATTTTCCCTTCGGATTTCTTCAAAGAGTTGGAGACAACTCCATTTATGTGGCTGAACTCTCTATGTCTAGACACCTTTTTTGGTGAAAATTTCCTTTACAGTAATTATGTGTCTTGTGAATGAAGTTTAGTAATCATATATTGACAAATACACATTGATTGTTATATGAACCAATGAACATGCTATCTGAGCTATGATGTCCTATTTACATTTYTATAACAGCTTATTTTTCATAACAGTTAATGTGTTTTATAGTTCTTGGGGGAAAYACAGGGCAAACTTTTGTATGGTTATTCTATATAGTTGGACCTATTTGTTGATGTTAATTACAGACTAAATTACTTAATTTTTAAAGGCCTGACTTCTAACTCCTAAGTCATTAAATTAAACAACAGTTCAGGAAAACAGGTCTGTCCTCGAAGGCTGTTTAAGCACACATATAAATGTATGAATGAATTCCTGCGAGAATTTAAACGTATGCTTAGAGCATGTGCAAAGTGCATAAAAATGATGTATGCTTAATTAWGACCTCATATGCACCCAGATATCTGCAATAGTTACTCTATAATACCTCATGCCCAAATTGGTTTATCTAAAGCAATGACAGCAAATCAGTGATGCTTGACTGTGTGGACTCTTTAACTTGTTTCAGTTAGGAGAAGCATTGGAAGGCTGCTGTGGTTTGTACCCCCTGCCTCAATTCCCAGTTTGCTCTTTATTGTACAGGTTGTGGGTGAATATAGTGAAGGTGAATCCCTCAGGTGCAGAGATCACCACAAGGCATTGCCACCTACTACAGCAAGTAACCTAAGTTAACACCTGATGTAATTTAGTTGCTTAAACCTGGCTACTTACTGGTATTTTAGGAGCCCACATATTTCTGATGCAGCTGAATGGACTGATGGACTTTGACAAAGAACCAGAAACYCTGGAGATAGGTCTAAATTCCAGGTGTGATATACTAGGATGTGTAAGGCTGTGTTACATGGTATGCCTGAGGTCTCCAACCCAAAACATTAGTGCAGGTCTGGGATCTGTACTTTTACTATGAAACAAGGATATTTTGAAACATCTCATAAAGGATTCAAAGTCTAGAAGACTGAAGCCTCAGTTAATTTTCTCTTTTTCTTTGGGGATTCCAAGGTCTAGAATTGTCATACATTAGTATTTCAAATATGTTTCATATTAAAAAAAAAAGTTTTTTAAGTTTTGAACTAAAGTATTTTTCTTCTTAGATTGCAAATACAATTTTCACATCTTTTTATGTGATTTCACTATTCCAGTGTAACTCAAATACTTGACAGTAAAGTCCCAGTCTCTCTAACAGAAGGTATAATTTAATTTCTGCACCCCAAATCCTTAAATGAATATTAAATGATTTAACACAGAGGATGAAGTGTTTCTAACAAACCTGGTAATTTTAATTTAGTTAATTTGATTATCTCTATACATAGCATGTTGTAATTGACCAACCAGTTTTTCATTGTTGGATAGAGACAGGCTTTGTTTCTTTCTAAGTGTGTTTAGGAAAAATAACTTTGAAGGTTTTAATGTATCTCAGACCCCTTACCTCATTTTGCCGTATGCATTCATGTCCATGAGTGTTTGTCCTATATTGCAATCAAGAATGCATAGTTTTAGATTATATGCTAATATTTAGTCTTTTTAAAGACATGTTAAAAGAGCTTTGGATTTTTAACAGGACTGTGGGATTGAATATTAATTAATATGAACTGGCACAGAGTGGTAGGGAAGGTTGAATTGGCCCTTTTTTGCTCTTTGTTGGCGGCTGCCATTACACAGCATGAGAGGGCGGAGCGGCCTGCCTGGGGCTGGTTTTTTCCCTTTCCACACTTGGCACTGTGGCAGGGAATGGCTTCGTTCTTCGCTCAGCCTTACTTAGCATAGCCACACCATGTATAGGCCTGGCCCAAGTTATTTCTCCTGTAAAGTACAAGAAACACGGCAAGCAGATTGTCAGTCTGGGAGATGCAATCTGTTTCCTCATCTGTTTCTCAGAGCAGTGTCTTGCTTGCAGCAAAGCCACAATTTAGCCTGATGGCCTCAGTGCATGCTGAAAACCACACAGATCCTCTTCTGTCCTTGTGCAGAGCCCTCTGATTCATTCAGCTTCCTTTGCAAAAACAGATCACAGTTGGTAGGGTTTGTAGAGCAGAAATTATTTAAAGTGGTGAAACACGTTATGAAACTTTAGTTAGCAGTTTTAAAGTTTTTTCATGTTGTAATTTAAATAACAAATGGATCAACTTATCAACAAAAATAAGGGGCCTACTGTTTTTCATTACAAATAGCATTGTTTAAAGTAAGGGGAATTTTCTTAGGTTCTTTTATAAGGAGATTGTATTATGYGAGGCTTGCAGTACCAGAGTTCTGGGCTCACACAATTCCAAGGTCAGTTGTTTCTGTATTAGAAGGTATTTTTTTCAGACGACCATCACAGATAATAAAATGGAAGGTATTTATCACATAGTTCAATGGGGCATCCAGGTTGTCTATGTTTATTTCTGATTTGAGTTATACTACTTTTAATTAATGAGGGTGTTTGTAGTGATGTTCTAAGCAGAGAGCAGCATTCCTAGATTTCCCAATTACCTTCTTTGTCCTGTTAGAGTAGGTAACTTAAATSTTTTGAGGACATATTTGATCTTTCATCCTTTTGCCTTTCAGTATGGAGTGCAAGTTAATAATCAGGACAACACTTAGTTTATGCTTTTTGGTATTACTGATAGCTGATTGCTGCCTTGACTCTCCTTGTTTGTCTTTTCAAGTGTGTGAGCTTCTCTTAGCCTTAAGWTTTTTATCTTCTACATTTCTTAGATTTATTTTTATTCTCATTTTTGATAAATGCTTTCAGTCAAAGTTCAGACAACATTTTACCTATTGAATTTCTTAGATTTCTTCTCCAGTTTGAAATATTTACTACATATAAAAGTGGCAATATAACAGTGTCCAATATAACAGGACATGTGGTAGATGATTAAGGGCAAGACAATTCACAGTCTGTGTAATAAGTCTTCCCTAGGAGTTCAGCATGATCCTTGATTCAAGTTCTGTAGTTAAACTATATGGTTAAACTTCTTACTCCAGAACTTTTTTTCCTGAGTAGTGGTCAAGTGTATGTTCTATTAATTTTCTAAAMTGTTAGATGAAATGTAAAAAATGACCAGCAGCTACTGTAGATCTAGTGTAAAACCTATCAAGTTCATTTTATCTGCCAACAGATAGGATGAAGGAATGGTAGCAGTAGTGGAGGGACTGATGGACTTTATGATGATATCAAGCAGACTAGTAAGGGAAATTTGACMCACATGTTAAAAGAGAAGGATAAGGAAAAGCCTTCAGAAAGTTAAGTGTCTATCTCTTAAGAAGTACTTTCAGAATTATTGTAGAGTTCTTAGCCACTAGATGGCTAGTRACTAACTCCACACAGGACCCTATAAATTCATTGTGATCAACACTGTGTTTTGCCTCTTGTCTAACATTTATGATTTTAGTAGTTTGATGATTCAACAGAATTAATGCTGCTTTTTGAGATTGACATGACATTACTGGTTTTAAGTGATAATGTTTACAGGAGAACTAAAAGGGGAAATAAATGAAATAGAATGAAGAATGATGTTATCTGAAAGGTATGCTATCATTTGAAGGTTGGAAATTTTATGAAGAGCAAATACAGATACTTTTAGAGCGGGWGTTTTCACAGTCACTGCAGTTGTGATCCAGGAATAGCCATATTTCTAAAACTCTACAGGTAGATTATTTTATTTGCCTCAGTTTCAGTTTGTATGGGTATTCATGGATGAGCTGTTAAGGAATGCTTGCAGCTCTAGCCATTTTTGATTTTTGTTTTCCTGACAAAGGCACTAGTTGAAGCATTCTATAAACTGGTTTAATGTATGCTACTGGTGTACAATCTGTAAGGGACAGTGTAATGTAGGGTGGAGTTACAGTGCTTCTTCTTCAGCAAGCTTAGTCTGCTCATCTGGGGAAGAGACATTTACAAGAGTTCCACAGCTGRAATTCCTCTCTGCCCTGGAACTTCTCTGCTGCCCACTTCCAGTTAGAGTATACATCCTAATTCCACACTAATACTTCAAGGTAAAATATTTTGACAGCTTTAAATGTTAAATGTGAAAGTCATAGTAAGTAGTGGTAATTTCTGCCTACTGAGATGATATTTTCATGTACGTGGACCCTTTTGGGAAGTAGAGAATACATTGTTTTTAACCTTCTAGCCTTTATTGGAAGGCTTTTTTAATTTTTAATTACTTTTTCCTGATGGAACTATTTTCAGTATGATCACTTTGCATTTAAAAAGTGATAMAAGAACTGTTCTGCACCTCACTTAACATCTATGGATTTCTAATAATGTACAGGTGTCTGCTCTAAGAAAGGTTCTGTGAGATTTAATTCCACAAGATCATGCTTTTATTATAATMATTTTACACTGTTTCCTGTGTATTGCAAATGCATTTTCTAAAGAAAGAAAAAATGTTAAAAATTTTAATCCTCAGTACARTTTAATTTCACTTTGAAACAGCCAGTGGCAGTTGGGTTTCTACAGGTGTTGATGTCAGTGCTAGGTGTCTATTCTCCTATTACATCCAATGGAGATCTAGTCAAAACAGYTGGACAGCACACAGAGTGATTGAGCTCAGCCCAAAGTGGATGTTGAATCATTTTATTTCAAGCTGAAYGACATCCCTAATTTAAATATTTTTGTAGGTAAACTTTGAAGAGCAGGAAAACAATTGTAAATTGAAGTATRTGTAGAATATGTTAAAAAGACCACTTATATGAATAGTGAATCTCTATGTCTAGGTTATGTTTTGTAAATTAACCCCCCAGCATATTAATATTAGCAGTTTGACCCCAGAATCTCAATTAAGTCATTGGTGAGATTTCTTAAAAATATAATTTGTACTTTTTAGTTTTCAGATTTTTTCAAGTAATTATTTATCCACTTCCATGTCCTCTTTGTTATCTGTATAGTTAATTTAAAATATGCTCATAAATGATTTGCAATTGCTCTGTTTCCTGTTTTGTGCACATTTATTGCAGAGCAGCATCTTGCATAACCAAGTGGTAGATCTGCCAGGGATCTTCTCACATAATGTGCACAAGTAATGTTTCAGAGAACCAAATATACCATTTGTGGAAATAAAGCATACAGTATGTATTMTATGTACCTGTTACAAATCTGTTGTTTGCCTGTGACAAGTTAAATCTATCCCCTCTATTCCTGCTTTCATGTGGACTATGTAAGTTTTGATTTTAGGAGAGGAGCCATGTCATAAGCAGAAAATGCAGCCTCTTAACRGTGTGGAATAGACATATGTTCTGGGTGAGGAGATGTGGGTATAASACAGGTGGAGACCTGAATCAAGGTATTTGGAGTGATTTGGCAAGCAGGCTATATATAAAACTCTGAAAAGGCTGTAATGCTAGAAATGGTAGAGGAAATGGGTATAAGAATTGAGATTAGGAATAAGAACTGAGACTGACCATGGCAGTTAGCAGTGCTGAGGAGAGTGAGACAAGTTTAAGAGATGAGCTGCGAGGAACAGGGCAGAATAGAGAAAAATTCATTTGGCAAAACAGAGAAAATGTGCATGCGCTGAAATATAGTTTTTATTCAAAGTTTGACATTTTCATATTTCCTTGCTGTATTTGTGAAATGCATTTGCAGACTGTTTCCTTTTCTTTTACTGCTAAAATAAATTGCTATAATAGTGGTTAATAAAGGGCTACCAGTCGTGCCATTAGATTAAGTGGAAGAAGTGGTTGTGATAAATCATCTASAGAAGTTTTGCCAAGATGACGCTACATGGTGAAATTTCAAGAATTTTAGCTCGCTTTTTTTATGACTGATAGAAATAAGGTTGCCAGTGCGAGTTTTTAGTGCGAGGCATTACATGTTTTTTTGTTTGTTTTTTTTTTTTAATGACACAAGCTGTAGTCTTCTTTTTTACCTCACTTGTGGCCCAGGATAGACAGGCTCATTAAATAAGCAGTTATTCAGCATTTTTAGCTTACTATTCAGTGTTTAGCCCTGAGCCTCATTTTCTGCGCACAATCCAAACTTCTCTTTAGGAAAAGAATAAATTTTTCTCCCGGGCTTTTGCTTTGGTGATGTTTGTCACTGTGGTATCTGTCTGCTTCACAGCATTAATGAGTTTACTGTGCCTGCACTTCTGTGACTGTGCAGGATTTCAATATCTGCACTTAAAAATGCTGACTGAAGCACTTTTAGACTGTGACGAGAGGTATTTATTGAATTGGTGTTTCCATCTGGTGACTTCAATGAGCTCGTTTTCCACAGTATTAATATAGTCAGTGTAAAATTATAAGTGCAGCTCTTCTTGGTCAGAATGGATGTCTGTCTAGCTAAGTACTCTTCTCCAGCTTTGATAGGGAGTTAGGAGCTGTTCTTAGAAGAATGTAGTGGCAAAGCAAACATGTAATATGTAACAGTTTCTCCAGTGTTTTAACAGCTTTTAGCAATTTACAGCAGCTTTCTACAACAGATGTATTGTCTTTGTATTAAATAGCTCCAGTGGATTTTTCTTCCATGCTTGTTTTTTCAATTTATCTTTGAAGCAATGCAAATTTTTAGCATTCATAGCATTTCACGGCAAGGGTTTCACATCTTAATGAAGTATTATGTGAAGAACATTCTCTATAAATTAAGTAGCATTTTATATGTTTAAATGTATAAAGATCTGTTCAGATATTCAGAGGTTTGTTTCTGGGGAGCAGACACAGATASAATTCAGTTCTGTGGTGCAACATTAAACTGCTGTTCCTGTTCTTACCTTGTTTAATTGTTTTAACAAATACAAATGCACCTTTTAATACCTTTGATTTTCAAAAAAAAAAAARATTTTTTATTCAATCATCCCCATGCTAGTGGATAGGCCTTCAACTGTTCCAAGATCAGCATTCATTTCACAATGAAAGGAAATCATGTGATTGAGGCTAATACTTAGGTGATAGCAGGATGACTTAGCATCAGAACTTTAATCCTTGCCTTTGCAATCTCAAAAATTTTAACAAACWTTTTTTATGTATGTTATGTACGTTTTCACTGAAACAGGCACATAGTTTTCCCGAGGAAAAAATACTTCATTTGAGAATGTAAATATGGACTACCCATATGGTGATGAGGGGAACATAAAGAATTTGTAGATACCTCTAATAACTTACAAAACATTACAACTCCTAATGTCTATCTAATATCTTTATGAGACATTGTGTAGAATTTGAGGTACAGGAGGATATTTTTTCCTTTTTTTTTTTTTTTCCTTTTCAGCGAGTAATGATATGCATTTGAACAAGATTCCCATTACATTACCTGAAACAGCAAAGGTGGGGCAAGAAAATTCAAATTTTAATTGTTAAAAGTAATATGAAGATGAAATTAAACAGGTGTGTTAGGGGAAGGATGTTATTTTCCTCTCTTGTGGGAAACAGTTATTGAGGAGATAGTAAGGTCATTCCCCAGTGATTAAATATTTCCTCTTATACCCTAGAAAGATACTTTGAGGCATAAATGGGAATGTGTATCATTTTTYCCTCTAAAGATGTGAACCAGAACAAATGAGTTACTTCAGAAGTGAGGCCATTCCTAGTCCATGTTATTCCTTTGTTGGTACTGCTTCACCAAAAAAAGAGAGAAGCTTCAGCGTTGAGCATCCATGTCTCTGTCATTCAAGCAAGAAAGAGTTACATAGTTATAAATGGCATAAAAGGAGTTGAAGCAGCAGCAATCTTGTCATGTGTCTCCAGTGCATGAATAGTTTTTGCTATGACATGAACTGTTGCAATGTTTGCTCTCCTTCTTTTGTTTTAAAGCTCAGCTGGTTGTAACAGGGCACAGGCTGAAGAAATAAGCTTTGAGAAAAGCAAGTGAAATTGCTTAGAAGTGTCTGCTTTTTAAAATGCCGTGGGAGCATCCTCCTTGTTAGGCTGYCTATTTCAGTGAACAGCCTCCAGGGAATAAATCAGCTAATTATGATGGTGGTAAGAGACAAAGAGATTTCTTTCCCTTCCCTCAGTAACTAAATATCATTTTCATAGGATTTTTTTACTATCATCATCATCCCTTCTTTTCCTGGTACAACTGTGGAGCCCAGCTTGGAAAAGGGGAAAATGTAGGATGTGAAGAATCTTGAGGTTGCTTATGCCAGGCTTGAAAAAGAGAACCTTGCTGCAGATACTCATCTCAAGGCCAGGGAGTCCATATGGGGAAAAAAAAAAGTAAGATCTAAGTTAATGATTTTGGAGAATGCAGAAAGCACTAGGCTGGAAAACAGCATGGAAAAATTGAACAGAAAGCAGMATTCAGTGAGTAGTTTGAAAGAACGGACACAGTGCTGATCAAAAGTGTAAGATCAGGGTACCAGACTGATTTGCAAATTGGGGCATGGTAACTTCCTGCATGAAGTGATAGATGACCTCTTTCAGAACCATCCTCAAAGACTGATGAAAACTTAAGTGGCATATAAATTCATTTAAAGAGTGACAAGAAAATACATCCAGGTGGTTGGATGTTGTCTGGTCTTTGCACAGGATACCCATAGCACATGTGGATGAATCTGCCTAGCCACTTGGGAAAATGCCAAAACCAATCCCACTATCTCTAAAAAATGGCAGAAGGAAGGAACTMAGTCTCTTCGTGGTATTTCTGTTAAGTGTGGTTTTAGGCTAAAGAAAAACTTGGTTGAGAATGAAAAGGAGGCCTCAGGATTATTTTTTAAAGGATGGAGCCAGAATGTCCAGACTTCTTTCAAAGAAAGTTTACTACTTTGGCTAGTCTTCATAGTAGCTAATTACCCAAATCTCCTTTGAAAGTAGGACTTTGTTAAGTTAAGCAAGATGTCACCATTTCTGGATGTCACAGTTCCTAAAGAGGAATTAAGAAAATTATTGTAGAAGGTCAGCTCATGTTACTCATCTCTCTTGATAAGTTTCATTTGATTTGTGAATTGCTGTGGCACTGTCAATAGCTCCAGCAACTGTCATGCAGCATGCATTATTATGATCTTCTGGGATTCTTGAAAAGACCAGAATACAGCTGAGATCTTCCCAAGAAAAATGAAGTTTTTGGTAAAACTGACAATTCATTATATTCCTGGAAAGTTTGSTCTTTGGGGATTTTCTTTCTTAGCTCCATAGAAAACAATGTATGCACCAAATTAATTTCACAGTATCACACTACCAAACTTACTGGGCATCAGATGAACCTCAGGTAAAGCATACAAAATTCTACAAAGGAAGGCTTTRTTTTTTATAAGTAAAATGCAGATGCTAACCTTTCAAAGCAGTTGAATTGACACTCACATGGGGAGTTGTCAGGAACTATTTTAAATGAGTGCAGATTTATCAGAGCAGCAGAGGAGGCTGTCCTGACTGTGTTAGTGTTGCTCAGGGCATACTTCTAATCATCTGCAATTTTAGTCACATGGCCTAACATTCAGATCATCACAGGCAAACACACTATAATTTTGATGACAAATCTCTTCTTTGCCTTTGCRACTCTATTAGGGCACATTATTGCACAACTAAGCATATAGAACTTCACAACAATATGAATGATTAAAATAGTTGTTTTTYATTTAAAGTTGGTATTTAAACTACTTTTGATTCATGTATGAAGAATGAATTTCTTTCTAAAGATGTTTTAAGTTCTGTTTTCATGGGCATCGTGCAAAGAGTTTTTATCTAGATTTGAAAATGTATAGAAACCTGGTAGTAACAAACACCTGGGAGTAAGATTAGCGCTTTGTGATCCGCCTTAAAAACTGTCAGAAAACTACAAAGTAGKCTGAACTTTTTATTTGAAGTGTAATATGTCTCTCAATTTGGTATTGTGTTGCTGTGCTGAAGAAGGCTGTATGTAATACAGTATCTGATTTTTTTCTGTCATATTCAAGTGGTTGGTTGTTTTTTGAGCAGATTTTTGGGTCAGTAAGCATATGCTCTGAGTAGCAATTCCAGTATCCAAAGAGAGGTTTGCCTTGTATCCCTTCCAATGGATACTCAAACTTAAGCAGGGATCAAATGATCCCTGTTATCTTTAACATAACAGCTGAAGATTGCATACCTAAACATTAGTTCACGTTCCAGAAGAAAATGCATTATGACTAACAGCAGTGTATTCTGTAACAAGRCACTGACCATATTAATGATATTGTGTAACTGAGTGTTACTGTGCTAAATATTACACATCTCCAATTCTGTTAGTGCTTTGATCATTAGATTTCTTTTCCACTTGAAACACTATCAGGTTGTGTTTTTGTGTTTCATTGTTAATCAGTAGTGAGCTAGCCTATCAATTTCTCAATAGGTCAGTATTTTTCACTACAGCTTAAAAAATTAAATATAAGCAATTGCTCACTTTATCTTCACACATTTTTTTGTTTTSCTGTTGCAGGATGTTACTTCAATGCTAATGAGACAGGGCTGGGTATCACCATCCTCCAGAAAATAATGCAAGTGGGAGAAAACATACTGAAGAAATTGTGCATATAAATTTGAGTTATGTCTTGCCTGTATAGGAAACCTTGAAAAATCTTGAAATAAGCTCAGTCATAGTTAGGCAGTTATGTGTCCATTTTATAGATYTATGCTTCAGTGAAAAGAACCAAGTTCCTTTCCTTAGAGGTATGTATCAATGATATGATGATGCTAAAGGTATATGTCCTCCTCCCTCCCRATCCTTATCCTTTTTTTTTTCAAGAAAGTAGAGGTGTCTGTACATCTGTAGTTGTTCATGAATGTTTCACATAGCTGTGAAGAGCAGCTGGTCCTAATGAACCAGCTAGTAGTATTAAAGTGGTTAATTTTTTAAAAATCATTATTTTGAAGACTGTCTTCAATGAAAAAAAAATACCAGCTTTTCTTGTTGAACTGTGGTAGGTTTATGATACGTGCTGTGGTCTAAGTTTCTGACCATAGAAATGGCATGGAGTGTAACAGAGTCCAAAACAGTAGTGAAACTGATAACCATGTGACTCACCTCTGATGTGGAGACTCAGGTTCAACTCTCTGGTCTGTCATTATCCCAAGAGAGTTGTGTAGTSACTGGTTTATCCAGCATGTACCTTTCCCCAGACCAAAGATAATATGCAGTTACATTAAAAATATTGAAATAGATTAAAGATATTAAGTCCAAAACATACAAGCAGTATTGGTCAGGACATTTGCTTGGAAAGCAGAGCAATGGCACAGCGTAATCTTCCCATCATAATCCAGCAGTCTTGAGTTTCACATTATGTTCTTCCCTTTTTAAAAAACTTAAAAGTCAACACAAAAAAAAACCCACTTCAGAATGATTCTTAGTTTAAGTTTCACATAGAAAAGTGGAATCACCAGACACTCAAATTTTGGAAGTTGAATACTTTAGTGAATTCTAAAGACAATTTGTTGCTAAGTAAGGGAATCTTCTGTTTGTACTGTACTGAAACCTTTCTAAACCACACCTTTAAATTCCACTGTTTTTGTGGCACAAGGTTTTGAGTGGGTAAAAAATGTGTTGTACTGCTGGTAGGCTCAGAAGTGTTAGCACTGTTTGAAGTGGTCCRGCAGTTTGCTCTGTGGCATGGACATCGAAGTACAGGACTCTAAACTTCTCCGAGTATTGTTACTGTAGCAGAACTGTGCAGTGATGCATGTATTGGTTGTARGTTTGATTTGTTTCGGCACTGAGCAAGATTTAAAACTGATCCCATTTCAGATGAGTGTCATCAATCCATTCTTGTCTGTGGTGAAGTTTTATATTTGTACAATAATTTTCATCTGCTGAAGTAATTCTTACTCATATAAGACTTCTTAGCTGAACTGTTTGAAGAAAAATGCATTCATTAAAATATCACATTACTAAAATATATCAAATTGGAGCATAGAGGTCTTCCTTTAATATCTCCATTTCTTTCTTCCCCCTTCCTCTGATCCCTCTCTCTTAGTTTCTCCACCCATCTGTGCCCCSCTCCCTGTGCCCCCCTTCTCTGCCTGTCTCTCCCCCAACGCTCTATCTCTGTTAATCTACTTTTCCATTCATACCTTTCTCACCACATCTCTGCACCCCTGCTGCCCCATCACCATCTCTGTCTTCTCTCTCTCCACCACTTTAGTCCATAAAGAGAATTACCTGAGACAAAATAATACAGGAACACAAATCAGGAAGAATTGCCTATTGAGCTGAAAATAGATGGAAAGATATAGTGACAAAGTAGTCTGAAAAGAGTGAAACTGATGTCTTTGCTTAGGAAAAAAGTTGGTATTCCTGAGGGTGAGCCAATGGCAAGTATGGTTAGACTAAAACAGGGCAAATCACCCATTGTCCCATCCAACATTAAAAAGGAAAAATGTGAAATAGAGAAGAACATGTTTTATTTAGAACATGGAAATCTGCTTGGGTTGTATACTTTTTTCTATGAACTGAGACTTAACATAATAATAAGGATAGCAAGTGTGCTAAAGAATTGTTGGACTATTTGGTTATATTTATGTTCATGAAGAAATAAAAGCCTATGCAGGAATACATGATAAGAACATAAACTTCAGAACAGAGAGCTGAAGATGAGGATGTCTGATGTTTTCAGAGATAATACAGATGACAATGAAAAGAGAAAAAGGTGTGACTAAGGATTCTTGGTAGTATGAGGAGAAGTTTTAGATCACACACATTTAATTCACTTTGGTGATGTTACTAGATTGTGCTGGATTGGCCTTCCTTTATAATGTATTGTAAACAAAAGGACTTAACAATCAAGTACTTCAGATTTACAATGGGGCTGCTTTGGAGTAAGATAATTAAAGTAAAGAAAAGGCTGAAGGAATGGGGAAAAGTACAATGACTGGTTGATTTACAGTGACCGATTGATTAAGGGGTTTATGATAAAAGGGGAGACATGGTTTTGTTAGCTAAAATATAAGCATGAATAAACATATTCTATTTAGAAGAGATACACRGAGAAGGTATAGAAGGGAAGTCCTTTACAGTCAATTTGCAATTGTCTTGAGAGAGATAGATCAGGTTGTGACTAAAAAAGCTGTTTTGCAGAAATCAAGGTCTGGGCATCAGATACTGCGCTCCAAAATCTTCTTTCTCTCCTTCTTAAAGATCTTCTGTCTAGGCAAAGAGTCATGAAAAGCAGGGAGAGAAACTTTAGGATCTCTTAGACCCTGAAGCCCTGGAAGGCATGGAGAGGTGACACACAACAATGTTACTTTCAGATCCTATTATCTGCCTCAGGATCAACAGAGCCATCTAATAATCTGTATGTGTTTCTCTTTAGATTTACATGCTTGAAGTAATGATACCCAGCCTAAATCTACCCAAAGTGAGCTTGGGTTTAGCAGGACTTTTTCGCTCAGATTCAGTGTCATGCAGATGTGGCTACAGTTAATCCAGACTTTAGCTAGTTTTGGGAGCATTATAAATGCATATATTTGGCTAAGAAGGGAAACAGGCTTTTGCAGACAGTCCTGTGTCTGTGTACCTGTATTTGTCTGTAGATAGTCTGCCCATGAACTGTGGCGTGTTGGTGGCATATTGTGTGTATTACTGAATGACGTACATTACCACATGGTGTTCTTCAGATAAAATTCACTCCACTTTAATCATAGAAGAGGGATGGTTCTCTCTTAGTTGTCATTAAGTATTTTATTTTCTCATTGTAACTGTTAGATTATGCCTTTAGCATGCAGTTTGCTGGTGCTTCTGTACAAAGAATTCTTTTCCTCACTTATTTCACAGCAGTTTTGCAAGTATAATTCATTTATTTTCAAAAATAACCCTGTTTGATGACAGGTTATTATTACTTCACTTTACAAATGGATATGTGAAGCCCTGAGACACTAGGGTCAATATCATTCAGTAATTTTAGATGCCTGGTTCAAAACACCTAAAACTTGCTTTCTGATTTTGCAGAATATTTGTCATCACAAACCATTCAAAAGTGCAAAGCACAATTTCCTCTGGCTAGCAGGGCAACTGCAAATAGTGCTTTTGAAGTTGAAACTCAGAATATGAAGTGGACACTCTGAATGTTACATGACRATCATTCTTGCAAAGTTAGATTTAAGAGACTTTCCTACTGTCAGAAAACCTCTGTGGTACAAAGTCTGTATCTCTAGGGCAATATTGCACTACCCTGCCTATGAATTTCTTCCTTTTTCCCATGCAGTTCTATAGTTCATTCAGAATATACTTCCCTCTCTGTTCAATTGCACTTTTASCAGGCTCTTCTGGTACCTCTTTGGTAGAATCATGACCTACCTTTAGACTAGGTTACATAGACAGGATGAGGCAGGTTTATTGAGGAAAAGAAAAAGCATGCATAACTTATTTGTTCTATTTCTTGACTTTTCAGTGTAATTTCTTACAATATTTTTACATAATTATATGTATATGCAATTTTCTTTTGTTAAAAAAACCTGATAAATGAGAAATTCCATTGTGTTTGTGGTATCACCACTCAGATACATTAGGTCTGTTCAATTTTTGTGTCACAGCTGACCAGCTGCATGGTAGCAACTCATGGGCCTGAGTATTCATGGCCAAAGAAGTCRTCTTCGAGGCCTTATCAAGCTTGTAAGCCACTAACTAGATGAACCTGATGYAGGTCAATAAGATGGTCACTTCAGATGTGCTGCACAAAACTGTGTGTGCTTTACTAGAATGCTTGGTACAGGTAGCCAGTGGTCGTGTGCATTATTATTTTGTTGAAAGTGTTGCTGGCGTCCCTGGTTATCATGGGATTCAYGTTAGGAAACTGTGTTCTGGCAGTGTCTAACAAGTGCTTCTGGTCATTCGGTGAAAGTTCAACCTCTCTAGTCTGTCCAGCTGTCTTTTTAGCTTTAGTGTTTATTCCAAATATCCTGTTTCTTTGTGTCCTTTCACAGCTCTTCATTTTACCCTTGGGAGGCTAATGCTGCTGAGTGTTTTCCTCAGCTTTTTTAATTATTTCAACAAACCCCTCTTCAAATTTCATGTTTTGCTKTGTATGAGTTGGGTCCTCTTTTCTGTCTTCTCATTTAATGTTATTTTAATTTCCTGTGAATTTCTCTTCATATGCTAATTCAGATTTCCTGCCCTCATCCCCTATTTTCTTCTTCTACTCTAGAGCTCCTTTCATAGAAGTCTGACATGAATTTAGTCATAAGCAAAGTAAAATGTGACTTTACACTGGGGAGTGGAGGGAATGCATAAGAATAGGCAGTGTAGCTAGAGCACTTGCTAAGTTCAACATCCATAAAGAAAAGTTAGCCAGAGAAAGAATGTATCTGGATCTGCATTTACTGATGGGCAGTGGCTTTTTAGCATGGTTTGTACAGAGGACCGTGATTTATTTAATTATGCATGATGAGATGAGCAGCGTCTTAGAATGCACTAGTGTGTAAATAGTACACCTAGGGAACTTCTTGTTTATAAAAGAAAATCTGATCATTTTAGTAGAATGAAGGGAATRCTGCAATCAGCTAGTAAAAAAATAGTTTTATAAATCATAAAATTTAAGGGACTTTTTAAAAAAAATCATGCATAAAAATATTTGAAAAGTTGGAATCAAAAAGTTTTTGGTTGAAAARGGGAGAAAGGGCATTTATTTGTATGTATGTATGTGTACATATATATAAAAGGAGAAGAGAAATCCTTCAGTAAATGAAGTTAATTTTATTGGTTTGATTAGTTACTCTGGAGAGTGAATGGGAGAATTCCTTGGTGCCACTAAAAGCAGTGTTTTGCTTGCATCCAGCATATATGCATGATGCAGGTATGTTGTATTACACTGGAACTGTGGCACTGGTAACATGTTCCAAGTAGAGTAATAGCTTCAGAATTTCAGTACACTCAACACTTCTGTAAATCCATCTTGACTATGAAAGATACATTCTCAAAGTATTAGACTGATGAACAATGGGAGAAGACCTTGTAAAATTTCTCCACCCAAAAAATGAAAAGTTCAGAATACATGCTACATAAATAACTTTTTTTTTTATATGCTGGATGTTTTATTTTATTAAAGATATTAAGAGATTGAAAATGTTTGCCATATGTGAGAATTCTTCTTTAAAGAAAAATGTGAAGAACTGAACTCATCCCTTGGTATGGTTTATAGTGTTCAGAAACAAAAAATGTCATAAATATTGCTTTCACTACATCTAGTATATTTTTACAATAATTTAATTTGGAATAGGAAGAAAAAAATAATTATCTAGAACCTGAGCAGAAAGCATTAATAATTAATGAATAATAATTTATGAAAAACAAGTTCCATCTTAAAAGAGAATTGTAAAACTGGGTAATAAAAGGAATGCAAAATATGCATTTTTATTTTAAATATATAATCAGATTTAARTAAATCAAATGATACTTTGATTCTTAAAACTTTAAGGCTGAAAAAACCGAACATTGCATTATGTTGAATGTGAATGTTGTATTGGATTAAGTATTACTAGATAAGAGACTTTAAAGATAGATATTATAAATGATAGCTTGTTCTACCAAATTTTAATGTTAGTAGCCAGAGGGTTAGTCTAACAGTAAAACAAAGAGGAAGATGTATTTAAATGTGGCTGACTCCCAAGCTAATCTCAACAAAGTCTAGTTTGAAATCTCCCATGGTCCTCCAAAATATCTGTTTCCTTTGTTCTGTGTCTTGAAATAAGTTGTCACTTAGAGACACACCAAAGTTTGATTCTGCTGAGTATTTTCATTTTGGAGGGAGAAACTAAAATTACATTAGTCAAATTGACAGATACTGAAAAACTGGAAACTATTGCAAAATACTTTATAAAACAGGATTAGACTGTAGTAGAACCGTGATAATCTGCAGAATGGGTTAAACACAATTCAACATTTTAATAAGAATTTTAAAGAATATGTTTAAGAACAAAAATAAAATTTGAAAGACAAAATATATAAAGAATACTGAGTGTGAAGAAGTTGGTATCAGATTCTTTRGATAACCACTCTATATATATATTTCTGTTTATAATATCAAAAGAATTGAGAGATCTCAAGGAAGCTCAGGGAACCTAAATTCTCTAGCAACATACGRTAAGAATACTCCTGAGTTTACAATAGAAAACCACAATATTGGCAAGCAGTACTAATAGAAAAAYCCCCATCGGTTTATCTCAAATTTCTCTCAAGGCTACAAAAAAAAAACGTGTGCCAAAATTGTAATTTCTTCTCACATCTCTTAGTATGGGCAAGTCGTTCTTATTTATTTTGAGTCTGTCTAGAGTTCCTCAGATGCCTGCTTTTTGGTATTCAGTTTCATTCAACTTTCAGTAGGTTCATATTGGTATTTGTATTCCTCTTTGATATCTGTAATAAAAATAGTGTATTTTATACAGTTGGTACCTTGGACACATCCTGGTGCCTGGTTCATTTTGTTTTGAATCACCCAGGAGAATTCTCATCTGTCAGTTCCTGCAGGTGGTTGGGGCAGAATCTGTTACTTAACAGTTTAGCTGATCTAGCATAATACACCACGGTCTATTATCGGCATCTCATTTATTGTGTTTTTTTTTTTTTTTTAATTTTTTTTACTTAAATGGTGTATTAAGACAGTAAGTTGTGATGTATTTTCAATAATTTAAAAAATAATTTGATATTATAGGATGTGCCCAGATTGGTGGAAATTCTATTTATGAGAGAAGATTGCTGGTCTAATGTGTGCTGCCTTCTCTCGATAAAATTATGCCTCGTCTACAGGTTTTGAAATTGATCTTTATGTTTTATGCTGTGAGAACTATCTTTATGTTTTATCTGTGAGAACCATCCTATTTTTCCTTCCATGATGAAGATGCAATTTGCAGTGGATCTACAAAACCACCCTTAGATAGTATTCCTTGAGGCCATACCTCAGAAATAAAATTCTACTAATCTCAAGGAGACATCTCCCTTTCAGTACATTACCAAGCATATTGAAGTCAACAGGAACTTAAGCACATCTTCAGAGTATTGCATTGCTATTCTGAGAAGAGTATTTATATATAGATATTTAAATAGTTGGAATGAGTGCATCATGTATTAGCTTTGTACTACATTATCCCATTGCAGGTGTATTAAATTATTTCCTATTCAGGTGTTTATGAATAGGTTTATTCATATTGCATTGCATATTGAGTTGCATGATTGAAAGTTCCTGGAAAGCATAATAGACAGTGTATTAAAAATGACAAAAAGCAATGTCGGTGAAACATCATACAGTTGACTAATAGCAGATTGATCAAATACATTAAGGCTTAATTTAAATGGATCTAGCATTACCCATCACCCAAAAATCTTCTGTGCATGGGGTTTGCCTTCCAAAGTGTGGCAGTTGTGGTCAACGTAAATCCAAGCTGTCATTCTTTGCTAGACTTAAAATYGAACAAAATTCATTAGAGGGCTTGAAATTATAATTAATTTCTTTTATAAATCAACTATTGAAACATTTTTGTTTAAGATTTGAGGAAGTCCTACATGGATAATTAATGTTTTTAATCTCATTCACATTATTACTATAGTGTCAGACCAAATTTTAGTGTGAAATCATTCTCTATTTATCTTGATCTTTTGCCCTAAAATAAATTTTTAATGGTGATGCTTTCAACTGAATTTCAATTTTAGTCTGTATTAAAGATGACGGTGTAAGACTATCCATTAACTTACAAGCAAAGACTTTGAAATTAGTTAATTGGAAATTGCAGAATTCAAGATAAAGAAAGAATTTTGATAAACCTGACAAATTTCATGTTTCTGTAGGCATCCAAACTCATATGCATCTGGATAATATGCATCTGGAAGCTTCTACCAGACGCTTCCTTATTTATCATGGGGAGAAATAAAGTAGGAGAAAGGGATTAAAACTGGAATGGATTAAAGTACTGAAATGCCTTTAAAGCTGTAGATGCTCTTCAGGATCAAGGGTGTAGTGTGAGATAGTAAAAGCAGAGACTGTGATCAGTGAGAGTGAAAGATGTATGTATATGGCTAAGTGGATGTCTTGCTTTATAGTTCACCCTGTCTTTTGCAGATCATTTTAATTTAGAAAGATAACATTTTCTCAATATTATTAAATTTAGAATGGAGTAGTATGGACAGCTGTCTTTAGGATAATTGGTAAATTAGAACTCTGAGAGACCAGGCTGTTAGCAGTATCTGTTGCTGCCGCTTTAATCCCATAAGGCAAATGTCTCAGTCCTTGGAATTCTAAGTTAATATGGCTACCATATCTTTTCCCAGCTTTGCCTCCTATGTTCTCACAGCGTAATTGTACTCTTTTGTGAATATGCYGCTTTTCACAGCTACAATCTACACTACTAAATGAAGTTCACTTCCGTTCACTTTTTCTACTCATTTGGTTACAACCAACCTGATACTGAAGTGTTCTAGATCCTTTAACTGTTCTGTCTTCTCTTCTGAACTAGTTGTGAAAGATTCCATTCCTGCCTGGTGCAAGGAGGACCTGGAGTAGATAATCCTGGAATTARTTGTTACTTGGGTCTGTAAGGATTTCAGTTCATTTGAGGTGTAGGGTAATATTTATTTTATCCTTTCTCATATGTAGTAATCTATCAGACTTAAGTCCAAGAAAGAAGCCAATCATGAAAATATGGCACATTCTGGGATAACTTGTGAAAGCTTCTGCAGGCAAAATTTAGATGTCCTAATTTTCCTTTGATGTGACTCCACAGAATTTTTTAAAGTGGATATCTTGCCACAAGCTCTGTATTTCTTACTTTTGTTTGACAGATTTGACTAAAACTAGCTGTCATTAAAAACATAAGCCATTTGCAGAATCTCCTGCATAATTCAAGGTAGGYTTTATCACAGAGACTTGTTATAGGTTACTCAGAGAAAATCTTTGCTCTTTTTCATGCTTGAAACATTCTGTTGCAAAGCCTGTGATAACAGACTTATTATTCTAATGATTGTTTCTGTATTTTATCTAGAATTACCCAGRTATAAAATATACAGACATTCCCTAGTTAAGGGACTGGAGGTCAGGGTATTTCTCAGGCGAATGCTCTCACTTCCCTTTTTAAGGATTTGCCACCATCACTGAGTACCTTGAAAGAAGTCAGCTTTTCTGAGTTCTTTGGGAAGAGGAGATGGCTGCTAATATTTCTGAAAGCCCCTCCAATCTATGGGTTGCAAATGGAGACTAATTTTTCTTTAGTCTTGAGATACCTTATCCTTGAAAYGAGGGGTTTTTAGAAACATGTTTGCATTAGAATTTCCTCTTGACCAGATTTAAGGAGCTGCATAGTGTACTTCTTTTRTATTACTCTGCTGAGCATTAGCTGAGGTGCCTAATTCTGGCAATGTAATGTATGTGTCTTTGTTCATAGGCATTTAACTTACTTAACCTGGGCAGAAAGATCTCTATTACCTATCCTGTATGTACTGTCCTTTTCATAATTCTAGGCCTTATCAAAAAGCAACACTGCACTCTAAAATGAATGAAAAAAAATTCAGGTCATGTGAACCTGAAGAGAAAGCATGGAACATAGTAGCCTTTCAGCTTCATTCGGGTAGTATTTGTTTACAATTTGTTATGCCCTTCTTTTTAGAAGAGGACTGGGAAGTCAAAGTTTTTCACTGTAGTGAACTGATGGACAATATGTAGGCTTCAGTCTATGAATAAGGAAGTAAGATCAAGATTTAAAAGATGGCCATTATAATCATGGACTGCTATCGAACCATGTATGGACTAAAGAATGAAAAATGATTTTTCTTTTCTTGAATCATGTTCAGTTGTTTTAATATCTTCAGCCCCATCAGGGTGTCTGTATTTTCTTCATGACAGCATGTTCAAGTACATAAAGCACGAGAGGGTGAACAAAGAAATCAACATAGATGCATCCTATCTCCAGATTACTTAGGAAATGTATATAGGATGGAATGTGAGGTGCACCTGCCTCACACTTGTTAGAAGGGGGAAAAAACTTCCTAGTTTTGATTAACTGGGTGTATTTACTACATCACTATAATGTGTGAGTTACTCTTGATGTAATCTGATCGGTGTCTAGCATTATTTTTAGATGAAGCACTGTATAGTTGAAGATGAGAATTTGAAAACTTTGGATTTGAAGAAAAAAATATTACTATGCATTTTCTATTATAAGTACTTTTCTGCATGACACCAAGAGGTGGACCTCTTAGTAAAAAAAAAGTAAATACCTCTTCATGTAAAATTAATGTAAATCACAGAAAAGCTTATGTTGGAAGGGACCCCAGGAGATCATCTGCAGAAGTCAGGTAGAAGGGGTTGTTCAGTCAGATTTTGAGTACCTCCAGGAACGGACACTCTGCATCTTGGGGCATCCCACTCAAGTGGGATAATAACTTCATAACCTTCACAGTAAAAAAGTGTTTTCTTATTTTGAGATAGAATTTCATGTTTTGAGCTTCATGTTTGTTGACTCTTGTCCTGTCACAGGACACCCCTAAGAARAGTATGGCTTTGCCTTCTCTACACCGTCTCACTGTATACTTACTGTGAGACCCTCCCCAAGCCTTCTCTAGCCTAAACAGTGTTAGAAGTCTCAGCTTGTGCTCGTAAAAGATACCCCAGTCCCTCAGTTTTGGAAGGAACTTTTTTTCTTTCAGTAACAATTGTGAAGTAATTATTCTGATGGTTTGGACTTAAATTTGTCAAATGCCTTTATTTTGATTCCTTTTATCTTGAAAAGATAGCTTTATTTAAAGAAACTTTATCCCTTTACATAAAAATAAATCAGGAAAATATCAGGAAAAAAAAATCACTATTTTATTCATATATTATACAGCTATAACTTCCTCTCATTTTATGTTTTCTTCTTAACTACAAGAATTAAGAAATAGCAATATAACCAATAAAAATAGAATCAAATGCTTTTGGAAGCACTTAAAACATGGGGAATTGCTGATCTTYTATTGCCTGAATTATTGACAAATTAACTTCTCTCATTCTACTTCAAAATATTTTATGCATAATTTATGTTTTATAGTATGGTACCAAATGTTGTAGTAAAACCTAATTTTATGTTGCTGTCTTTATAGTGCGGAAGTATTGATGATGATTTAATTGTGACTGTGTTGAGTTTGGATGATATCCTATTCATTCAATGCTTAGGTTGTGTTCAGTAAGGTCACCTTTGTAAGGATAAAAACCACATATTGTCTTTTAGAGAATATGAAACTTGCTTCCTCAGATAGGTTACAAATATGAGTTCTGCTTCATGTAGTTCCATGCCWAAGTACAAAAATGATTTCCAATGGAGGAAAATGGCCTTGGGAAGAAGTGAGTAATCATACTATATGYGTATACTTATTGTTTACAAAATCCTGCACCATATGTGGAGGATAGAAATAGAGTTTATCCTGTTTTTGCAGATGTCTGTCTTTGCTTATTTCATTTAAAATAAGGTTACATTATAGAGTGTGCTAAGAGATAAGTAGTTTCTAACTTTGATTGTATACATATGGATTATTGTTCTTTTATATTTCATTTGAGATCTATGGKTTGGGGTCTAAGTTTAGAACTATATACTTATTTTGTTTCAAAGTGAATCACATCACTAGAAATAGTAAATGGAGAATAAAAAAATAATACGACTTTTATAGTATAACTAACTTGAGTTCTTATTTTTAATATTGTGGTTGACCACAAGTTTGTGGTTGATTGATTGCTGCACATATAAGACCATGCAGCTGTCATTAGGACTCCTTGACCTGCAATGCCTGTAATTCACTTCATCCACTATGTAGTAGTGTAAAGAAGATGGTACAGCCTGCTAGCAAGTCTTTGTGATCTTTTAATTCTTATAATTGCAGGATTGAGCTAGTAGGATCTCAGTTAAAAAACCTGAATTTTGATATTTTCCTTCTGTTTTCTCGTGTTATATTTAGTTTATTTCTTAAAAACAATATTAATTGTATTTAGTTTTTATAGGTGTTTTAGTCTGTGCTCATTATATGCCTTCTAGGGCTTCAAGTCATCAGAAGGGAAGGGAGAACTAGAAAAGCTTCAGTGCTAGAGCCTTTTCATTAGAACCAAATAGTGACACCACTTTTGTGGAAACTTCACAGTCTGGAAAAGAGAAATCAGGAGTCTTTAGGAACATGCTTCCAATGTGCATGGTGTTCAAGACAGTAGTCTCCTCTTATCAGCTACTCTGAGTTGTTGCAGTATGTAGGAGATAGTGGAGAAAAGCAGTAAGAATTCTAGMCTTACCACAGTAATTAATGCTGAGGCTGAGTGTGTTCTCACAGCTGTCACCTGTGTCCAAAAAAAGAAGTATGAGTGCTTCCAGTTTCTAGTTATTGACACCAGAAATGTTATCACTGGAGTTTTCCAGGCAATTTTAATATTAAATGGATGATTCCCTAGATTGGATGAATGAGAATTTGTATAATTAATTACAGAGCTCAAAATCTACAGCATATTAGCACAAGGAAAATATCATATCCAGGAGAGCTCCTATGTGTGTAATGTTGCCTTTAGTGCATGGGGTCAGGAAAATACACATCTGTGTTACCACCATTGCTGGTAGTTTGGCTAAATGAGGAATGACACTGAAGAATAAGATTCCCTTGTGGTGCTGTGCACAGCTAAACTGCCAACARTGTTTGAAATATAAAATGCTTCTATGTGGCCAGTAGAATAAGAGACTGGTATAAACCTTTTTTCCCCAGAAATTGAGAGAAGTAACAATAGAAATCACTGTTTGGTATAGGAGGACTCTACTTTTGTTGCTTATCTTTGTWCTGGCATTGGTTAAAACCTCTGTTTAAGTCTCTCCTCACAGCCCTGTTGTTGTACAGAACCATTCCCATTTTCCTTCAACTTTGTGCGACAGTGGCCAAGAAATCAGTTCCATTTTTAYTGCATAAGAAACCAATGACAAACCAGCTACTTTCAAGTTTGAAAGAAAATGAGGTTCATCTTGATCTTGAAGAATAGTTCAAATGATAAAATTCAGTGCTATTTTATGTTTAAATCAACAGAGGTCATTTATATCTCTTGGTTTGTAAGACAGTTTTTTCCATGTGATTTATTTGTGGGAAAATTAACTTAAAAGTGGTTATGAATAATTCCAGGATATAATCCTGTAGTTTGGGTTGTTTGTGACTTTGAGTATCTTCAGTGACAGTTTCCCATGCTCAGATGGTGGACTGGAGCACCTTTTTAACCTCACTGTGATGATTAGGTGTGGAAATGCAGCTCTGCCACCATGTGACCCATAGACAAAGTGATATGAAATTTTATCTGYCATATTGGAAGCTGGCTAATCTTTCAGATCAGTATATCCAGTTAAAGATTTGAATTCCTAGAAGCTCTGAATACACTAACAAACAATTTGACCTACTCTACTATAGGCTTGTGGACTGTGAGTAGGAGATTTAGGACAACATTCTGGAATTTGATGTAAACCCTCAGCCTTCCAGAAGCTGAAACTGTCTCAGAGCTCAATAGAGAGTGTCTCCTGCCCTGCCTCAACTGTAATGAGGCACTGGAATTCCTGTCTAGTCTGTTAAATTTCCTGATTTATACTTCCTTTTTTTTTCTCATTTTTAAGGGATTTTTTGAGACAGTGTGACAGKCTGGCACTATGGAAGTGCCTGGCTCCAGGATATCCTTCATCATGGGTATGGATATCTTATTCTCACTTTCATCCTTGACCTGTTCTCACAAGACAGAAATTTGTTCTTCCTTCTGGAGAGACCATCTAATTAATTGTGGAAAATAATATCTCTGATAAATGGGACAAATTTCCAGGATTTAACTAGGTCCCTCTCACCTAAGAAAGCTTATTTCTCCTTRATTTGGCAAATAAGAAATTGTCAGTTTAGTAAGGCTTTGGCTGTCTTTAATTTCAGCTCATTTTCTATTGATGGAATTAATTATTTTTTTCCCACCCAGTCACTTCTGGCTTCCTTCTATAAAATTTGGAGGTTTTAAACAAGTCTCTGTTTATAGAACTTAAATGTAGGTGTTTTTGATGTGAATATTTTTCATATCTCTGCCTATCTTCAATTTTGAACCAGAAAAGACTGTTTGGTTTGTTTGGTTTTTTTTTTGGTTTTTTTTTGTTAAATGTTCTTTCTGCTAAGAAGTTGAGGACATTAATGCTGTTGTAGCCATTAGCAATATTTTCCTGGAATAAGGTCATTCTGAGTCTATTGTGGATTTCTTAAGTTTTTTTACCAGAATGAGACTGACTGCTAGACTGCCTTGCAGGTCTACTATGCAATTTGGGATGCACTGCTAGGAATTTCCATCAATATGAGTGTGCACGAGAAGCAGAATAGAAGAAAAGAAGTTGACAACAGAGGTGTGTTGTCTGGGATATTCACATCTACAACTTCTCYCCCCGCCCTTATCCTCTGTGCCAGAATCAAGCAGTCAAGCAGGGAGCTAAAAAAGGAATTGGGATCAGTGTACCACCACTTCTCCTTTCTATGCCCTTTCCTGGGAGAATCAAAGGCCTAAAGCAGAAACATGAACCATGGGACAGAGGCTCATCATGATCTCTCTGGACCCAAACTCAAACAATGCTGCTCTTGCATCCTCTAAGCTGATAAATGCTGCTGTTGAGAGTCAGGCTTCTGCCAAATTTATGACAGGAATGTGAAGCTGCATCTAACTTTAACATGCCAGGGAACATTTCTGGGTACTGGAAGGTGCCATGTGGCATTCTCCCAAGGAAAGAGCTATCAGGCACAGCTGAATAATTAGTATGTGCCTAGGGCCTGATAGACAATCTGGATGCAGTTACCCTCTTTAGAAGGTTTGAGTAGCGTAGGTGTGGAGCATTCTATGCCAGTATGACCTCAGTGCCAGAAAATAGTTCCAAACATGTTTGGTTTACTATTGCTGGTGCAGCCTGGGTTCCTAGATGGTTTAGAGTTGAAGTGACAAGAGAACTGACAGAGCATTCGGAGTCTGGCAGAATGGAGAGTCCTAACCTGCATMCAACCCATGATATATTTTCTGTGAGCTAAGCAGAGCCAGATAGTTTTAATGATCTTGATTGTACTTCGATCTTGACAGTGTATAAACATTCTAGATCCCAGACTGTCCACTGCCATTTTGTAAATGAGGACTGAAACAATTGTGCCTGTGTTACATGGAAGACAAGTACCCGGTGATCGTCTGGAGAATCTGTTCGGGATTTCAGGTTCTTCAGAGTGACTAGGTGATATAGGAAAGCCAAAAACCAAATTCTGCTTGCAAACTTAAAAGGACAATCCTGTACAAATTTACCTTTATGTGAAGATTTTTGTAACTGTGATGGCTACAAAAGTGAAGCTGTGAAATTCATCATGCCATTTAAAAAAGCCTCCAAGCTGTTCTGAAATACTTTCATGCCCTGGACTGCTCATGAAATTTTGTCTTCTATGTGGCAGAACTATATGATCAACTATGTTATAATTTATATTTCACTGTAATGAGAATCTATTATTTCATTGGTTGAACTGTTAAAGTTTTCTGTTTTACAAAAACAGTCAGAAGTTTTRTTTCTTGTTTGATTTGCTGTACATTTGGTATAGTTTTGGAACTTCTACAACAATAAACTGCATCTTGGTATTCTGTATCTGTGCCCAAGGAGAAATTAACCTTCCAGCTTTGTTTAATTTTGCTTTTATTGAAAATGTTTGCAGATTCTCTGTGCATTCAGTCTGCACTGAACTGGCATGATCAAAGTCTGTATGGAATTTTGGCTGTATGGAAGATTTATGCTAATAAGTTACCCCCAATTAATTCAATGTCTCAGTTACCAGTATTATATGTGTAATGTTGTGCTACAATTTTTTTCCAACCATGTGCTGTCAGTGCAGGTCTTCATATGCATTTGGGGTGAGCTCTCATGTCTTTTAAGATGCCAGGTTCTTTCAGATCACTTTGCATGCTTTTCAGTTGGCTTCTTAAAAATCCAGAATAACTGGATATTCTAGTAACTAGGTGGTTTTTAAACATTTACCTTCTATTGCAACCCCCTCACCCTAGGGAACAAATGTTCCTTGGATTGTACTAACTTAAGCTATGTCAGACACATCTATATGAGCTCTTTGTTTGGGTAGTGGGACCCCGGGGGGCCAGCCGTGAACTAGTCAGGCCTTGGCCACTTTTTAAATTTGATTCCTTTAGAAGGATATATATAGATTTTCTAGTATAACTCCAAATATGACAAGYGTAGTTTTGGTCAGACTTCAGCACCTGGGGGAAAGCATCACTTTTCATACTACCTGAAATCCAGTTGTGCATCCTTTGCTGAAATGATGGCTTTGTCATTTAACTGAATAATTTTACTGCGAAGATCGAACTAACAATCAAATCTACTTGTTAAAAAGTGACCTTAGTATGAGATGTACTAAAAGATCTTCCTTTCCAATGGTAAAGATAATTGAAATTTAAGGTGAATTCAGAA
The DNA here is from genome assembly GCF_030028575.1 of Malurus melanocephalus. Taxonomy (NCBI): domain Eukaryota; kingdom Metazoa; phylum Chordata; class Aves; order Passeriformes; family Maluridae; genus Malurus; species Malurus melanocephalus. The sequence continues at coordinate 4,023,473 of NW_026623248.1, read as the reverse complement.
GAAGGTAAATTCAACTTTAGTCTGTTTCTTGTGGGTTTTGGGTCTGGATTCTTCTAACAGTTCTAAGTAGCTTCTAGAGAACCTAGCCCATGTGGATATCAAAAGCCTTCCATCTCGATAATTTTTTTAAAACCTACACTTTTCTAGAGACTTCACAAAGATCCTTTCCTCTCTGCAAATGTATGACTTTAATGTAAAAAAATATGCATATAATAAAGGAAAGCAAGATGGAATCTGCTATCTGCACATGCATTTCATAACCTTTTTTTGGTGTATCGCTTCCCTTTTTTTGTTGTAGGCCAGTCTAGCCTTGCATGTTACATTTAGTTTAGTACCTAAGGTATTTAGTTGGGTATTATTCTTTTACTGCTGTATTAAATAAAGATTTAGGAACATTATTTGCATTAAACACAGCTGAAAAAATCACAGTAATTGTTCCATGAGTCCTGCAGGTACCATAGTTCTGATAGTAGATTAGAGAGGGAGAGAGTTGTGATGAATCTTTTGCATGATGTCTTACTATGGAATTGGGATCTCTTCTCCAGTATTTTTTTTTTTATCTATGGTATTAGGAGGAATATTAAAATTTGGGTTCTCTTGATATCTCTTACTAAACAGGCAGTTCAGAAAGAACATTAAATTATTCCTGTTGTGGTTGAATCTTGTAATATGTTTTACATAAAGGTATTTGCCAAAACAGATTTTGTGGAGTATCCTATCAGTTCAATTTGAAGGAGCAGAAATATGCTGAAAGGTGCGGAAAGATAATTCTTGAAATATATTGCCCCAACTTTGGCATTTTTATTTTACTATTCCTGAAAAGTTCATGATCCACAGAGCTGCAATTCTATGGAGCACTTGCAATACTTACAGAGTAGGTCTCAGGTTCCTTTTCTGGAAAACATTCCACAGTAAAACTATTTGAGGTACAAAGAATATTTATTTGTTAGTGTGKAGTTCTTTTTTGGAAAATTATAAAACAGTGTTTACTACAGATACATCTGAAAATAGGTGATGGGTTATTGSTCTTTTTAAGCTGTTTGAAACTCTACATCAGCCAAACCTCCCTTTATAGTAGAAGCTTCTGTGTCATTTAAACCTCTTAGTCTTGGATTTCATTTCTACATTTGATAAGGCGTTAAAATAGAGTAGGAACAATAACTCTTAATGGATTTAAATAGGGAATTCTAACATAAATAGACTGCAAATTTGCTGAATATTTTTACTGTAATTACATTTTGCCTTCTAAACWATGTGTCACAAATGATTTTGTTCAATGAAAAGTATCATGTTGGATGAATGGGTTTTTTTCTGAGTGCTCCAAGTGATTACTAATATATCTTACCAAATACTTTGTCAGTTGTGTGCTGGATCTRACCTTTGTAGTTATTTCTGTAACGGCGTTCAGGAAATCTTAAGTGGTGATATTGTTGTTACGTACCCAAAAGCTTTGGAAGACCTTTGTAGGGTAGACCTTTGTCRTATGTCACTGTGAAACTTCAGCCTSTAGTTAAACYATGTTATTTGTCTTTGTGAAAGTAATTTTGTGGTGATAAAAATATTTTTAGTCATGATCACAGTAATGCTTTGGATGCTGCTGAGTTAATTCTGACCTCTGTTGGCAAARCACAGCAAATGAAATGTGTGCTCAATAGCACACTTCTGTTTTGATATTATTTATTTCAAATACAACATGTTGCTGAGAGAAGAAATTAAGGCATTAATTCTATGTTCTTATTGTTGGAAAGCTTTTTTTTTGTCCTACTGTTCTAATTAGCTAGAGCATAGAATAGAGGATTTAGGACTCAAACTGTCCTTAGTTAATAACATTATCTGATTTACTAATTTTTGCACCACACAATAATTTCATCCAATATTGTTCTTATTCAGATTTTCTATGCTATGCCAAAGCCATTTGAACATGTCACATCATAGCTTTATGTGTTCAAAATTAGATGTTGCCTTAAAGATTCCATTTGAGGTTTGCAGCATGTCGGACAAAGACCAATCTTTAGGACTGAAGAAACCTGATCAGTGTATTGGTTTGCCCAGTTGTACTTCCTGCAATAGCTAATTTCACACTGATTGGCTTTCGTATTTAACTTGTTGATCAATTTAAGAGAAGAAAGAAATGTTGATGTAATCTGAGCAGTTGCTAATTCTTTTTCTATGCAGTAACTATAATTTCTATCATATATTTTTCATATCTATCTTTATATTCCATGTCTTTCTCAAGCTGTTTTCTTATTAATGAAGTTAATATAAAGCTGATAGAAAGAATGAGTGTTAGCATTGGATGGAGGCAGACAACATGCAGATACTCCATGATAGCATTCTAGCAAATGCAGTAAGTGCGCCTCTGATTTGGAGCTACATTTCTCCGAAGAACAGACTCAAATCATTGAATATTTATGTTATGGATAGGAAAGGGTTTTAGTGCTTTTTTAAATTCATTTTGATCAAGGTTAATTTCAATTACCTTATATCTTGTAAAAATGTGCTGTTGCAGAATTTGATGTTCTCTGATTTGTTCATTGTCTGCTTAGGGCACTGAGTCTGAATAACTGAGGAAATATTGAACTGGAAAGCACAAATATTATGTATATATTCTGCAGATGCTATAGGTCATTGATAGACTTCAAGAGCCTTAATATTTCAGAATTCATATTTTGGAAGTTAGTTCCTGGAGCTGCACTCTTTCACTGTTCTGACTTTAGGCTGAGGTTATGGCAGGTTGTCCAAAAGGGTTGCACATTATTGCTGCTGTTGTGAGATGAAGATATGGGAGCTTTAAATTGAAAATATGGGAAATCGTGAGGAGAACCACTTTAATACCATGTGGATGCAAACACATGTGAGACTATCAAATCTGTTACATTCTCATGCATCAGGATAGTGAGGGATTGGTTACATTGATGCAGTGATTAATGCTACTATAGTTGATTTCTGAATTCATTTTCAAATATCAGCATAAATTGAGAATGAGGTGTGAGATGGCCTTCAAGAATCAAGAGAAAATGGAATCATGTATTTTTTCTTGTGTCTATTTTGCTAGTGTCTGATAGAATTATTATACTTTTGAGGAAACCCAGATGAGGAAGGACAAGGTATTAAAGCTAGCTGAATTGCAGACTCTATATATAGCAAGCTCTGTTCTGCGTGTCCTAGAGCTATAACAAAGAGTCTCATCTCAGGTTGGTTTCTAAGATGAACAATATTTAATACTGGAACGAGGTCATAGATCTAACAGCATCCATATTCAAAAGTCTTTGATGCAAATTATTACTCTTCCCAGTGCTGCTTCCAGTGCCAGAGCTTCAGGAATTTTTATTCCACTTAAACAAATGTCAGTAAGTATTCCAGGATGCATAATTAATCATTTAGAGGTTTTAAAATCTCCTTTCTAGTAAATATTGACTTTGCCTGTCTGTGATAAGAATGTGTTTAAAATTGCAAACACCATGAATTTATGATGGATGGGAATGCTGTGTTGTGGAAATGTATTGTGGGAAAAACTCACTTTTCTAACTAAAGATTCAAGGTCAGTTGAATTAGGAAGAAAAAAAGGCTAAGGGACTATATCTCCTAAGAAAATACATCATCATATCTGTTTTCTTGAGAGAAAGAGAAACAGGACTTTTTTCAGTTTATTTCTGATACAAGTAATATTAGTGTATTTTACAAAAACATTGTTATAATATCAGCTAATTTTTACATTTTTAATTTTTTAAAAATTTTTAAAAGAGAAGTCAGAGTGTTCTTTCTGAAAATGTGATCTGTTCTTCAGAAGAAAATACTGATGTATATACTATACCTCAGTATTCATGGGTATGTTCATGTAATTGTATAGAATCTTAAAACCATACAATATGTTTAGTTAGAAGGACCACAAAGACCATCAAGTCCAACTCCTGGCCCTGCACAGGACGATCCTGAAGAATCACACTGTGTGCCTGAGAGTGTTGTCCAACACTCTGTCAGCCKTGGTGCTGTGACCATTTCCCTGGGGAGCTGCTCCAGTGCCCAGCCACCCTCTGGGTGAAGAACATTTTTCTAATATTCAGTATAAACCCCTGACACAACTTCAGGCCATTCCCTTGGGTCCTGTCATTGGGCATCACAGAGAAGCGATCCACGCCTGCGCCTCTGGTCCCCTTCACAGGCAATCTGCAGACTGCAGTGAGGTCTGCCTTTAATGTCTTCTTCCCTTGGCTGAACAGATGGAGTGCCCTCAAGCTGCTCCTCATTTGGCTTCCCCTCAGGGCCCCTCACCCTCATTGTAGGTCTCCTTTGGTTGCTCTCTAATAGTTTTTTATCATTCTTATATTGTGGCATCCAAACCTGCACACAGCACTCGAGGTGAGGCCACATTAATGCAGGGTAGAATGGGAAAATCCCCTCCCTCAATCAGCTTGTGAKGGAGTGTTTGATACACTCAGGTCTCGGTTCAGAGATCACCACAAGACAACTTAGAGTCATGAGATATGCAAGGGCTTTCACAACCCCACAGAAGATGGATTTCTGTTGTGCTTATAGAAAAATAATGATTGTTTATGTAATTTCACTAAATATTAGCTGTCTGGGAAGAGTTGAAAGAAGCCAGTATTTATTTGTAAAGGGAGTGCAATACATGTATGTACCCATAAGTATTGTATACACACTGACAAAAGATTGCCTTTGTCTATTATATGGCCTAATATAAACTAACATGGTCAGCTATGTTCCTTGTTAATCTTGATCAATCTATAGATCTTATTTACACAAAGTACAATGGTCTGATTTATAACAACCATGTAGAAGCCATCTACCTCATAAATGTTAGGGAGCCCAAACTCATGATACTGTGGGTGTGGAGTTGCTCTTCATAGGAACAGTTAACCTGATGCACTGATCTTCAGCGTTAGCTGTGTGGTATCCCTGCAGATTGCTCAGATCACCTAAGATCATACATGGAGAGATCATTGGCAATGGTTTTAGAAAATGATTCACATTGCTTAAAGRTGAATGATTTTACTTATTAAAGGTACTGCCTGCTGATCTGGTTTTGAACTGAGTATTTTCATAATTTAGTAGATGTTGTTACAGCATTCTTCTGCAGAATGATGCCAAATGAGAGGTAATGTTTTTTCCTGTCAGAATGACAGGATTTTCAAGGACAGAACTCTGGACTGAATCCAAAGATCTGTCTGACTCATCATTGACAAGCTTTAGTTACTGTGGTTCTCTGTGAACGAAGGAGAACCCCAGCTTGTCCCTATAGACAAGGGGAATACAAAGGAACCCTTCTGTCTTAACTGATAGAGGCTTTCACTCTTTTAACCACTCCAGGCAAATTGGTCTTGACTATAAAAGCTAACCAGTACTAGTCAGGAACATTTTGCTTTCTGAATTATGCCACAGTATTATGCAGTATGCTCAGCCAGTGTACTTCCRGATGAGTAGTCCATAAAGAATGATGAAGCCAAACTGCTTAGATAAAGGCCAAATGCAAAGTTACCTTATATATGACGGATTTTAAAAATAAAACATGAGTAATTGGTTTCCTATTCCTTTGTGTGACATCATCCTGAAGTCAACATGTTTCTCCCTTTAGTTTTTGCATATYAACTGATCTTTTACAACATTTAAAGTGATGTAACTACTAAGACTATCAGGATAAAACTATACACCCAAAAGGGAAATGGATTGCAGCTTCAAGTAAATGGAGTTCTAACTCAGTTAAAATAGTTCATGTGACTTTTGCTCAGGTTTAGTTTATTTAGTTTTTACCATACAGGGTACTTAGGTGGAGAGACTGAGACATCAACATGTTTTTTTAGGCAGATTCTTTCCCAAACTGAGTGTGCCTAAACCTACATTAGTTACATGTGCACAGAATGTCCAATCTGCAGAGTTGTAGGACATGCCTCCCAGTGGTCTGTGTCAGCCATACAAGACCACTGGTTTCTCTAGTATTCTTAATGAAGATGTTCAAAGTTGGCTAGCCCCCAAATTAGTAAGACTTCTGCAGAAGCCTCCAGGTCATCTTTTACTCTGCAAAATTTAACCTTCTCCCTGTTCTCACATGACTTCACCTGCTTGCACGGTGTTAACCTCAGAGACATACAGCCACACATCAGACAATTGTGTCCCGCAGCCTGAAGTGTTCTCTAGTGTTGTTTCATGTAGATGTGTGTCACCCCTGGGCAGTGGGATGGAGGCTCTTGCAGCACAATTTTGAGAGGAACCCAACAAGGCGTGTCTTTGCCTGCCCCGTGCTGCTGTGCTCTGCTGGATTTACAGAGATGGGCTTTCAATGCTCTGGTAATGCTTCTGTGATGAGCTACAGAGTAGCTGGGCCAGAGTATTACTTGATTCTCCCACTTTCCATTGTCCTTTTGTGGATGCACACAGGAGCTGTTTGTCATATAACCTAACACAAGAATAAGAATTTGTATCATCTCCCATTATCTCATTACTATTCCTGCCTGTTCTTTGGGTACTTCACAATCGTAATGTCCTCATACTCAGGTTCTATAAATTCTCACCTCAGGAGTTCTTTTAAAGTTGTTTCTTAAGTCCTAACTCTACCAAAACATGCTTTTGTAAAATCCTTTCCTTTCAATTGCAATTCTTTCCTCCTGAGGTTATTCAAAGGACAAGGCCATACAGACTCTTTGTAAGACTCATCATGGCTAAGGCTATTCTGGATATTCAGGACTCGGGTATCTCTATGTGTCTGGCTTTCTGCCTCTCCTCAGCCACACACTGAACTTCAGTCATTTATAATCAACCTTTTCATAATTCTTTCCTCTGGAGAAGCTGTGGATGGCACATTGGACTAATGATTGTACAAGTCCCATCCTTCTCCAACCAAGAATACAGCTTGTAACAGCAAGAATGGTAGTGAGCAAGTACTCTCAGTTACCTTTTGGACATTTGTGTACTTTAACATGCTGCCACCCTACTCCAAATTTTAGTCTGGGCAGATCTATCAGTCTGTTAAATCTATCAATGTTTAGCATTGATATTTCACAAAATTTGAAAGGCAGTAATTACTGGTAAGATACTGTTTTTTGAGTCTTACATTGTTGTACATGATCCCTTTCTTCTACATGTTTTCTTAAATTACACATTTTGCTTCCATGCTTGTGTTATCACTGTAAGTGGTGGTTCTGCTGTTCGCGTATTTGGAAATAGATTTTTTTCTAACCCACTTAGCTAGCTCTAAGTATAGTAATAAGTAAACATTGTATACTAAATAATCAAACTCTTAATATTTACAAGACTTGATATATCAAGTAGAATCATGAATTGAACAGTATCCATATGGAAAGAAGATCACAGATTGGTAAAATTCTCCAGTTTTGCAAATTTACAATAAGGCCAAGACTGTAAACAGATCAAGGTTAAACAAAGCAAATGGAATAAACTACTTTAGAACCTGAACTGGAATAACTTAATCCCATGAATACTTGTTCATGAATTTTGTTGTATTATTTATACTGAGACAACTAAACAGCAGGAATCAAAATGAGATAAGCATAGTCAAAATTGAAATGTTTTTGAGACACATTTCACACTGATACAACAAAAGCACTTAATTGGAATTATATTTACAATAAGCTTTAAGCATAAATTTAACATTAATTGAATTGATAATCTGTTTCTTCTTATTTTTAATTAAAATAATAAATAGCTATTATTATTTTAATTTGAGATTTTTAACTCTCAGTTGTTTCATGCAACAGGTTTTTTTGATACTGGAAAGAAGATCAAAGACACCCTTACTCAAAATATCATCTACTTCTTTCAATGTAGTACTTATAACTGTGCCTGGTTGAAATTAATCCTAAAATACATTTTTCAATTTTTTTTCCATGTACAGTTATTTATTAGGCTTTAATATATGACTTTCTAAAAGTGTTTTATCTCCACTGTTTCTAAAGAATTATATTTAAATTTACTTTCCTTGAAGTAATTTGAAGATTTGTCTCAAATTCAGCAAAGGAATGTTAATAATAGGTAAAACCATGCATGAAAAAGAAATATATTTTTAATTCATTTTCCTTTCACCTTAGCAAAACTACCATATAAGGACCAGAAATATATTATTGCATAGTCATGAAAAAGTATGATAATGAAATGACATAATGAAGATATATGTACAGAAAGGAAATGGGATGGAAAAATGTTGTGTACCTTGCAAGCATAGTTCTTGTGCTGATGGGGAGTGTGTCTGTGTGATGATTAGCTGGAAGAAGTTTTTACCTCCTTGCTTTTCTGTTCATCTGTGTGTAACAACAGCCAATTCACAATTATTTCTTTCCATAGAGTAAAAAGCAAAGCAAAATAAGAAATCAATCAACTAACCATCTTTTCTTTTATCTCTCCTTTTCACATTTGTTTTGAAATGCTACACTTTATATATAACTTTTTCAGCTTATTCAAAAAAAGAAACAGTAGTAATTTTCTTACCAGGTGAAGAGTATTTTCAATTAATATTTGACATCAGTTCATAAGGTCAATATTGTTTCTCCACAGTAAGAGCAGACTGTAATAAGGAGCTCTCCCTGCTTTTATCAATAATAAATAGTACAACAGACTTCTTTGTGCCTTACTTTGGGAAGATCTAATGGAAGAAGCTAGCTGATAATCTTGTTTTAATTCATTGTTGAATGAAAACTATTTTTTTGCACAAAAATTTGGTTCAATTATTTTCTTAAAATTCATTAAGTGATAGGAACATTTTATTTTACTGATGTTCATAGGAAAACAGATTCCTAATTTACTAATACATGCCACATTAAGAAGTTTGATTATTGATTGCATCAAAATACTAGAAGAAATATGTTTTTGAGAACGTTCAATATTAACAGTATTCTGAAGAGATGCTAATCTTTGGTCAACAAATTTTCTTTTCTGGAGATTGAATAGTAGTTGTTTTGTGCCACATTCTCCATGGTATTGCTTTCAAAGGTATTTTAATGCACAGATAAATCAATATATTTAATRATTCTTCACATATAATATGTGTTTATGATACTAAAGAAGGGGTCTTTAGGGTTTTCTTCACTCTCTACTCCAGTATTGCTTGAAGTCACTGGCCCAAGGGAAAAGAGCTGCCTGCAGCCGAGTGCTGCTAGTGTTTGCTGTGTTCTGTAGTTTGATAACCAAGCTGTGATTTTGAGCATGTCTTTGTGTATCCTTTGGGAACTGACAGTGATTAGTCTGTCCATCCTCTCTTATGTCTCTGAGTCATCAGGATTTACTCATTGTCTTTTGTCCTTTCTCTCTCAACCTCCCAACCTGCATGTCCTGAGGAGTTTCACGTAGGTGGATTTATATACTCTTTAATAAAATTTTCAGATTTTTTTTTTATCTGTATAGCTTTGGTTGAAAAGTATTTCCTAAGACCRGAGTCAGGAAGTACAACAATGTTTTAATTAGTGCATGGATTAAAGGAGAAAGTTAGAGGAGAAAGAATGAGAATTTATTTGGGGTTTTGRTGGGAAGTTTTTTTAATTTTTAGGGGTGAGATTATTTTTTTTTGTTTGGTTGTTTTTTTGTTTTTTTAGATTTGTGGTGCCTTGTGCATCATGAATGGTAGATGAATCCTTGCATTTTGAAAAAGCAACCAATAGACAAATCCTAMCAACTGTAATTCAAAGCAAGCAAATTATCAAAACCAAGTAAATTATGTTCTGTTTGGTTGTGTGATTTTATTTTAATGTTTAAAACCTTACTTTCTATACCACTGACATTTTTGTCATTCTCCTATAAGCTGGTATAAATCAAAGGATGAAAATACAATTAAATAAATAAGAAAATAATTMATAAACCCTATCAAAAGTAAAAAACAGATTGCACCGTTTCAATAGATAAGGACTTTTTTCCTTCCAATAGATAAAGAGAGCTTGTCTTTGCCATATAAATAACATCTGTCTGTTCTGGAGGAGCTCTCAGTTCAAGGACTCAATTTTTACTATTCTATGAAGCTAAAATAATTTCCTTTAATTAAAAAGATTAGAGTGACTTTTCTTATCTGAAAGTTGCCTTCTGTAGAAAAGAACAAATGTGTAGAAAAGATCATCTGTATATATCTGAGCAGATTTTAAAAAAAAAAGTTACTTATTTTTTTTGCTTCTTTGCACCCAAGAAAATAATTCAATCTTGCTTCCAAGAAATTAAATTGCAGGGTGAGGTGAGGTATCCAGCATTATGTAGAATTATGCTCACTGCAGAACACAATGTTTCACACAAATAATTCTGTATGCACACAGTATTACTTGTGGGAAAACAACTGCTTAACTTTATGAGCTAATGAATCATTCAAATGTGCACAATGAAAAAGAGACCAGTCTACATCAGTATTCCATTGTGTGTGTGTGTGTGTGTGTGTGTGTGTATATACATATATATATATATGTATATATGTATGTATGTATATAGATATATATTTCATAAAATAGGTAATGAATTACAGATTCAATAATTTTTTTAAAATAATTTTTTTAAAGCATATGTTAAGCATAGCATGTCATTTTATTGATGCAGATAATGAGAAATGTCAGTATGAAAAATTCTTTTTACTTATTGGCTTCAAATTATTTTTTTAAATTTCAGCACTTGATTCTAACATACAAAGTGAAGGGAAATATGGCTTGAAAATTACTGTTTAGTGCTGTATTAGAAACTAAGGAAAACAGACTGTAATTCAGGACTCATAATTTTGTGCTCCGGAAGTTGTAATACTAGTGATTGAAAACTGTGTTACAGAAGAGTAAATYGCTTGTATAAAGGATACAATCAGTTTCAAATGTGGTTGGTTAGATAAAAAAGCCTGCCGGTTCTCAGTACACCTCTGTTATCCAATTTGCAGGTTTTGGTACATTAGCAGCCATGTTTTCCACTTTGAAACAAAATATCTTCTTTWTTGTTTTTTGAAGAGTCCATAATAGATCAGGAAACTGGTTAAACATGACATGTAATGAAGCTGAGTGTAAAATACAAAAAGACAACAAAACATAATTTAATTAACTTAGTTTTAAAGGTATATCTAATTTATTTTAAAAACATAATCATTTAAAGTGGGAGTTAAAATATCAAGTTAAGTAAAAAGAATAACTTTATTGCCCCTTTAAACGGTATGATTGGTTCTCACTAATCTTATGTTTGTTTGATTCTAGTCTAGCTGACCTAAAGCCAATAAATACATACTTGTGGAAAAGTAGTACAAGATCAGATGATAACCTCAGTGTAATTACCAGAGTAATAGAGGGAGAACAGATCTAATTGAAATGACTATTCCATCATTAGTCTTTGAGACTTCCCTACATAAAGTTCATGATTCTTACAAAGATGGATGTGCAAAATTATTTTTATAAATAAATTATATTGATATCAATATGATATTTTAAATTCCTTTCAAGTTAATTCATCTCTTCAAGTTTAATCACACTTGTTGCGGAGATCTTTAGATTATTTGTAGATCAAACTTCTGACACTTCTCTACTTGCCAAGTCAAAAAATTAACTTCACAATTTCATTTATTTGCAGCATTTGGCGAGGACCAAACATAAACTGCACTGACAGTTCTGGTTATACTGCTTTACATCATGCAGCTTTAAACGGACACAAGTAAGTGATTCACATTTGGTTTTTATGTAGAATGGTATTTAACTGTGTAATGTAAGAAAATATGTCATTGTTCTGAGACTTATACTGAAAATTGGCAAACCTTGACTTATTAAAAAGGCCTTATTTCAATGGAATATATTAATATAGGATGTTTTGACACTGTCATCCATAGCAATAAGTAGTAATGACAAATGGGAAATGTAGATTAAAAAGCTATTGATTCTATACTGCTTCTTCCAAATTCTTCCTTGATTTTGGGGAAATTTGGTATTGTTACTAGTCTTGGCTCTAGTGCTTTTTCGTTGCTGGCAAATTGCAGCAGAAAATATTGTAGTATACTTTTATGTGTATATACACATGCATAATGTGTGAACATTTCAGGAACTTATTTTGTGATCCAAATAACAGCATAGATTAACTATTATCAAAGCAAAAGTAAAACAAAAAGAATATTTAGTAATCATACAATTGAAAGCAGGAAAAAMCCACAGCATTTTCACTAAAGAAAATCTTGACATAAAGCTTTAGTTAATTCTTCTGTGGGAGATAATGAATTGAAACTAAGAGTGATTTGAATGAACTTTAATGTGATTTCAAACTTTCCATAATGCAACACATGAATACATAATTATTATGTGTTTAGTTTAATCATTGCACAATTTTTGCATACTTCTATGGAAAAATTAAAACTTTAGGATGTGTCTTTATAGTCTAGAAAGGTGCCTATTTTCTTTAGGACAGATTAATCTTTTGATGAATATAGGAYCTTCTGTTTCTAAATAAATATATGAAGTTAAAATATTCATGAACTACGYACTGTAGTATGCATTTTCCTAAGTTTCAGTTGTGTAGGAAGGTTCATAGCCATCCATTAATATATTTTTACCTCCATGGAATTAGGTCGAAGTTCTTAATACCATCTGTTATACTTAGCCTTTTTGTTCATGATTTATGGATTGTGTCTTGTGCTAGTGCTAAGTTTTGGTTGACAAAGCCCCAAGCATTGGCTCACAAAAATTTCTGGTTTTAAATAGGTGAAAGCTGGGTTTACTGTATTTAATACTGGCAATAAACCAATAGTTACCAGAAAGCTAGAAATATTGCGGTATGAACACTGAAACTATCAGTAATTTCAAGTGAATCCTAGCACTATAAACTGTAAAATCCCAAAACATACAAAAACCAAATGGTGTTTTCAGACACAGCGTTGGCCAAAATTTTGCTGAGGTCAGGGAGAACTTTAAAATGTGGACTTATGTACAGCAGCTGATACGACTGCAGCCTTTGAAAAGTCCAGTGTTGGCTGCTATGACCCCTTATACTTACAGCAGGATAAGTAGCAGTAACCAACATCACAATTATACCTTGTTATGTTAAACTGAAACATCACGAGGTATTTTGTGATAAATCATGAGGGTTTAGGACCTGTTATCYAAGACATTATATTGATCCTACTGTAGTGGTAGCACTGCTAGTAAGAGAATTGCACAGATATTTGGTGGTCCTAATTTTGTTAGTCACTACAAATACAAAATAAATTTTTTTTACACTCTATTTGAGTTTTCAAACTTGATACTCAAAATCAAAACTGCATACAATCCTTTGACACAAGAATCTTCACACTCAGGGGAAGTTCCTGTCCTTTAAAAACTTCTGGGATTTTAATTTTTCCTGCTTTACACTAGCTGGAACCTGAAAGATTTCAAAGTTTTTCAGGAAAAGTGAGAAGACTTAATGACCCAACCAAGAATTTGTGTCTGGGATACTTGTTGGACACCATTGTTCAAATCCTTGCCTGATCACTGTATGTCATGAATTCTCTCGTTCTTGGTTATTCTGGGATAGTTTTCTTTCCCTGAGAAACTATTTTGCCTTATATAASTAATTAGATCATATCTGGGGCAGGCACTGGAGTCTCAGTCTCTCTAACTAATTTTACTTAGCCCWGTAATGTTACTGGGCTAAGGACTTCCAGTCTTCTCCTCTCTGGAATGTATTTCTACAAAATGAAAAAGTTCTGACAAAGCACTAAAAAAGACTCACCCTAAATAAGTGTGATGGGTCAGGGCATTCTTGAAGGATGAAGGAGATGCTCTATTTTTTAGCTTGAATCTTGCAATAGAATCTTCCCAACAATTTCTATATGTAATTATCTATAGATTTAATCTGTGGAGGGCTTTTTTTTTRTAGATTTGCTTCCACTTGATTCAATTATGTTTTGTTTTGTGTTCTTTTCAAAGGAACTGCTGCCTATCTCTAGCTCTCATTGGACTATTTACTGTAACACCAACTCTTATTTTATGAGAAGTCTCTCAAACCTTATGTGTACCAAAAAGTTTCCCTCAGGAGTCACTTTTCTGGAACTTTTTGTGTAGCAAAAGCCTTTCTGCAGTGGAGCTGCTCTCTCTTGGTTGTTCTCATGTAATTTGCCCTTGTCAGGGGTAGTCAAAATCCAGCTTAAATTCTCCTCAGAGCTTAGATATGATGACTGCAGTATCTTTTGAAGTCGACTGGGAGTTTCTTTTGACCTGGAAATATTCCCTCATAATATGCCACATTTTTCTTTCAATAGGCAATTTAATAAGGTTCCATCAAGGTTGTAAGAATAATTGCCTTARATTTGTCTTCTGTCTTAATTTGTAGCCAAGGGTTTCATTTTTAGTCATAACATAGGCTACACTGAGCTCCTTCCCTCACCGATTTTTTGAGCCAAATCAGTAAATTGGCGTTTCCATATTTGTAAAGAGTGTGCATAGAACTGCCCACACTAGATTGTAGGTTCGCTTAGCTTAATAACTAATGAGGCCTGACTGTCTCAAACTATGAGAYAACAAATGCAGCAATAGTACAGAATTTATTTGCTGTCTGACATACTTGGTCACACTATCATACCACACAGCTGATTTTTATGTTTAGCTTTTGAAGTCAAGTACAGGAGCCAGCTTAAAAATCAGGGATGCAATATACCAACTTACAGTAATCTTTCRCTTAATGTATGATAAGCCACACCAAATGTACTGAAAGGAATATAGAGAATTAAAATGGCAATAAGTCACTTTTTCCCTCACTGCTAAAAGRCAGCTGAATATGGGAAATGAAAATAGAAGCAGTTATTTCATAGAAGTAGTATATATCTAGCAAGATCATCATTGAATTGTTTCCTAACTGTCTTTGAGATAATGCCTTAAAGAAGAGGGAAAACTTACTTAAGCCTTACTGCAAGAAATGTTTCCATAAAACTATGCTCTTGTCATCCTGCCTCCAGAATTCAACAGTGATGGGGACAAGAGTACTTCTCTGCATTTTGTGCCTTGAGGGACATGCACATGGCCTGGATGGGCAAATTCTAAAAATGATTCTGTGGCCATGTGATCCTATTTAAAGAAGCAGATTCAGAAAAATTTTGAAAGAAGCAAATTCAGATGATAAAATTGTTGATGGTATTCATAAGAAGTAAGAATCATTACAATTAATAGCATTTTGTCTATGTTTTACTATGTTTCAGTTTTAGAAATGATTTGTCTTCACTTTTCTGTAGCTGAAACACAGGTTTGGGATTTTTTTCTGTTTTCCAGGATAAAAATAGTGGTAATATGTATGTTCATGTAAACACTTAATAAAATCAGCTTCCTGTCAATTTTTATATTTACCTCCTGTTTTCTAGGGATATAGTTCTCAAATTACTTCAGTATGAAGCATCAACWAATGTAGCAGATAATAAAGGCTACTTTCCTATTCACTTGGCTGCTTGGAGAGGAGATGTAGATATTGTGAAGATTCTCATCCGTCATGGACCATCACACTCCAGAGTGAAYGAACAGGTGAAGTGAAAAAAAATATTTGTGCACATCATCAGAAAAGAGCAGCACATATTCTTTAGGTCTGATCAATTTAGAGACAAGTTAAAAAAAAAGGTCTCTTTTTCATTTTCTATTCAGTAATTTCTTCTCCAGGACTGATAAAATCTTCTATTATAAGCTTATCAGATACCTTTATTCTGGATGGGCACTGACCYAAAGAATATTGGATTAAAAAAAGTATGGAAAAACCAGTTTGCTTTTGAAAAATCACATGAAAACCTACCTAACAATGCATCTTTTATGTATGGTTTTAAATTTGCATAAACTTTGTGTACATTTTACTATATTAGATATTAAGTTCCTGAAAATCTTTGAGATAAAGTGAATATCCTTGGTATATTTTAATATTACTGTAAATTATCAGATACACAGAAGAAATGACAACCAGATGGACTTCATGTATGCACGTGCAGCAGAAATGACACATAAAAATAAAAAGACCATGAAAAAATTATGAGAATATTACATTCAGTAAGGGCTGTACAAAAAGGGCAGTATAAGCATGTTGCATTCTGTTGTCAAACATATGGTACACCTTCTGTTTTTATTCTGTGTTTTCTTACATGGTCCATTCATAGGGTTAGTATTTAGAAATAGAAAGAAGATTACTAAAATTTGACACCATCCAGGCTCAGCTGCTTAAGATACTAGAAGTAGGTGGTAAGCATGAAGCTATTGAATTTGCCAGGGTAGTCAGAGAGTTGTTGGAATGTGACAGTGGGAGACAGTTCCTGATTCAGACCTAAGCTGTAATGTTTACATTGCCTGTAGGTGCACCTTTTGCTTCCACAGAGGTCTGGTCAGTGTGATCACAGGAGCCAACTGGGCTATTCAGGCACCTAAAAAGCGGATTCAATTGTCCAAAGACAGAAATGCAGTACCTTCTAAGGCCCTGCAGTAGCTGGGCCATCTGCATGGGCCTGAAAGTATCACAGAGGGTGCTCAGARTTTCCAGGTCCATGTGACTGGGTGATGAAGTCCAGGTACGGTACCACCTGGTACCCCACAGCACCTCAAATGGCAAAGTGCAATCTAATAAATTAATTGCTCTCGCAGTGCCTACATTAGTGTGGCCAGAAGGYAAGACATGTGAGATCTTGACTGCGCACTTAACCAGAGTGAGATTCCATACCTTGGGTAATCTGTTTGATATCTGATATTATGTACCTAGCCATTGGAATCCATACAATACCTATGATATCAATATCAAGTATTAATGCAGGAAATATAGAAAAATAAAATAATAAAATATGCCCAAGTGACAATCTTCTATCCTATAATACTCTGACACATCCAAGAAAAAAACCAATGCTCAGAATTTGTCATTCTGTGATTTGAGTTGCAGATTAAGATAACTCTTCAATTTTCTCATTCTCACTGGCAGTTTCATGTAGGATGAAACCAATTGAATTGTAGGGTTACCTTTTGTCAAGGAGAGGGATTTTTGAGTTTTATTTATGCAACAAAATAAAAAGAATCTGCCTGATTGTGTGTCACCCATTTGCTTGAAGACATTATGTATATTCTACTGACAGAATACTGGAAGCTGTGCAGGAACTTCAGAGAGGGTGAGAGTGAAAAAGATATTTCAGAGCAGAAAGAGAARTGTAAATTCAAACTTACTTCTTCCCAATCCCACAAATACCTCCAGACTTTTAGAATATTCTCAAACTTGATTAGTGTGCTGTATCTGTTTTGATCACTGGCACAAATAAGCAGGGATACATCTGATTTTTCTATACCCCACTGACTCAGAAAAGGTTGTCAGATGTCCTCCTGTTTATGCATTTAACCCAAAAACCTCATAATAGAAAATGTGAGCAATCCTCACAAAAAATATTGAACCTTAAATCTTTGAAGGGAGGCTCAATCRTATTAAACTTTGAAGTTAAACTCGAGCATACAGAGTTTTTCTGACCTTGTAAATTCCTTGGTGTTCCAYTCTATACAGTGGCCAGGTTTAGTATGTGGACTATTTTGCTGGCACCTACTTTCCCCTGCTAATTAGCACTCTGCACAGGAGAATATTCTCAGTATCACAGAAAGAGGGAAATGTCATGTTGTTACAGAGCCACCTCCACGCACATATCCTCAAATAACACCTGAACGGCACTCTCACCCTAACACCTGTTGTACATCCTTATGAGCCTGTAGGATTCTCAGGGTTTTGCTTATTTGCAAATAGGCTCTCCAAGGCAGATGACTCCTCACAGCTCTTATAACTTCTCTCAGATCTGTGAAGCTGAAACTACCGCTTTTAAGAAATYCCGGGCTATTTTTCTTCCTTTTTCTTTTGAGAATTGGAGAGGACAGCCATTTTTCATGATACTTTTTCACTGCAGGAAATAGTGTACTCAAGTCAGACTTTCACCCCCTGTATTTGTTCTGTTTTTTTTTCTAAGGATCGCATTAAGTTGTAATTGTTTTCATTTTAGGAAAATAATTTTGTTCGCAATTTAAAAATTATTGCAAGGAATTTGTGATAAATTTTTGTTTTCATGTATCTTATTAAAATTCTATGCAAAAGAAATGCTTCTGAAAACTTACATGAAAGCAATAAACAACACAACAAAGAAGTAAATGGCAAGTGCATGATGCATAAATGTATATTACATGAAATAATTGRATTTTATATGGTATATTGTAAATTGATCAAACTGTATTTTACACTTTCAAAATCCAGCTAAGTAGCATCATAGCATCATATCCAACCATATCCAGCATCTAAAGCTCTGAATGCCCCCTGCTGTTCCTGTTACATAAAATTGGAAAAAAATAGTAAAGAGACAAACAGTTGAATGACAATTATATTATGGGGGTGGTGGAATGTAGACTGGCAACTCTACACACAAAATCATTACAGCGTAAKAATTAGGTAAGAAGAATTCTACCACTGTTTAATATTGGAGTCTCAGTTGACAGGTATGATACAGGTTTTGAATCACAAAAGATGGTTATATTGCAAAAATCTAAGTTTTTAACTTCATTGATGATGACTAAAAATAATGTAAATTATTAACTGTATTAAGAGTATGAGATCAAGGTTTTTTAATGCATTATACCAAATAAAATAAAAAGTGTGCTGCTAATAGTCAAAATACTTACATGTTTATTTATCGAAAGACAACTGGATAGCTAAAACATTTATTATGGCAACTTTAATCATAATATGCATAATCAATAACAAATTCTAATATATGAAAAAATGGTTATTAAATAACAGCCACATATAGGTCAATGGTAGTGTTTGGTCTTCTTGAAGGAAAAAATGTGAGTAACATCAGGAATAAATAGAAATATTTATTACTAAATATGAATAAAATTAATTCCAATTAAATATATATGTATATATATACAGAATATGAATAGTGAAAAAATTACAGGAAAAAATGTGTACACTTCTGAAATATTTATGGATTCAATGTGCTGTAGAATTTGCCTGTGCATCAAATTATACTTGCTACAAAATCCATTCACATTTCATTAATACTATTCAACAGTTCTTCTCAAATATATAAAAAAAAAGCTTTTAGAATGCATTCATATGTTGTAAATACCTAAATTTTAACATTTTTACTGACTTCTCCAAATAATCCCAATGAAACACAGGTATATGCTTCTCTCAGTGACACCTCAGGGACTTCCAGAAGTTCAATTCAGTTCCAAAGTAGTCTGCAAGCAAAGTACTTTTAAAGTTCTGCATTTGATTTTACCCCTCATTTAAATTTGACACTATATGGAGGAATCTCAGAGTTTCCCTTGCAACTCTTACTATACTGTCTTTAGAAGAAAAAGTGCAGAAGCAAGTTTTTTGATTTAAGCAAATTGTAGCAATAAATTGGTTGAAAATTATTTTCAAACCAGTCWACCAAATTACATTACTTTTTAATAATATTTACATAAGTAAAGGTGAACTTCAAGAGGAAGTCAGTAGATTTGATTTTGATTCACAATGAGTAATTTGCAGGCAAACTTCCTTTATTTTTTCCGAATTACTAATTTCTTCATGGAACTTCTCAGGAAACTTTCTGATTTAATACATAAAGTAAGACAATACTGAGGTCATTCCTTTCTCTGTCTTGCATATATTGTTTCATTACTTTTTTCTCTATTTAATTACTTAGTCATTAAAGCCTTATTTTTGCTTTTTTTTCCCTCCAGTTGACTACTCTTGAGTGTATTCTGCATATAGATATGTTTTCAAAATCTCCCATTGTTCCCTCTTTTTTAAATTTTATCTTAGATTCTTGTTTCATGACTGAGAAAATAGCAAAAAGCTTTTCATAACAAATGTCTTGTTCACTTACTTTACATTGGGATTATGTGACAAAGAAATGGCTCAGTATTTAGGAAGTCTACTTTTTTTTTTAAGTTCAGCATCAAAACCCTTTGATAAAACAGGAGTTGAGCATTCTTTGGAAAGGTCTGTTAAATCACTACTCARGTCGTTATTGCTTGTACAGTACTTGCATGGACTTCAGAAGCTTTAAAACTTGCTTGGCAATAATAAAGCACTACACAACTGTGCAATAAATGTCCTAAATTTACCCACAGTTAAATAGTGGCTTCACAAGGACCTATATAATATTCATGATAGCCATTCATTCTCTTGATGCTTCCTGTACTTCTTCACTATCAGACTGCCAAGCTACAATAACTGTCTGTATAATGTATTTTCTAATCTGCCCTCTAATGAATAGACCTCGAGATGTGTTGTACATTTTGCAGTGGCACACATCCTTRGTATCTAAATGATGTAGCACAGCCTGCAATACTGATGAGATGCAATGCTTTGAAGGCACAATTCAGTTTTCAGCCACCTGTGTTCTGGCTGTATGTGGAAGAGAATAGATTCCAAGAAAGGCTACAAAAAGTCAGGATCATGCCCATGAAAAGACACGTTACAATGAAGAAAATCTAAGAAAGGTTGAAAGGTGAATCACAGAATGCTTTCTTTATTTCTGAAAGAGGTCTATTGGAGCGTAAGAGTAACTACTTGGTAAAAATATTATTAATTATGAATATTAAAGACTTTTAAAATACACTGTGTTTGCATAATATTGGTCTACTCTTTATTTTGCATTTTGTATGTCTTTACTTGATTCTTATTTCTTGATCTTCCTTTTTTCGAGAACCATTCAGTCATACAGTCTGTCTTGTTTCTAATGTATAATGAAGGATCTGAAATTTCTACAAGGATTCTAGTATTTTTCTTCAGCACTATATGTATTATTTAGCCCTTGGATATCAGATTTGAAGCTCTAATTACAGAATGGTAATTTGCATGCAGAAATTTTATAGCAGATTACCTGTTCRTTGCAATGATTGTTAACACATAAACTTTCTGTACTTCAGAAWCAATTGTTTATGCATGGAACTGAAAACAGAGGCAACATCACTGAATTATTACCAATTTCTTGAAGAATTTTTATCATGTTGTAAAAATATTGCTTCAAAACAGTGTTTTGCTTTAGAGATATGAAGATAAACTACCTTAAAATCAGTAGTTACACCTGAGTTAGCTTTGTCCATAAAAAAGACCTATCAGAAGTAACAGCATTTGTGGGAGAAGGAGAGTCACATAAATTTTATTACTAAAACACCATCGTATGCTGGGGTTTTAAAAAATTATTATTCTTACTATAAGTCTTCTTTAAACAAATACCTTAAGAACAAAGTTTGTAATGCTGGACAGATGTTCATGTTCATCTTTCCATGAGGGATGAGAGGATAAAGACAGTTTCTTCCAGTCCAGGAAATGTACTGTTACAGCCTACATCCACTCTTCTCTGCCTGAATTGAATTGATTAATTTACATTTTGAAGAAGGGAGAACATTGTATTGTCAGGTTTTAAKGAAGTAGTACCTGTCAGCTCTGATAACAATGCCTGATCTGACTGCGTATATGAAGGTAATTTAATTATCATGTATCCCCAGCTTGGATTTTTCTGCTTTATTTCAGTCATACCTAGTTCTTTATAGTTTTGTATCAGTTTGATGGGTCATGATCTGAAATGTAGCTTTAATTTGACAAATAAAAGCCATAGAGAAATGTTTAACAATATACATCTGAAAATAGTAACATTTTGTTACTTTGCTTTTATGCACCAGACTGTTTAAWAATATATTTTTCTGGAAATATACCCTTGTGGCAATTCAGCTGGATACTCTTGATCTGGAGGGAGCAGTTTGCTGCTCAACAGCAGTGGCTTGGACTCCATATCTGTCTATCACATTTTGAGAAAAGGGCCATAGAAAATTTAATTTTTATGTTCCTTTGAAAATTTAATCAGAATTCTTCTAAGCCACAATATTAGATCATTGACAAAAGATTCTAAATACTTCAACTAGCATTTCAATAAATTCTTGGAAAAAACCTCAAACATAAGCAGATACTGGAAAGATCTGAAGCTGTCGTTCAGTTACAATTGTAAACATGTATTTTGTTATTTACCTTACAAAATGTCAGTATAGAKATACCTATAATCTATCTGTGTAACTATTTCTATTATATATATAAATATAATAACTATAGGCAAAAATTACCACAATTGTCCATTTAATGTGCAATTATCTGTTTTTCATACTTAATTTTACACAAAATCAGGTTGCAATTGCCTGTTCATCTATCTGTCCATGAAATATTGAAAATCTAAAAATAAATTTTAATAAACTGTGCTTGTGATTTGTGGGCATACTACTGTACATAAGAAAATTGCTTTTGCCAGTACTATATAAAGGTTACACTAAAAGTCACTAGAGCACAAAAAGTTTGTCTCAGGTAGTTGACAGAACATTGTAGCAGTGTAGTATTGTGAAAGTATTTATATTTTAATCTGAATTTCTGRTCTGTAATAAAGAAAGCTCACATGGTGGTTTGAATAATGCACAATAATTCAAATACTTACTAGTCATCAAATCATGTCTGCCGTGGAAGCTTCTCGCTTTCCACCTGGCTCTTCTCCAGCCTCTGTCTTGCAGTTTAGCAGGAAACACATTCCAGTCTCTCAGACCTTGTGTGGTGTTGCAGGCACTCGATGAGTTTAACTGCAATATTGATTTACCTGAATGTATTGATCTGTCTCTTCTGTTTCCCAAGTTCATCTGAGTCATGGTAGATTGCAAAAAGAGATAAAAATGACAGCAGTGTTGCTAAAACCACAAACCCAATAACTGAGTTCTTGGTTGCAGAATTAGAAATATTATTACCAAAAAAAGTTTTCCTTTTTCCATCTTTCTAGTTTTTACTGTGCAGCATGGCTGGYCTTATCCTAGCTAGCTTTTGAGTAAGAGTCCAAAGCCTCTTTCCTCTGAATCTCTGACTCTTTCTAKCTTTCAAAAGACATTTTTTTCTACTATTTCCAGTTCTCTGTCCCCTGAACTTTTGTCAGCTTGTTTTTTGAGAAATAGAACTATGGATTCAGATTTATCACTTTCTTTAGAATCATATTTCTACCCTTCTTTAGTATCTTTCCTTAATATACATTGATTTTTTATTTCTTATAAGACACATTAGCTTATTGGTTTTGTACTTTTACAGAATTTGTAAACTGTCACATTTTATAAATCATATACCAGAAGAGGCATTAAATGTACATACTTCCAAAATTTATAGAGTCTAGTGTATTTTAAGGCTTTGTAAAGTCTATATATGATACAATAATAATCTAGATAGCATATAGAATTTAGAGAGCTCGATAAATTATTTTTCTCTTTGCCTGAAGTTATTTGTCTCTTTGGGATTGCAAGTATATGGACAGAATTGGAAGAAAACAATTAAAAAAGACAATGCTTATTCTCAATATTTATTATTAAGTTTATTGAATAATGTTTTGGGAAACACTTGTAGGGCATTGTTCTGTAAAACAAAAACCTGTTTAGCCCACAGCATATACTCCTACACCTTAAAACATATACATACCTCTCCCTGGGGCCCTGAGAAGACCAACTTCTTGAGTGATTTGTAAAGTCTTTCTGTAGATGCTATTTTATCTTCTTCCAAGTTTTAATTGTTGTCTTGGTAGCAACTTTTTATAGTGATACATGAAAATAACCTTGTGCCTGATACATTTTCATTGCACAATAAACTACTATGGTACAAAACATGCAAAAATAAGAAGAGAGGCTTYGGTGTCAGACTCAATCATCATTTCAGTTGAATCAAAGAAGGTTACATATCAGGAGCTGCAAGGTTTTGAGGGGCATGTCGTTAAAATGGATCGGGTGCAATGTAGACACATGGGGAGCTCATCTGCTTGAGAGCTGCCAGCTGAAGTATTAATACGTTATTAACATTTCAGTGGAGTAATTCTGAAGCATTTAACATACATTACCATATATTATATCACAAACCCTGCCCCTGTAGTGATCTCATGGAGGCAATCCAAAGAAGTTGAGCATTTATATTGCGTGATAACACATGCATTTCTGAAGCTTTTGTTTTGTTTTAACAGAACAATGAAAATGAAACAGCACTTCATTGTGCAGCTCAGTATGGTCATTCAGAAGTTGTTGCTGTTCTGCTAGAAGAGCTGACAGACCCCACAATAAGAAACAACAAACTGGAAACACCTCTGGATCTGGCAGCGCTTTATGGACGTCTGTGCGTTGTAAAAATGATCATCAAAGCCTATCCAAACCTGATGAACTGTAATACAAGAAAACACACTCCTCTGCATCTTGCTGCACGTAATGGCCACAAAGCTGTCGTTCAGGTGCTTCTGGAGGCTGGAATGGATGTCAGCTGCCAAGTTAGTGTGTAATTCCTTCCTTCCTTCCTTCCTTCCTTCCTTCCTTCCTTCCTTCCTTCCTTCCTTCCTTCCTTCCTTCCTTCCTTCCTTCCTTCCTTCCTT
>NW_026623248.1:3763405-3998885 GCF_030028575.1 Malurus melanocephalus | reverse complement strand
TTTAAATTACTTCTTACATTTTTTCTTTAAAATACACTTGCATTTACTTTGTAAGAAATGCTGCAAGATGATACGTAATACAGCTTTATTACAAYTCAAATGATGTGTTAAAAGGGATAACTCAAGAAAGATACATATCTTCAAAGCTGAGTGCATATTTTAATGTTGTCTTGAGACATGTAGATAAACAAATCATATCAACTGTTCATGTAGGTGTATAAAAATCTATTTTCTCCAGCAGTGACCGTAAAGATACTAAGCTGATTTTCTAAAGCTATGACCCTTCATGGTTGTAGCAATTTGAAACAGTGTTTGACTGAGAGCTCATTTTTCTATAATTAGTCCATTCTAAACTCAAGTTACTAAATAATAACAATTTTGAATCCTGTATTTCTAACACTTGCTGTATAAATCTAAGAAATTCTGTAGCAATACACTCTCACAGCTACTGACTTGTAACTGTCAGCTGGTGGGTGCATCTAGTTTTATTCACAGTAAGTTGTAATGACTTAAAAGGYGTAACTTTAAATAAAATAAACATAGATGGGAAGAGACACAAGGTACAGCACAGTAAATTTTATGTTCAATTCTTTGCACTGGAAGGTGTCCAAGCCTTTTAACTGCAGAGGACTGGATTCTGTTATRTGTGAATTGTTGTCTCAAAATTATGATTTCTCTTGATTTGATTGATGGCACTGTATTTGTGTTGGAGTGGATTTTATCTTCAGATTTAAAGTAACTTTCTTGCTGTCTCTCTTGCTATATAACATATACTTCGAATTAAGGTTATTTCAGGTTTATATCTATTTTCAGATAAATCAGCAAACCAAACATAATTACATCTACTTTAGAGTCACATTCAGACATCACAGCTGGTTAGAGCCTGGTGCTAGAAACACCAAGGATGTGGTTTCAATTCTTGTATGGGYCATTCACTTAAGATTTGGACTTGACCCTTCTGGGTTCCTTCTAACTCAAAAGATGGTGTCAATCTGAACAAATCTTGTGAGTTTTGTCCAAATGTTGATGATATTTATATCCATAAATATATGCAACATTAAGTGCATTTAATCAATCACCTTTGTATACAAAATTGCCTTTCATATAGAAGGATTGACCCTGGATTCCATGCACTTTTTTTTCTGGATTCTTCCATCAAGGTCATGTTTTTCAACTTTTGAGAAAAAGTGAAGTGGGAAGAAAAGACAAAATAACCAAAACAAAGCAAATCAGAAAATATGAGCATGTTTTAGGATTAATATTCTCAAGTGCCTTCTAAGTGAAAATGTGGTAAAATTGTTTTACTACTTTTATTATCTCTTGCATGCTTTGAGTTAGTGTTGGTACTTGTTTCAAACTAGTTTAAAGTGAAACACTTCTTGTGATTTACCTACTTTTGAATTTGCCTTCCTTCAGACTTTCAATTTAATTTGATTTTGATTTTCTTTACTAGAAAGAGAGACACTTGCAAAGGTTAATATAAGCAGCTCATTTTTTATGTGTCCTGTACTATTACTATATCTTCAATAATTGAGGGAAGTATAATGCTACAGCAACAGAGAACTTCCAAATGCATATTTCTGAWCGTAAAATTTCTCTTTTATTTCTAGCAAATGAATGATGAAAAATTCAGAAAGAAATTGATGTCTGAATTGATATTTAAGAAGTAGAATAATTGAAGAAAAATAGTCTTTGTCATGGCAACTTACAAACTGATGGTTACATGAGGGCAAAATATTACACAATGCTTTTATGAAATGTGCTCTTCCTCTTATGTAATCTAGATAATTTTAGCACCACTGTGAATTCTCCTAAGCCATTTTTATCTATAGTTATACTAAAAGTTTTCCACTGGCCTTTAAAAATACAGTAGCTGCAAATTTTTTTGCAATCTTCCTTTAAGAAATGAGAGATTCTTTTAGTAATGATGAACTCTTTGGCATCTACACTAAAATTATCGGGCTTATTTGTTTTTTATTTTATTTTTATTCTAATTGCTTTTAAGTGATTTGTATTCTTAGTAGTTTTTGGTTGGTATTCATAGGCAGGGGGAATTTTTTTTTTTTTTCACTAGATTATCTTGTTCCTTCTGTTTTTGTCCTGCTTACCATAAGGAAATATCATTTATTTATTTTCTCACCGGTACACATATTCTCTACCAATATGTTTCTTTTCATTCAGCATCTTAGCATATTGGTAATTTGGCTCTGTACCTACTGTTAACTTATTACTTCTATTGCCTCTGAATAATTTTGTTGATGTTTACTGGCAGCTTAATAAACTGAGAAGAACATACAATATCAGCCTGTTGCTTAAAACTGAACTTAACTATTTTGTTATTTATTACATTGATCTCCATTGCTGATACGGAAAGAAAAATATGCATAGTAAAATCTTATGTGCAGTAAATAAAACTGTACACATTTTAACATGTTTAATAAATTCAGTTTATCACCACTAAAAACCTCTCAGAATGTTTAGAGATGATTATAGATGTAGCCTGTCTCCTATTACTCTGTGATTGTAAAGATGCATTTGTTTAAATGGGAAGTTTACTTTAGCCATCTTATCTTTCTCTTCTGTACTCCCTGAGCACCTTTAATCACAGCAAATATTTGGACTAATAAAAGAGAACATTTATTTTTAATTTAATTAATCACACATTTTATTCATTTCCCAGGTCTATCCAATATCCTTCAATCAGAAATTATTTAGGAGTGGGCAATACAAATCTGCTTCTTCTCTTTATGCTTTGAAGTTTTCATTTAGATTGAAACATATGAAAAATACACAGGTTCTGGGTGAATGAGAGATTTTGGGCCCTCAGTAAAATATGATACTGTACAGTTCAGCGTGTTTCATGTAAACAGTAGTTTAATAATTGTAAATACCTTAAAATCTTGGCCCCTTCTGCTTATCCAACTTTCATCTATCCCTATTTGCCTTTCCTGTCTGTTCTAATAATGATGGCAATTTCCACTGCATATCTCTGTAGTTCTCCTGCAAAAAGCTGTGCCCTTTTCACTCTCACTATATATGTAGGATATATAWATATATCAATATATATATACAATCAATTTGTAAAGCTACCATTCTGTCTTTCAGGCTCTGTCTGAAATCCATATCAGAACTATAGTAAACCGCCTATGAATAAGGGCTAGACAAGTGACCTAATTACAAGCTTTTGCGTATTGACATGATTAAAAGAAAATCTGTAATTATTAAAACCCTTGATGCCTCTCTGTGAGCTTGCAAATTGTACTCCAGGTTGACTTGGGTGTTCTGGTGTGCCTATTGACAATGTCCTTCTGTCCCCGCTTGGTTTATGTGTCCAGATGTGACATTGTATCTGCWTTTAGCAGTAAGCAGGGACAGGGGCTGTTTTATTACATGCTTAGCACAATTTGTGCTCTAGTTCACTGTATTTCATATACAGAAAWTTTTTGCCAGGAAATCAATATATTATCCATTGATGCAAACTCAAGCAGACTTTAGCTCACTCTGTTCATGAAAAATTGCCAGCAGTTTTTGTATTAAGTGTCACTGGGAAAGGCTTTCCAAATATAATGGTAGTGTTCACTTTGCCAGGGAAATATGATCCAAGGCTTCAGGAAGTAAATCTGAGAATATTGTCTATAAATTTTAAGCTCACTTCCTGTAGTATAGACAAGAATAATATATTAGTGCACAGGTATGCTGTTATAAGTGAAAAACATCTACCACAAAAGTTCCAGCAAATCTTACATAACATATAGAGATTATTTGCGACATATTTTCCAATCCTCACCATTTATGTAAATCCTCTATTACACAAGAAAAAAAAATTGTGAACATCTGCCTTCAAGTAGTAAGCCACATGTACATTTACCTAGAGAGATATATCTATTCAGCCAGTTTGAATTTCTCTTGGCCCTCTTCATCCCGAGGTTCAACATTTCCTCYAAGTTAAAACAGAGTTTGGTAACTGAACTGTCTGGCAGCAAGGACATTTCYGCCTTCTGGATAGTTTTTGGGTCGAGGGATCTGATTCACTTTTTAGTTATTCGCTATTACCGTGAAATCCTGCCTAGGGCTTTTAAGATTTGTGTCAGCGTTCATCTCCATGACATCTTATGCAGGATTACACATCTGCATCTTACAAGTGTGCTTTCATCTCCATATTCTCGGATTGATTTTAGTTCAGTTTCATGGTAATATTTCCCCTCTTGTTCAGAAAATCACCTTTATAGTGTACAGATCCTTACACTGTTTATGTGGTATGCCTTGTAAATTCCTCCTTTGAACAAACTGTTCATAATATGTCTCTCATTTCTGGGGTATTACATTCATTTGTATTATCTGATAGGTCAGAGTTGTAAAGCATAGATTGTCCTAGAATGCAGGACAATCTGGAATGTCTGCAAAGCATTTTAGGATCATGTTCTGATATGACAGGAAATATCATGGTAGAATAGAATAAGAAACAAGTGTATCAGGAAAAAGAATGGCATGTACTTTTGGATTCCCCTCCAATTTTTCTATGAATTACATATGTAAAAGTAGCTTAAGTTCCTGTACTCCCTTTATGCATAGCAGAACCGTCTTCCGGCTGTGAAGTTGCCCCCAAATAGACTTGTTTGCCTTACACATCTACAGGAAGTTTCTCTTCTCATGTTAGTTTTCATTCAATTTCTTTCAAGATGTGTGCTTTCATCAAGGAAAATATTGCCTACTGTTCCTCCAGTGGAGAATTTTGATCAACAGAAAGGACTGCTGCCTGTGCCAATTATTGTATCAGGACCTTTTCCACCCTTAACTGAGCAATCTGAGGATAGATCCTTTTCCTTGTCCTTGAAGCTGTTGATTGAATATACCAGAACACTGATCTTTCTCAGTCTCAGATTATGGTACAGCAATGTCACTAAAGTAGTCAATTTTTTCTATTTAACAAGGTTCCTTAGTAGTACAGAATGATCTCTGTAATTTTAGGTAAGGTATTACTGGTTTCCATCTCTKCAGTTAAATCTCATAGAAATAAAACTTAGTGCTCTTACTTCCTCTAACAATTGAACCTCTGTGGATTTCATTGTTGATGTACACATCACTAATTCTTATCCCTGACAGAATCAGAGCCTGTTTGAGCCTGGAAGGGAACTGTGGAGGTCATCTGGTCCAAYTCCTCCTTTTCAAGTAGAATCCCATAGAATAAGTAGCCCAGGACCATGTCCAAACAACTTTCGAATATCTTCAAGGACTGAGACCCTACAACTTTCCTGGACACCTGTACCAGGGCTCAGTTGCCTGCCAAAAAAAAAAAAAAAAAAAAAAAAAAAAGAGTGAAAAAAAATGTCTTATGTTCAAACAGAACCTACTGTGTTTCAATTTTGCCCCATTATCTCTTCTGTTGCTGAACATGACCAAGCCTGGCTCTAAATAATTTTGATGTCTCTGTCTAGTAGTTCCATCTCCATCTTGTGCTAGGGAGCCCAGAACTGAACAGAGCAAGTGTGAATCCACCAGTAATGAACAGAAGGTCACCTCCTCTGACTTGCTGTCAACACTCCTCAATGAGGGAGGATTCTGTTTTAATATTACCAGGTCCACCCAATAATTTTGAGGTTTGTTCATGTCAGTAAGTCATCAATCCAAAGGAAATGCCATATGACACAAAGAGGATAATAGGCTTTTTTCAAGATTGCTGATGTCAAGCCTCTTTCAGTAATCAGAGCTATAACTATCAGTGACTTTTCTGAGAAGTCTTTTCATTCCCAGAAATTTCTGAGCTGCACATTAATCTCTGCGTGTACCTTTGTGGTTGCACTGTCATTGCACAGTCATCCCATGTTGAAGTCAATTGCACTCACTGGAAATATTGAAGATATTTCTTCTGGATCCTGAGTAAAGGATTCGGAAACCATCTCTAAGTAAATGGGAATATTTAGTCTCCTTGTTCCAAATAAACATCTGAATGTTGAACTGGATTGCTTCTGAAAATGACAAGATTAGAAATTGTTTTGAGATATGTGTTTGATATGTTTATTCTCTTAGTGACTTCCTTCTCCTCTCTGTTACCCTGTTAGTATAAATGGTGTGCAGGATGTAGATGTTATTGGGCACATTTTACTTTATATCTCCATGTACTAACTCTCTCCCCTATTATGGGCAGAGGGAAGACTTTTCAGGCTTCATTGGTAGGACATCTGTACGCAGTGTGCTCACATCCTTTCTCAGGATCTCTGATTATTTCTCAATATATCCTATCATTGCATTGCTGTAACTCTGATGCATTCTGACACAACTAATTCATAATGAACTACTATTTTATTTCAGAATTGGATTTTGTGTGTGTATGTGTGTGTGTATCTTTAAGGTCTTTCTACCATAGCCAGTACGACTGGATAAAGTACAGAAAAAACAAATTCAAGCAGCAAAACCTTTAACATTTGCCACAAATAAATCTCAAAATCTAATTTACTATCACAAAAAAGGAGGTAAGCCAGATATTCTGTGAGATCTAGCTAGTGCTAGTGCTAATGCTATTGGATGGAAAGTTATTCTGCTCAGATTTTTCAGCAGCAACAGTATAATACTAAGAAAAATAGCTTGTTAATAGATATAGTGTGTTTTTCAGTACTGTAAATTTTTATTTCAGCAAGAACCTGCTCAGAAACAATTTTGTGTCRAAGAAATTTACAAAATCAAGTTCACCGACATCTAAGGTAGAATTTAAATGACATAAGCACAGGCATCTACAGCTGTTGGGGGTGCCTTAGGGTATCCAAGACATCTGTATGGGGCAGATGTGAGGCAGATCAAATGCGAACATCAACTGGACCATCAGCTGGAGACCAGGGTATCCTAGGGCATCTCTCACCGTATAACTGAATTGACCTTCTAGGGTGTGATCCAGTTTCACATTAAAACATCTAATTGTAGACATCCAAATGTAAACTGTCTTGACTCCTCTGAAGAGCTGTGTCCCATTGATGGTGTTGACTAGATTCTCATGGCCTATAATAGAAGTCTAGAAATTTTACACAAACACAGGCTTGTTAACAGGGAGCTGTATTACATTCCTACTATATTTTCCAATACATTATTAATTTTATAGTAGAACTGACAGTATTTTTGGTTTTGTCTTAAATAATAATAAATAATGGTTATATTTATTCTTGCCCATTCAGTGTTTTTTATATATGTAGGTAAAGTAGAGGGGAAAAAAGAATTACTTATTTTCCAAGACTATTCTTTACAAAAAGATTAATTGGTATTTTAAATGTCACAATATTTCTTTTCTAGACAGAAAAAGGAAGTGCCCTACATGAAGCTGCCCTTTTTGGAAAGGTGGAGGTAGTACGCATTTTGCTTGAAACAGGTAAATCTGATTCACCAGAAACTATGAACAAATATCCTTAATTTTCCTCATCTGGTATATGCCTCCTTAAGTTTTGTTTATACGAATGACTTTTGTCTTTATCAGCCTTTATAAATCTAATTACATGTACCTCTCATTACAACAGTGTTCTTTTAGCATAAAAAATTGCTATACACAGAGAACAAAGGTGATGTTTGCACTAATACTTAGAAATTCCATATATGACTCAGTGCATGCCAGTACTCTGAGAATAAATGTATTATAAGAGCAAAATGTCTGCATAAAATTTTGTTATTCACTCTGAAAGGCAGCCAAGAATAATCTTTGATGTAGAGACCAGAAGATTTCATGTTCATATTTATTTCCTTCTCTTAGCTATTCCTAGCAAACACACCATTCTTTTTGTTCCTTCATTTCCTGGATAAACTGAATGCCTATGAAGAAAGGGGAAGGTACTGTGTCTCTGAGAATTGCACTTGTCCTGAAAGAAAAGAAGAATAGGGTTATAAAGTCCAAACAAACCCATCTACTACATAATTTTCAGAACTGTTGTAGGTAAATTACTGATCTTGACAGCCATCTCCTCAGATAAATGGGAAGACCAATGTGAATGAAAATACTTAGAAATAGTTTCTTGCAGATGTATGATCTTCCATTATACTGAGCGATCTCATTGGTCTTTCTTTTAAGTTCTTGTGGTATTATGTACATATTGCAAAAGAAGGTATATCCTAATCACAGSTCTTCATCTGAATCTCAACTACAATATCCCTGATCTGAGACTGTTTTCATTAAAAAAACCTTCCAAGTAGCTTTTCTGTTTGGCTAAAAAAGGAGGCTGAAAAGGATCTTCACCTGCCCTCAAAGAGGCAGTGCCTTTTTATTTCCTAAAAAAGGAAGGACTGGAGAACATCAGAAAATCCTTTAGACCACAGGAAAACCCCACGTTTTTCAGATTAATGTGTTACAGCCTCTACCAGGATCCAATTGTCAAAACAGTGGAGCGGAGACTTAACTGTGAACTCCTTCAACCTCAAGTGCTCTGCACTTCTGCAACATTCCCCACCTTCTATCTTTTGTACCTAACAATCCCCTTTTCTCTAGTTCTGCTTCAAAAAGACTCAGAAGATGTTATAAGTAGCTATTACAAAGGAAAAATATGACTTGGTGTGTCTGGCCTCTGAAAATCAGCTGCCACTGCTAAATACTGGGTTTGTTTTCAGTGAGAAAATTTTTGTTTCTCACCAAACAAATTATGAAACTGTAGGGTTAGGAAATTACTGTAATTGCAGCCTTTTCTGTTGAATGATTTCAAAATGTCCTTATAAATCCTGCTTCTTCTGATTTTCTCTTTTCAGTGTCCTGAGAAGWATTTCACTTAGTTTGTTAGATTTCATACCTTTACTTTTCATGAAAGTATCTCTAAACTGAAAAACAACTTGAGCTTTCTACCATAAGGCAAACATTTCCAAGGAAGCCCCTACAAGACAAAGGTAGAGAGTCATGCAGTAGCACATACAACAGGTTCTGATTAAGATCAAGCTTCAAACTTAATTCACAGTTTGAGCCAAACCATTACTTTATTAGCAATATGGACCGTCTGTGAGGAAATGCTGTGGCTATTCATAGTGCCTGTTCACTAGAAATGGGTATTTCAGGGCATGAATTTTGAAAATGTTGCCATGAAGTGACAACTTTATTAACATAAACCCTTTTTCAGTCTTGCTACCAAAACACATACTGGTGCTAGAAAGTCCCCAAYGAATTAAAGCAGTTTGGAGAGAAATGAAGGAAAAACATTCAGAGAATTTCTTGATTTTTTAAAATATCCTTTTCAGGATGGCTGTTCCTTAGAAATAATCTGTTAAAACTATCCCAAATTTGGTTACTTTTTATCTCTGTAATATATGGAAAAATAAAAATCATCCATGTCAGTATGTGAATTTTAGGCTACTCAAGCTTTAAACAGAAATATATCCGGTATTTCAGCTGTAGTATTGTTGTAAAACCAGTGGCTTTCAATTTATCAGATATTTGAGTTTGATACACTGTATTTATAAWCCGAAGAATTTAGGATTAAATATTCCACCACAGATCCATTTCTTTTTCAGGAATTGATACCAACATAAAGGACAGTTTGGGTAGAACAGTTTTGGACATACTTAAAGAGCATCCATCTCAGCAGTCGCTCCAAATTGCAGCTCTACTTCAAGGTAAGCCACATTCAAGTATACATTTGTCAGAGACAACAGAGAAATATTAGGGTATATAGTATTTTCTACTCTTAAAATGTTATAGAAAGGAGAGGTCCTTTKATTTAAAAAGACAAAAGCCTTGTTTGCTAGTTGAACAAAAATAAGTTGTCCAATATCTGAATTTCAGAGTAAACTCTTTTATGTGGGCCATTGACATTAGCATGGTGTGTCACAGTCTTTATAAATTCTTYATTACACCATAAAGTACCATAATATTTCAATAGCAGTTCCATTAAATTGTAATGATAACCTACAATTAAAATGCTTGATTTGCTCATAAAGAGCAACTAAATGACTGGAAGATGATAACAACTTTTCAAACCATTTCATTATATTTTTCTTATTTTCCTTACATTAAAAAAAAAAAAACAAAACAAAGAAAACAGCCAGACAGCATTTCTTGTTATTATAGGAGAAATAATAAAAAATTTCATACATATGTTTGTTCTCCTTCCCCACCTTACTCTCATGGTGTAAGATCGATGGAAGTCCATTGTTTACTTCAGTCTTTAGAAGATGACAGTAAAGTGATGAAGCATGAACTAGAACATAACTCAGTGTTAAACATAATTACTTCTCTTCTATGGAATTTGTTCCCTGTATTTTCAGATTAGCCTTTCATTAAATGTATTTGACAGAGGAGGTCCCTGCAGGTATCAGTGCTGCATCTCCATCTGTATTGATTATTCACACCTTTAAATAAACCATTTTAATCAGTTCAGTATTGGTTCTATAGAGGAACCAGCTCATGCTTCAGGTTCCCACATAACTCTGTTTTATAACAACATTTCCTAGAGAAAATGATGTCATGTGGCCACACTGTGTTGTTTCTTTTCTGAATAACTTGTAATCATGTTGACAAGCATAAGTAAAGTTTTCCAGTAAGATGACGAACTGAAGATACAAAACTCGTACAATGAATATTTTGCAGGCTGTGGGAGAGGTATTTCTGTAAGGAGCAGATTCATGTTATAGCTATACCAGTTAACAGCTTGCCTTGAGGTCTCCCTTTCTCCCTTCTTCCTATTTTCCTTTGCGTTTTCCCTCACTTCCCTGCTTCCTCCTCCCCTACTTCCGCCTACACAGTTCACTTACATATTCCCCATTTACATGAGACATCAAAGTGACTTGGTTCAGTTTATGAACCAGTAGAATATATTAGATGTTCAAAATAATAAGAAATAATATTCAAAATTTACAAATACAAGTTCTGTTTTAATTAGCTTGCCTCCTGTGTATCTCAGGTCCCAGAGTTACCTCTGTCCCAGGGAACTGACAGAAATGTGCATTGAATAGTGGTGAGGAAGGTATGTGTGGGGGACATAGGGCTTTCCCCTGTCAGCAGAAGAGAATTCCTAATTTTACTCTAACTCAAACTTCAACCTTTATGCCTTCACTGAGCCGCAGCATGAACACATTACTAAGTAGAGGAAAAGAGTGTTCATGTCATATGGGAACTCCTTCAGTGGCAGCAAGAGGGTCAGTCAGASCTCTCACTCTCTTAGACATCCAAATCAACCATCTTTCAGGTATTAATCTAAGATTCATCATGAAGTCCTATCACTAACTAAACTAATTTTAATTTTAGTATCTCTTTATTGTTCCATTTACTCCTTAGTGTGGTAAACTTGCAGTCTAAACCCCATGTATGAACATTTTTTTCAAAGTACCCTTGCTCTGTGAATAAAAAAGCATCCAAACTCTTCTCAAGAGTTTCCCATGTTGATGGATCAGTACCTACCCTCAATCWTTACCACACACAGAAAAAGAAATATATTAATTTCAAGGCTTTTTGCTCCTTTGGCATGAAATCTTTTTCAAATACATGTCTTRAAGTATAAAAATGACTGCTTAGTAGTTTGAGCTCCTATTAGTAGCTCCTCTTGTAAGGAGCAGCTGTTTATTTTTGCTCTCAGCGTTATAATCAGATGCAATGTGCAAGGTTGGAAAATGGTTACAAAGATACCATTCTGACTCTTAAGACAACCTGAGGAGCTCCTTCAGAACTCCCTTGCGGAAACTACTTAGATTCTTTTTCATCAGCAAGATGTTCACTGAAGCTTTACCCATCGAAGTTTRAACTATGAGCTGAAGTTGAAAAATAAAATCAGGAGTGGCAGGATTCAGTACTAGCACTACTGATGAKATGGTTGACTTACCCTCCTCTAAAAGACAGTTGAGTATACTCTTCACTAAAATGTTGGGTATTTATCCTATTGTAGCTGAAAAATAGTGAAGCACCGGCATTTTGGGAATCCTAAATACACTGTAATTGAGCTTGACTTCAGTGTGTAATGAATTTCATGCAAAGAAAGGGCAATTACTAAGAAAGATTTAGTGGCTTCTAAATATATTCCTGTTAAGGCTGCTGACCTCAGATGGGTGTCCTGAGGAGCTTACATGTTTCCTTCATGTAGACTTACGGGAAAAAAACTCAGATTAATGGTGTCAGACAATTATGGGCAGATTTTGTCCATTTTTTGCTATTTTTGTGCCTTATGCAGCCATAGTGGCATTAAATTTGTTCTTTCACCTTGTTGCCAGGRTAGAGCAAGATTTTATCACTGAGCATTCTCATTAATTTTTACTGGTTTTCCCTTGCACTGTTATGAGTGCCACTTYATAGTATTAACATAGCATAATACTTGTCCCTGCCACAAAACATTAGCTTTCAAAATATGAAACAAAGACTGAAAGGTGCATTTGAATGGGCTGGCAGAAATGGACAAGGAGATAATGTGAATGGTACTACTGGTATCACACCCTTATATACAGAGGGATAACAGAGTTGTAAGGAATGTTTAGAAAGAAAATGAGTTGGCTCTGAGGATATTTATAAGAAACTTATTATAAGGAGATAAAAATAATTGATATGTTTAGAAGCAGTTCACAGAGGCAATAATGCTAAATCCATTGAGCTGATACTAAAACCAACAGGGCTGGTAGCCACCTGTGAATAAATACTCTCCCAGAATTTAAGAATTGTGGATAGAAATAATTCTTCCTCTTTAAAGAATATTTGGAAAACTACTTTTTACAGACTGTAGGTTTAAAGAAACAAGGCCTTTTGCCTGTGAGGTTTTAGAAGTGATCCTAGTGGTTTTGTCTTTACATGTTTTCTCATTATTCTGAGGAAATAGCAAGGGAAGTTTCTGCAAATATATTTATTTTGTGTTCAGAAAGTTAGACGTTGGCACATTATCTCATAGAAGGAAAATAAAGTAAAAGATCACTTTAAAGAGCAACATGAAAAAGGCTGAGTAAGTTATTCAACATCTTGAATAGTTTTTTACTGCCTATTAATTATAGTTACAATTAATAGACATGACAATTCAAGTTTTAATTCTATGTCCTTTGTACATGTCACACCATTTTCTGTGTCTTCATCAGGTCTGAGTAGCACTGAACTCACCTAAAAGTAGTTATTATTGTAGCAAGGAAGCAATAGCTGTATACGCACTCTGTACTGGCAGAGTGGAAAATTAGGATACTGTGCCAAGCAAGGCCAGGCTGCGGGAGACATTTCATGGGCACAGTGGAACAACAGCAGTCAGTGCTGAAGCAGTTAACAGTGTYGGCATTTAGGGCTTTTATAATTAGGCATTGAAGATAAAAGGGATGTTGCCAAGGCTAGTAGGCCTAAAATTAAACCAGCCAGCTGTGTTTTAGTTTTAGCACATGGAATGTGACGCAGGTGCAAGCTGTACCRTCTTTCAACTCTTTCTCTACAGCCCACTATGCTCTCTATTAGAAWCTTACTCTTTTACTATTTCTGGAAGCAGAATTCTTGTTATTATGAAACAAAGGAGATAGTAGATGATAGTAGATAAACAGATGAAAAATGGCACAAGCGCCAGGAAGGCGCAGTAAACACTGCTGCATAGACAGTATGGAGGGAGATGCAGTGGAAAACTATTTCTTCTCTTCTGCTGAAGCTGATTAGGAGCCTAACATTGTACCTGTTACCAAATTATTCATAAATGGAAAATGCATAAGCAGGTGCAGAAACAGAACTGCTTTCTATTTCTCTCTGCTTTGGTGTCCTTAGCACTGTTTTTGAGGGGTTTTGAGTTTTGTTTTTTAAAAAAAATTTATTTTGGGTTGTTGTTTTGTTGGCTTTTGTGTTGTTGTTTTTGTTTAGTTTTGTTTGTTTTTTGTCTGTTTTTTCTTGGGTTTTTTTTTTGTTTGTTTGTTTCTTCTTTGCTTTTTGGCGTATTCTTGCTTTCTCTCCTGCTCTTTCTGTGGACAAGTAGGTTTTCCCTTCCCTTGAGTGCAGGAGGTCAGCCTCACTGAAAAATTGGAATAGGTTTTCAGTCAAGGATTTAATTACGGCTGTGTGGGATGAAAATAATTGAGATCTCAATCCCCCTTCATTGTCATTGTTTTTTGKGTTGTTTTTTTTGGTTTGTTTTGGGTTTTTTTTTTTCTGTGGGTTTGTTTTGTTTTCCTGCTCTTTCTCTAGGCTCATGTGCAAAAGCTGTAGAGTATTAACTGTGTTCATGAATTAATTTAACTGCTGCTGTTGAGACTAAAAGTTTAGCTGCACTCTTACCTCACAGTCATAGGAGTACTTCAGTGCTTGTTTCTGTTATCTTCCCTGACACATGCACAAAAACTTCTMCTGATTTCAGCTTTCTCTGGGATTAAGTTAAACTTGAATCTTTTAGAAACTGTCCTTTGAAATTTAGGAGACTGAAGTAAACCAGGCTCTATCTTAGCTTGTCTGTTACCTTAGCACCCCTAACAACAGCAGTTACCAGTCTGTTTTCTGCTACTGCAGCTGCAGTGAAGAGGAAGTGGGTCACAAAGCCTCAAGTGGGTTCTTTCCCATGGGAGCAAATGAGCTGTTTTGGGAGGAGCCTTTTGAGAGCTTCCAGGCTGGGGCAGGACTCAGTGGAGCTGCAGGATCCTCAGACAGGTTCTGGGAGAGTCTTAAGGAGGGCAGAGGGTTTCCAGAAGGTTGCTGCCCTTCAGGAAGATGTGGAGTGAATGTGCCCCTGCAGGAACACTGGCTATGGCAGGGGGTGATTTCTATATACGTTTTATTTCTCTGATCTAATTAGTTGGAGAGTCTTCTGTTTGACAAGGTGAGTGTTCAGATTTTTATTCTGATCAAATTTAGTTTTTTTGTTTTTTAGAGTTTTAAAAAGCCTTTTGGTCTCCTTAGGGAAAAATTGTTCTAGGAAGAGCTCTATATGAATCCACCCCATGGCATGGCTGAATTAGGGTACAAAAACAGGAGAAAGGAGCTCATTTAAAGGAAACTAATGATTTAGAAAAGTTGCTTAGGTTTTTTTTTTTTATTATTTTCCATTAGGATAAAAAGTTTTCAGAAGTGAATATTACCACTACTCTAAAAGCCAATATTTATAAATAAAGGAAAAGTCTTAACCTTATCAGCTCACTGAGAAATTAGGATCTAAGAGGAGTAAAGTGAAAGTAAGTTGTGCTTTTACAGTCTTTGGAAGTTCAGCAGCAGCTCTAGCTGAGCTGGGCCATGCTCTCTTCATGGTGGAGAGGTAGCTGTGTTTCTCTGCTTATGTATTTAGTCTTTCCTGTCTGTTTGGCTTTGGCCTAATTGGCATTACAGAAACTGAGAAAGCTGGACTTCCTGCTGTTTGAACTTCCCAGAGCTTGTTCCCTTCTTCGGTTATATTCCTTATGGTTCTTATTTCCACTGCTGTATGACCACTTTTATGGTATTACTTTTTGTGCACATGACCCTATTTAGGTTGAGTGGGGTTTTGACAAAATATGAGAACTAGAGAAAAGAATCCTGCTAAACAAAGTTTTTTAACTCTTACTATTAATCCTCACTGTGCTGTAAGGTCCATTTTGGGTTAAGTGAAGTAGTACTTACTTTTACCAAAGTAAAATAGTCCATTCTTCCCAATATGAATATGACAGGTTGTGTCCTAAACAGATTTTACTCTCCCCTCTGGTAGACATGATAGGTTTCCCTCTAAAGCTTTTTGAAACTACAGATGGGGAAACTGTGCTGGTCATGAAGTGGTATAATTCACTAAACTTGGCTTTGTTCTGAATTATCTTTYTGCTTTGAGAAAAGTGATACAACCTGAGTAGTCTCTCAAGCATCCAGCAGTCAGTAAGTTTGGGCAGGGTTTGAAGATGGATTCCTAGACAGCTGCAGCTGACTAGAATTCAGCTGCTGTTGAAAGCATCTGGTGCTTTTGTGTGTTTTTGATTTKGCTCTTGATATAGCTTACCCGTTTTGTGTCTCTTTCTCTGACAATATAATGGGTAAGTGTRCATTTCCCTAGACTATAAGCTTCTTGAAACTTGAGTTTCCCTRTGTTTGTATGTATATGTTAGAATTTTCAATAGTGTAAAACCAAGTTGGGCATAGAGGTCCCTCAGAAGCCCAAATTTTCAAGGGTTGCCCCCTTGTTAGGTTGGCCTGCTGCCAGCCTGTTGTAAATCTCTTGTATCACAACTTGTGTGAGCCAGTTGTAAAGGTTTTCTGGAAGGAACWCTGCATTTTTAAAAGTGAATATGTAAGACTTACATTGAAGTTGAGATTTCCTCCACAGAACTAGCCTCCAGCGGGTAAGTGCACTGGTCTGGAAGTGGGACCTGATAAAGAATAAAAATAGAGAATTATTTTAAAACCATGGTCTTGTATGGTTATGTRACAGCAATGTTAGAATCCTGCACAATATCCCCTTATTTTCTCTCCTAGTCATATCAGTATTGATCTAATAATTGTAATATCCACCTGATAGAATTACATTTCRGGTTTCCTTTTGAACAGTTGCATAATTACAAAGCAAACATTTTTCARACACAAATTCCTCTTTTTCTTTTAGTTTTCTTTGGGTTTGGCTTTCTTTTTATTGCTTCTCAATCTTGCAGATTAGCTTGACAAGTACCATAGCTGACAGAGCTAGGAAACATTCCATAGTATTTTGTCATGCTGCTAGTTTTCCCATGGGCTCTTGCAGTTCATCTTTGCTTCTTTGCTTTCAGACCCACACATAAGCACAAAACAAAGTACCTATTTTCATGTGAAGAAATTTATGATAGATTATGCCAGGGACCGATGCCAGGCATCGTATTTAATATAAGGCACTTTTAAATCATACAATTTTTTWAAAAATATCCCAACAATCTGTAAAGCATCTTGAAACTGCATGCTGTTCTATGCCATTTCCAATTTCAATTTCTCAGATATCTGTTTTATCACCAATTATATTTGGGTTTTGGGATTTGTTATTTAATCATGAGTAACAGCAAGCTAAACAAGCGCATTGTAGACTGTAGAAATTAAATCAGGAAGATTTCACTTCCCAGAAACTCCTTAGTCCTTCAGAGTGATATTGATGAAAGAAGTTATTGTAATTTGCTGCTGTGTCTTTGTTATTGTGGTTAGCATCAGTATCAGAATGAAATTATTTAAGCGACTTCAGAAAGTCAAGAAAATTCAGAATACCTGCCCCACTATTGCATGAGTTATTTTCTTATTTATCATTGCCCTGCAATTCATTGAGGTCTTGGTCTTCCATTGAGGTAGCTTGTGTAGAAAAGAACATGAAAGTAATGTAGATATTTATATGAAAAGAACAGTAATGAAATTGAAGTTTAGCACATTAATTATTTCATGGTTTTGTGTTTTTATAAATCTTGTGAAAAGATTTATACTTGTTTCACTGATTTATACTTTTATAAATCTTGTGAAAAGATTACTTGGGGCAAAGTAAGTTTTAAGGAGAAAAAACAGAATTTTTTGTGTGCTGCTTTTTAGATTGCAGGTTTCAACTAAATTTTCAAGAATGCTTTAATTTTTTTTTCTGTAAGCAGAGTATTTCATTTTCTTAACAATATCAATGTTTGTATGTATTGTGAACATTCTGAATATCTTAACTAAAAACTTGTAACAAAGTTAAAATGTCTCTTTTCATTAATGTAATGGAACAGTTACATTAATATTTCAAAGAGACAGGAAAAACACAGGGACAGTCTCAACTCATTACCCTTACAATGAGATTTCTGTAGCAGTTTCAGCAGATTAGAGCACTGGTCATTATAGTGTTGTAAAACACATTCAACAAATTATTGCCTTGCAGCAATGTTKGTGAATAATTACAGTGTTGTAGTATGAAAAATTGGAAAGGCTTTAATGAAAAATGAAGTAGCAAATATACTTTGGATTGAAATAAATGCCCTTAATTCAGTCTTTCAAGTGTATGTGTATCTTTAACTTGCAGAATATATGGAAACAGGAAATGCAAGTATTTCAGAGGAACGCCCCCTGGAATGTGCAGAACATCAGTCTTGCGTTTTGTCCCCAGAAGTTCCTCCATCTCCAAAGGCTAAAAGTAAATACATGTACTCTGTGAATGCAAAAGCTGTACTGAATTTATCTTTAAAATTAACATTCATACAAACATACAAAGTGGAGAAAATATTAAGAAAGTTATTGATATCAAGTAGGGKTTTTTTTCTACCATGAATTACCTACCTTGACTACATACAGTGTAATCATGTCATACTGAAAAGCAAGGAGCTGTATTCTCAGAAATAACAAGTCACTAATGGATTACAATGTACTGCATTATATGATCTTAAGTATTTTWAATTTATCTGAAGTTATCCATTTTATAATCAAATAAAACAAAAACAGTGAATATGTTGAAACACTCTGCAGGCATTGTTTGCATTCCAGTTAAAAATTGAATTTACTTCATCTTTCCCAAAGAGTGCATCTACCATTTGTTTTACATTTGGAAGCCTCTTGCAAAGTTCACAAATGTACTGCTCTTCCATTCATCTTCCAACACAGCTYTCATACACTCTGGTGCTCACTGTTTTGTGAATGTGCTTTCATTTTATGTTCTGCTTCACCATTTACACACCACAATCACTAAAGCAGGGCATTTCCTGAGTGTGGTGTTATCTTGCTCTTTCACAATAATCATCCTTCTGTAGCACCAAACCAGATTCCTGCCTTCAGTAATCACCCAGAGTGAGCAAATYGACTGCTGGCAAATAATTAAGCCTCTCCTTGGTTTTGTTGTGTGAGTTGTGATGTTATTTTGTTAGTGGTGTTTTTTTGTGTTGGCTTGGTTTGGTTCAGTATTTTTTTTGTCTTAACATGTTTGCTGGGAGAGTTTTCATTTATGAGAAAATAAAGGTTTCTGATGCATGTCAGATTATGATCTTCATCATGATAGTGAACAAATGCTGTAGTTCCAATCATATTTCCCATTGGGATACTGAACAGATATATGGTGTATGAAGATAAATAGTTCCTTTGAGATTAGTGGTACTGTGAATCTAGCTACCATATGCAATAGAAATGTCTGTCCTGAAATTAAGTAGCAAATATTTTTCAAATATGTTTTACTTCTAACGATAAGGTCATGATCTCACATTTCTTATTTCCTCTTACAAGTTATAAATAATGTAAAGCACACTGGCTGAGTTTTGCTTGTCTATTGTGTAATTTGATACTAAAGAAGAGAAATTATACTTGAACATGCTTCCCATCCATCTGTCTGCCATTCTCTTGACAGTCTAATTTGAAATAATTTAAACTAACTTTGGAAGAGGGATAGCAGTATCAATTATTTTTCTGTGACTTTCATGAAAACAGGGAGTTGTATAGAGGAGGAAGACCTGAATTAGTACATGCACTGAAAGAAATAGGTAAAATGTGTCTTTTATGTATTCTGGCTGCAATCAGCCAGTCATCTAGTGCACTTTCACCCAGGTCACTCCAGTTTTGTCACACGGAATTCGTTCTTGCCCAGTAAGAAATACTGCAGGCCATATGTGGGAGAGCATAGGATTGGATACATGAAGATAGTTCTGTAGGGAGCATTAGTTTCTGTTTCTTTATAGCACGCTGTATGATGATTTTAGAACAGTTTTTAAT
This sequence comes from Malurus melanocephalus, assembly GCF_030028575.1. Lineage (NCBI taxonomy): Eukaryota > Metazoa > Chordata > Aves > Passeriformes > Maluridae > Malurus > Malurus melanocephalus. Next base: position 3,979,381 of record NW_026623248.1, on the reverse strand, counting down.
AGTTGGATATTTTACTTCCAATTTTTAGTTCTAATATTAATMTGGAATGATTTCTGATTTCTAATTAAAAAGCACTATATAAATAAGCCCGATTATATTTTTGCTAATTTACAAGTTTCATCCAAAGTTATTGTTGACTAAGAGTAGCAATAGTTTTGAATGCAAAATTTCTGTTACTTAGATATTAAAAAGCAATTAAATGCTTTTAATGCAATTAACAACTTCTGTACTTTTCTCTGAAAATTTCCATRATAACTGGCTATGGTTATAACTTTAAATGTATTTTTGCATATTTATGCTTACTTAGCATAGCAAACAGTAACTATGGAAAGAAAYGAAACAAACAGAGCTCTAGACCAAGCAGATATGGGTTTTTTTCAGTGGATTCTTTCATTATGTGAGTATACTGAAGTCTGTTTTATGTATGAGCTTAATATGCTCACTCTGTTTTTTCTTTTCAGCTTTTTTTTTTTTTCCCAAAGATGGAGTAACATGGAAGCATCTGTATTTTGTCAAGTACAAGTGCTGCAGCCTCCACCAATATGACTGTTGTAAACCTAGTTGAGAAAAGGGGTTTCTCACTTGCTCCTGGAAACGCTTGGCTTTCACTTGTATTTTCATTGCTGTTACTAAAGGCAGCTGTGTGACACACGCAGGGTAGATAATCAGAACCCAATGTGGTTGATCATAATGAGCAGCTTTTCAGTCTGTGGAGGCCTTGCTGCTCCCAGTGGACTATTTGCAGAACGGTTAGCACTCAATAYGATTCTAGTACTTATTACTACCGCCATTTCCAATAGTGGTCCTCAGTTAGTATAGACATATAAAGCCTTTTGTCTTACTGTTCTGGTAGATTGCTTAGTTAAAGAAATCTGATAAATTGAGGTGAAAACATAAAACACAACGCAGAATGCACTAATTACAGGTTTCTGATAGACTGCTGTAGGGTGGTGTGTTTTAAACATGTGGGTTTTGCCCAGTGTGTTCTTCCACCATTCCATTTAATCCTGGGAGTGTGAGCAAGAATTATTCATAAAGCAGCTACTTTGATGGGGGAGATGTGCATTCTTAGTCACTCACAGTTTACAGAGCTTATGTAGTATATTCATTAATTACAGCAGCAAACATGAACCCGATGCAGACTATGGGATATTCATTTTGTATGTTTGTGGGGTTTTATATTTTTGGACAGTTGCTATTTGTAGATCATTTTTAGGATTAGAAAACAGAAAGGGTAAGTATATATTCATTGTAACTAAATGCAAGGTATAGGGCAATGCCGAATTATGTAGATTGCCTCTAGCAAATTCCCAGTCTGGAATGAAATGCCATTATTTTTGAGCAGGGAATGGTGCATGAAGATCAGTATTTAGAAGATAAGGTATGGAAAATGACAGATATTCAATAAAGTTTAAAGACTGTGTATTTCCTTTTTAGGCATAAATTACTCCTGGTATTCTAATTACTGACTAATGGTGTGTCTGTTTTCAAAGGTGAAGCTGTGACTGGAGAATTATCAAAGCTCTTAGATGAAATCAAATTGTGCCAAGAAAAGGAATACTCTTTTGAAGATCTGTCTCATACAATATCAGACCATTATCTGGAAAATTTTAGTAAAGTATCAGAGGAAGAGCTTATGACCAGTGGAAGCCAAACCAAGCTTAATGTAGTAAGTAAGATGGGATACAAGGGCAATATATTCAGTTACATCTGGTTTATTTATGGCACACGTAAAAAAGAAATAGTAAGAGTGAGAATAGTACATTATAATAAAAAATAATATAGCATGTGCTTCTTACAGATTTAGAATGTAATGTTCACTTCATTTTACAAAGGTATCACTTACCACACACCTCAGAATGGCTTTTTATGGCACCACCACTAATACATTCAGGTTACTGGTTTTGAACATGGGGAGGGCAAGGAAGGGTTTTTTGAGAAATCAGTGGAAATCAGTGTGAGCAATACTATACTGAATACTAAATGTTGGCAGAATCTGATCAAATATGCCCCCAAAAGGATCAGCTAAGCATCCTCAGTTATTATTCTTATACATTTTAGTATTAAATTCCTTTCTCAGTAGCCTAAGGATATTGAAGACTGRATCTCTAATACTGAAAATTGTTGTGGTTTTGATATTTCCATGATTTCCAACTATAATTGAAGATGACTTCATTGCTATTATTATTGTGAAGAAAGTACTACAAGGCTACAAGGTTGTTGTTTTGTTTTCTTTTTCTCCAGTTGAGTTCTCTTCCTCAACAGGTTTCCTGGTTTCAGCTGGTTTAGGCTTAATTTTGAGGCATGACATTAAGTAAACATGATAGTGCAGAACAGAGAAAAACTACTAAGTTTGAAATTTCAATTATTGCTTTTCATAAGTTAAGGAAAATTATGGCCAGTTATGTGAGGAAAACCATGGCAAGTTATGGACTTTCATGTTTTGGACAATTTTTAATTTTATATATATATATATATATATAGACACAGGGAGGTTTACGAAGATGAATATCTGCCCTGAAATGCTTTCATAAACCCCTTCTAGATGTTTGAATGTATGAAGTGTTATAATGAACTCAATCTGACCAGAGTACTGATCTTATTTAAGCATTTTTAGACGCTTGTCTAGTGTCTCTCTGCATTTAGGTGCTAACTGCTATTTAAATCTTCTCAGCTGCTGTTTTGCAGAAAATGTATTCCCTATAAATCTGTCTGCTCAGACCTAAATGAAATGCAGTGTGAATAGAAAGTATTCAGACACTAAATCTGTAATTCTTGTGACAGAKAAATATAAAGGTAAATTAGGCAATATATCTTTTTGGTATTTCATATATCTTTTATTGAACTAGATGWGAAAACGAACCTTCAAAATTGGGGACTGTTTAAAGCATGTTATGGTGTTCTCCTATTAGGGCATCCAGCTTTTCTTTAAAAGAGAAGTGTAATCAGGATGATGGGTATGCACTCCCAACATGGTGCTGGGATGGCAGGCAGAACATGTTTTCCCCTACAGTAAGCCCAGCTATACAGATCTGTGTGGAGAGGACTCTTTGGTGGAATGTGAGGTTTTTCTATTTGTTCTAATGCAGCCATTTAATTTTTTTTAATGCATTTTAGGGTTATTAGTCTGTTCAGTTGCTACCTGGCTGCCATGCATCAAAAAAATGTGACAAAAATGGAACTCACTTCCAATGTCTTTTAATTTTGAGYGGGTGCTGCCTTCCATTTGTGTTTAGGCTCCCTGTATAGTGCATGGGTGATACAAAAAGCCACATGCTCTGTAAGGAGCCATGAAAGARTAATCAGGAAGAAGCACTTAAGTTAAGAGATACGTTTAGCTCTGAAAATGACTCTGAAGGTGAATACTGCCAAATTGTTCTGGGGGCAGGTCCAGCAAGCACAGCCATGGAAGATGTGTGATAGTATGGTGATGACTAGAGAAACTTAAATGAATATTTATGCATAAGAACATGACGATACAGAAAGAAGTGAAGATGTATGTAGATGTGGAGAGTCAGAAATAGATTCCTTGGATATGTATTAAAGAAGAGAGATTCCTGCAACTCTGACTTAAGTTTTCTYCTTCATGGGAAGCTTCTGTAAGAATCTCAATAGGTTAAGTGGGTTCTTATCTGTTGTCTGCGTTTGTTCAGCTTGCATTTGTTTCTACTGCACATACCAAAGCCCTATGGAAGTATAGGCAATACAGGAATATGTGACACTGGAGCACAGACTCTTTCTGCCTGCTGGACTGAGTGTTACCTTTCTCTATTAKCAGCTCCAGCAGAGGGCTGGAGCCCCTCCAGCTATGCTTCCACGAAGGAGCCATGACTTCAGCTTCAAATCAGTAGTTTTTTCCTAACTTTCGTTGCTGGCTGTGCTAGCATCAGCGCTGAAGAGGTGTAGAAGTCAGGACCCTGTTGATAATATATTAGACGATGCCATTTCCTGAATAAATGTCGATTCCAGGCTTTTCAACTTGGAATTTGACAATCTGAAAAATTTCCAAAATCCAAGTCATGTCACTTTGTGACACTTGGGGAGATTTTGCAAAGGAACTGGCTACTTGGAGACGTGCATTTTTTTTGCATCACACTGTTGTTCAAAGAAATGGGAGACTGGGGAATTTCTGATTGGAACAGTAACTTGTGGATCATAAACTTAGGAAGCTGGAGTGAGGAGCACCAGGAGATATCTCCCAAGGATRCCATGTGCTTGGGAAAGAGAAGGCATCAGCAAGCAGAGTGTATTTCAAAGCATTTTTTAAATAACTAGCTCTTTTCAAGAGGGCCAGAACAACTGTGTTACTGCTCTGGCTAAATGAGGTTAAGACTGATTTGGGACTGTGGAAAGGAAGGTCTGTCTATTCAGAATCCACAGCCTGGAATTCTGTCCTGAATTTTAAATCCCAGCCTCTGTTGTTTGGCAGAGTGGGGCTCACAGTTTTTGTTTAGTGTAAGAGTAGTGGGGTTGCCTGCTTTTTAATGTAATAACTTGAGAGCAAAGACTTCATCTGGAAGAGTGGTGTTCAGTTCTTTCCATGACGTAGTGATGAGTTTCAACATTGGTTTTATAGTCTCCCAGATAAAGTACTGATCATCAGGCCATTATCCTTTCTGATATTGTTTCTGTAGAGTACAGCCAGTGGAAAAAATACCAGTGCAATCTGAAGAGCAGGGCTTTGGATGCCTTTTTCACAGGCACATTCTCTTCCTTTTCTGGTCTTGGATGTCTTGCACTGTTTGTTGCTTAGTGATATAGCACTTGTAGAATTCTACACTTTCCTTGAAAGAAGTGGGTTTGGAAGTCTTTTAGRTCAAGGACAGAATTGAATCCTTTCTTCCATTTGCCATGTTATTAGACGATTAGTCATCCAACGACATAGCAAGTGGTTCTGGAATGTTTGTAGTAAGGAACTACTTATTTGCATCAAATTTTGCATTGAAAACACAACATGTTTTTATTTCTTTTATATGTTACTCTTGGCTAGGTATGTGATTTATGACATAAGGCATTAAAACTTCAGTGACTTACGTGCTCACAGTATTTTCAAGTCAAATAGGAAGCAGAGTTTGCACAGCTCTGAGGTTAGGTGAAAAAGAACAAAAAGAATAAAGRAAAGAAAAAAGAGAAAAAATGAACTTTTGGGTTTAATTTTTCTGAGTTCCAAATTACTAGTCAGATTTGACTCTTACATTTCCTTGGGCGATGGAGGTGCTGAATAGGAAAATTGATGGTCAGGATCTTGTGGACTGGAAGGCATGAACATCTTGTAGAGGGACAGTACAATGGAGCAGTAAGCAGAAATTAGGACAGTAAGAGTTGGCCCACAGTGTAGACATGAATAGGAGCAGGTCTGGAGATGAGTAAAGATCTCCCCCCAAGATGCTTCCAGTCCAAAAGTTGAAAGGGGAACTGTAACAGTATCGGAGCTCTGGAAGAGCAGATTGTGTTAGCTTCCTGAATGGGGGAATGATTAATCAAGAGGAGAGCCCTGAATGCTGAATAGCACAGAGCCAGATGAGAATTAGTTATTAGTGATTTTCTATTGGAAGAGTACATTATTAAGAATAAACAGAAGGAAGTCAAAGCTGCACTGGAAACTTCATAATTTCAATGTTTTCTTTTGCAACTCTGGCTGTGTTTGGTGTGCTGTCATGCAAAATATTTATGCCATGTTTTCTAGTTTATCTTTACCAGTCATTAGAACATGAAYATTACAGCATACCATGCAACAACCCCTGCTCATTTCTTCACAAAATTAAAGGCCATATTGAACATAGTTCTGCAATTCTACTTCAGAGAGAGCTCCAAAAGGCATTCATASAGCTACACATCATTTTGGTTGGAATTCCTAGTAAATCTCAATGACTTGTATGCTGGGTGGGGTTCACGGTCAATTCATAGATTTTCGCCTCTRGTCCCTGTCTTTGTTTTTCCCATTTTGGTCATTGTGACTTGAATACCCTCTTTAGTTCCCTGTGTGTGCAAAGGCATGGAAAGCCCTGACTGGTGCTGCACAGGCAAGCTGGGAAAGCTTTATACTTGTGTTTTGCTCGGTGMTGACATATTACAGTTTTTCTGTGTTCCCTAAATAAAGATCTTTCAAAAAACCTAGAATTTGATTGTTCAGTGAGTCAGAAAAGAGGTTGTGCTTCAAAACACATTCCAGAAAACATGAGGTGGAAAAAGATAGCAGAAAATCCTTGATTTTCATCACGGTTCAGGTAACTAAGGTGTTTCCTTTTCAGGCTGAATTAAGCATGATTGCTAGCAAAATCAGCTTCTGACAGTTAATTATAGCAGTTTTAGGCTTTTTTTTTTTAAAGTATAATTTAAAAAATACTTATTTTCCAATAGATGGCAGTCTGGTTCAGTAATTTCAAGAACAAAAGCAACCATCTTATATAAGAGTTTTCCAACTTTTTTCATTGCTTGCTGCATTAAAATCGTGCATTTTAACACAGTTGATAGTGCAAACTGCTTCCAAATGAACATCTTTAGAAGAAAATTATGGAACATTATGACATACACTTAAACGACAAAACATCAGGATTAAATTTAGAAGTGTATCATAGCAAAGAGGTTACACACTAAGTGTGTATTCAAACAATGTGTGTGAATTGAACAGCAAGCAAGAAAATTTAAATGGGTATAACATGCAAAGCAGGGATCCAGAAAAATTAAGTATGTCAAGAAAATGAGTAGAAGACTGTCTACTGTGAGAATCCTGAGCTCTGGCAAGTAAATTGCCTGATGTTCCTCTGTCCTTGGAGTACTAATACCATTACTAGTTWCCTGTCAGGTATGAGATTCCTGTGTATGTATTCGTGTGAGGGTAATCATTCTAAATGTATTATAAAACACAGAAATGTGCCATCTTTATTGCAATGTACTTGTACATTGTTTTTCTTAAAAGAAAAAAAAAATCAGAAAATAGAAATACAGGCTTTATGTACATATAAGAAATTCCTATGGATATCAAAGAATATGTTACTTTTTATTTGCTTTGGACAGCCTATGATTGCAAAATGAAAAGAAAGGATTAAGAACTTCTACGTTTGCATATGTATGTATATGAGTGTGTGTATATATATATATATATATATATATACACACTAGATCTCAGACTTTTTCTTTCATAAACTTGGTATTTTATTTTAAAAATGTTTTCTTACAATTGTCTCTTAAAAGGGCTTCATCTTACTCTGTGTTCAAAAGCTTATTCCAGTCCTTGTTTTGAAAAGTGTAGTTTTCTTTTCATGAAGTGACCATAACTATTCTGCATATTTTTTGAGAATGAGATTTTTTGTGCTAAAACTAATTTTAAAAGGTGCCACTTCAATGAAAATGAAACTCCAGATTGAAGTATTTTCTTCAGAACAGTGTCTTTAATCTTGTGTAGTAGATGGTTGTTTGGCAATGTTTGCTTTTACATTTATACTGTTGTGTTCAGAAGCATATTAAAAAAATGTGTTATTAATTTTCAAGCAAATGTAATAATATCTTACTGTCTTTGTATTTGTGACATGAGTTTAGATTAAAGAAACAGTTCCAGAAAGTTTTCTCTGTTCATAAAAACAGAGGATTTATGTATATATGTTAMAGGATTTTGCTTAATTAATTACATAAACACTGAGAAACTTAAATTTAAGGTACCCCTCATTCTTTTTCTTTTAAACTGAAAACAGTAAACCAATGTAGTGACTGCACTACAGAGGGATTTCACAGAAGTGGCAGCAGCATATCTGTTTAAATTTTATGTGGTTATATAATAGATACTAAGGGCTGTTAGCAGCAATTTAAATTTAAACATGAGGAAGGGTTCTGTGTAGTCTCAGGAAAAAGATTTGGATTTCATCACAGGCATATAAATGTCAGTTTCTGCTTAATTCTGTCATCCAGAAAGGGAAGTTATACTGTGCATGTTAAGAGAGAGTGTAAAAAAACCCCTTAAAATTATAATAACATTGCTGAAAACAGTGATGTTCCATATTCAAAGAGAAAGTTCAGCTTATGTCAGAATATCAAGAAGATGAGGCTAGTAACAGCAATAAAATATAACCGGTTTGGTTTATATCTAAGGGGACATTCAAAAAGCACATAATTATGTGGTTTTGAAAGAAGTTGGCTAGGCTRATATATTAGAGGTGGATACAATTTATGCATGGTTTTTCAGAAGTCATTTATTCTGATTGATTTTTTTTTTCTCTAAGGAAAAGAACAATTATTTTTGATAAAAAGCACACWTTTTTTTTTTTTTAGTTTGCAAAATAATAATTACCAGAATTTGCTGAGGAATGCTGAAGCAAATATTTTAGTAGCATTATTCAAGAGTATTATTTGGGTCTTCAGTTTTAGTATAGCATTTAAATAACTAATAACTGGACTGAAATATAATACCTAAGAGTGACCAAGCATGCTCGAGTAAAATAATTGTTGTCTTGAGCCTTTAAAAATACCACACGCTTGCCTGCATGCATTATTGAGGGAGGGATACAAAATTTCACAGAACAATGATGATGAGCAAGCCAGAAGTATATACAATGGCTTACTAATGAGGATACATTAAAAACACATCAAGAACAATTTTGGTTGCTTATTCATTAGGGAATAGTAAGATAATCAGGCCTGATTGTTGGGGGCTTCATGGATAAAAACAGACAAATTTTAAATTATTTAATATAGTAACACTGAAATTGATAATAAAGCTTCACTTTATTTTGCAGATATTTATGATGTATTAAAAAAAGGAAGAGCATTGTACTGAGAGACAATGTTTGGAATATTGTTGCTTTACTGTATTCCCTTTTTATAATAATGTTAGAAAATTTAGGTATTGCCAAATTTTGGTGTTGCAAGAGTTTCATTTTAAGTTTTCTTTCCCTCAGTTCAGTTATGAATCCTATTTTACAAGCATATACTGACTTACTTTTCTGGGAAGCAAAAGTGTGAAGGCCATCTCTCCTGGGATATGTAAACTTWACTTTTTGAGATTCCTTTGTTGGAAGGGTCTACCCACTCTCTGAAGATAAGATTATGTAACTTTAAAAGTTGATTTTAAAAGCCACCACCCATCCTCTAGTGAAGGGGAGTTCWGACATTTTTTATGTATCCTTTCCTAACCTGTATTCTATAGCTATACCTGTATAACTATTCTATATAGTTAAAAAAGATTCTGTTTTGTATCTGTACGTTAGGCTATGCTTCAGCACAATGTGGTAAAAATTTGTGTTAGAGGGGTCCTAGTAGAAGCTATGTGGAACTCTACACGGAATAATTTGCCTGGTATCAATTCTTCACAGCCGAGTAAATTAGCCTGCAGCTCCCTGCTGCTGTGATTTCAGGTAGGATTGCTAGACAATCCTCCAGTGAGCTGCACAGACTTACCCTGTGAGAAAGCCAGTGCTTGTTTAAGAATATAAAATCTCAAAATATGACAATACTTAGTGTGATTTGAACTACATGGAGTTAACTATAAGGAAGGGAAGATGCTGGCCAAGCCACCAGTTCATTTAATCTTCATTAAGAAGTACCTYCTCTTTTCTCCACTAGAGTGATTTTCTGGAATATTTAACCAGTCTGTGCGACTGTGTGTGTGGCAAATTCCTTGACTATCAGGTACTAGCAGGAAAATAGCTTACAGACAAATGAATCTCTCTGAATAGTGCTGTGTTTAGCTTGCAGTGGTGAAGCCTAGAGGTATCTAATCCTTTTGCTCCAATCTGTCACATTGTTTACCACCATGACCCTGTATTGCTGTTTTGCAGAATGTGTGCCCTATACATGGGCATTTTCTTTTATTGGCTGAGTATATACTTCCATTTATTCTTATATGGTACAATCTGACAGAATAAAAAATAACAAATGCTTTGTGCACACTCTTCATAATTTGCAATACTTCGGCTTGTTCTTTCTTAAAGCTTGCTTTTTCCTGACTAAGTAATCTTAACATTTTCAAGTTTATTTTGCATGTAAGTCTTTTCATGCTGCCAACCACTTTCACTTGCCCTGCTGTGGGCTCTTTCATCTCAGCTAAATCTTTTACATAAGGATCTTGGATATGGGTTTMGAATTTTTTCCATATAAAGTTATTATAATCCAAGCTTCTCAGATCAAAGAGCTTGTTTTTCTTTATGGTTGTAAAGCTGTGTGTAAATTTGGGGTGCTATTTCAATGAGGAGTAATACTTTGTCTACTCAAAAATTCTGTTGGAGAGGTAGGTTTTATTAAATTGACTACAGTAGATTTTTCTTTCTCACAAGGACAATTTTAGTTCAATACTGAGCAGGTATGTAATTTGAAGAGTAATCTCTGTTTCATTATGCTTAGATGAATACCAAAGATACCTACTTATCTCAATAAGATTAGCCAAGGTCTGAGGACTCCATAAGAACTGATCTTGAAATCTCTTCCCAATATGAAATGTATTTGCTTACATTAAATATTTTTATGTGTTCAATGCTTTTCTTTTAGAGAACCTTCTTTTTCAGCCATATCTGTTTCATTATTTTTTTAACATCCCTGAGCTGCCTGTGCCATTGTGCCACTGTTGCCAGTGCATGCACTGRAGAACACCTGTTTCTTCCCTTTTTTTGGTCCTTCATCGTGGGAGTATGTAGTAGTGTACATACAATGTCCGTTTTTAAGCKGCAGTCTTCAGCTTCATTTTGGACATTCCAAGAAAGTTTCAGTCACTTCTGGAGAGCAGATGAGAAGACAATACCATGAGATTTCCACCCAGGCAGGTGACTTTTTAATTTTAACATTAGCTCTCTCTTTGTCATGTTACTGTAAAACCAAAACATCAGGAAGACTAAGTTATTAGACACCAAATGTGCTTCATTCAAGCCTGATGCTCCTTAGAAGGCTGTCAAAAAAAATCTGTCATGGACTCCTACCCTTCATTTTTGTTGGATTTCTTCTCTCCTGAGACTGTTCTCCAGTGTTAGTCAGAATCAGGTTTACAGATTCTTCTTCACAAGAGAACAGAAAGTTCTTTTTATCTTGATCTTCCTTGGTTTTCTCAAAATACATTTTCTGCCTATGTGATTTAGAGCATCACCAGTAGAGGTGCTGATACTCCAAAGGTATATTTGTTTATCACATTTGAGTAATAGTATACAGAACAATATAGGAGTTCTAGACCTAATATGAAAAATTTTGCCCCCCTTTAGATACAGTGAGATTTTAATTTCTGAKAACATATTATTTACTCTCTGGAAAAACTGGTTTTGATCATTTATAAGAAGACTGAGCTTAAATATGTGGGAGATTTGTTTTTCACCATCATATTTATCTGAGGTGCAAGATAACAGAGTTAATATCGATCCTCTAAAATCTATCCTCCTTCCTTGTGTAGAATCTAAACAAGAAATAAATCATTCTGGAACTTTTTAGATTTTCATCTTTCTGCCTTTTTAAGAGATAGTAATTTCTGTAATATTTTAGAATGCTTATCAGCAGGTACCAATGCAGGTTTGATTGTGCTTTGCAATAAATATTGACCTCAGAATAAATGAGTGTTCTACCTACATATCAAGTTACAAACAATAGAGGAGAAAAAAATACCTGTTTTTTGTATATACCTCAAGTAAACACTGATTTCATGCCTATTCCATTATTGTAAGAGTAAAGTCGTTAAGCTTGGAACTTGCAGTGAAGGCTGATGATCATCACCTGACAGAAATACATGAGGAAAGTAAGAACCATATGGGTATATCAGTTGTTATCTGTAGTGAGTGGAACAGCATCATTTTATCCCGAAAGTATAAACAGGAGATGCAGCCTGCTAGTCCAACAGAGCTATGAGAACTTCTACAGGATCCATTGAGAGATGGAGATTAAATGTATGGTTTCATTATATTTTATTCCATAATTCTTTTGAAGTTGAATAAGTAGGTACTTTCTTAGAAGTGGCAGTCTCGCCTTCTTTCTTTGGTCCTTGGTAGGAGGTAAACAAATAATGCTAATGGTAAATAGTGTGCCAGATTTCACAGGACAAAATGACCACCCATGATAAGCTAATATAAAATAATATTTTCTTTGAAAATTGTTTTGTAGCTGAAATTAGAACATTGGACAGTTTTAGACTACTTGTTTCATTCCATTTTTATTCTATYCTAATGGCAACAAGCAGGTTTATTTTGTAATAGGCATATAAGTTATATTCAGTATTTTTGTCCTTAAGCCTTGAAATAGTTGACCACTCATGACACAGAATTTATTGCCTTCTGTTGAAAGATTTTTTCAGTCCCTGTGAATAAGCTTACCAAGTAGAAAATTAATAGAAAAATAGTTGGACCAGATTCCTGTACCTCTGTAAAATACAAGATCTCGAGGAATTCAGCAAAGGGCAAGTGCCTAATATTTACTATGCATTAGAATAGTTTGCCCATGGAGATAAAAAGTATGCTAGAAATGCACCCCTTATCTTTTCTGCAACTTCACTATATACTGGAATCCTTGGCTGAATTCAGTAGTATACGTTTTTAGACTGAGATAAGAATCAGAAACTAGATTTACTTGACGTTTTGTGTCATGTGATGTATGTGTTGGTCTTTACAGTTTCAATTTAGTGTCGTGAGGGAAAAGCTCAGAAGAGGCTCTTCAATTTTTTGCTTATTTGATATTAAACAATTTGCCATACTGCTACCACTATTATTTTTGTTGATATTGGTGCTCTGCCTAATATCACTGAAATATGGATTGTTCACAGTCTGTGAAGAAGCAGCCTCAATACTGCCTATCAAACTTAGGCAAAAATCATATTAWAATGTAATTAGTTTTTATATTGCTATGCTGGTCTTTTTTAAAATTATTATTGGTTGCTTACTTATGGTATTGGAGTATTTATTGCTTTACCTTTGTCTCTGCCAGTGGTGTTTCCTTTAAGAAATTGAAATGATATTAACAGATCACAGTCACTTACTTACATCAAGTCATTGATGCTTCCTAAGAAATACAGTGTTACACAGGGGTTATACATTAAAGCATGTTAGTGACTGACTTGTCTATCTGTATTTTATAGGAGCTTTAAGGCACTATATTAATGACTGGCTGGAGAAAGAATTTAAATATGAATCTTCAGCTACTTAGGAGTGTTGAAAACAACATAAAGGTGTGCTTGTATGGTAGTGGACCTCTATGTGCGATGTTGAATCTACCACAGGCAAAAAGAATGGTATCAATGACCTGGTACAGGAGAGGCACCTCCTGTCCTACATCTTCTGGTAGCAGTGGTTATTGAGATGGCTGCAGTGACATCACTGGTGTAATTATGTAAGACAGGAAAAAACAGTAACTTGCAATATGTGAACTTCACACCGGCAGATTTTCCTACCAGCCATAGCAAAGCCTTTGCCTTCRTAGTGAAGATGATTTTGAGTGCTGCATCCCCCTGCTGTGTAATCAGGCTGCATTGCGAGCTGCTGTCCATTTGATAGTACCGTGYATCTCCGACGGGGTGTGTGTGCGTGGTCTGTGCGATCCTTTTTAACACCTCCAGAGAAGTCTGAGCTCCAACTTTTGCTTCTGAGAACAAAAGGTAGAATGTTTTGGTCTTTTCCAGTTAGGCCTTCAACTTCTATAGCCTGCTAAGACATTTCAACCGCCAGCTGTTCTACTGTGTTGTGTTTATATTATGTTTAGCACTTGGCTGCCAAAACCACTCGTAATTTGTTRCTGCAGGATCTGTAAATCATTTAGTAGAAACAGTCTTCAAAACTCTTCTGATTATCCACTCTCAACCAGCACTCATCTTCAGATGACTAACTCTGTACTGTATATAGTTCTTCTTTAGATTGTCTTTGTCTATTCAGGTATGATTTTCTTTTATGTCCTTTATTAAGCCAACAGCAACTTAATGGAATAATAACTGCATTTTCAGTAACACACTTCTACTGAGAATATGTGTGCTAAATAAAAAACTCTSCACTGGAGGAATAATAAAATGGTGACTTCTGCCTACTCACTTACCACCTGATTTTTTCCCCTACTTTAACTTCTCTTCCTTCTGCTCTATTTCATGACAAATAATGTATTTTCTATAAGTTTCATCATACTGCCACCCACTTACCCACCCTCTCTTTCACAATTTTAAAAAAGGAAAAATGTATGGTTTACAGCTTATTTTCATGGCAATTACATTGCAGTGAGTTTTTTAAATGTTATATGATAACATTTCTATAGTATAGGGCTGTTAAATAGAGATGCGTCCGTAGCTATTCTTCAAGCAGTATTTTCTCTGTGAGACATTTAGAACCAAAAATCATGGTCATTACTTTTAGTCATTCTTTTTTTTTTTCCTTTATCCAAGGGCAAATGTTCTGTAGGTTTTAATTCTGTTTAATATTTTAAAAATTATTAACACTTGGTTTTGCTTTTCTGTGGGCTCCTATGCCCTTCATTATCAGTTTCTTCTTTTTCATCTGACACGAGTTTTCAGTGAGTCATATTTTGGAGTGAGTCATGTGCATATCGATTCAGGGAGATGCATAAGTATGTTGTTAACATGAGAAATTCCATTAACTTAATTGGAACTATTCATGTGGTTAAACTTCAAGACTCAGAAAAAGCCARTTACCAAATTCCTGCCTTTCTTCACACTCTGTATATGTATATACCCTTTCTACATACCAGCTGAGGTCAAATCCACTATGCCTGTGGTATAGAAAGGCATCCCTAGAAACATTTCTGTAACAGTGTGTCCTTGCAGCCTATATGACTGCCTGGGTSAATTGTGTGTTCAGGCTTTATGCTTCACATGCGGAGTTCTTTCTCATGGCAAAGTAAAGCACTTGAAGTGYTTTGATAGTAGACATTTAAAATTAAGTATGCAAATAGTCTGATTTATTGGTATTAGGTATATGCTCAAAATCAGACAAGTGTTTTAAATACAGGTTCACTTTATTTTAGATACTATTAAGAGAGAGAAATTAATTTGGCAGTTCAGTCCTGTCCCAAACTCATGTATTAGAGTGGAGTAAGTTATGGAAGTGCCCRTGTTCCAATATATTATAGCGAAGTAGCTTAATCCGTAGATTAAACAAATAGCTTGCATTAAATCACAGTATAAGCTGAGTTGGGCGGGACCCACAATGTCCAGTGAGTCCTACTCCTGGCCCTGCACAGGACATCCCCAAGAGTCACACTGTGTGCTTGAGAGCATTTTCCAAACACTTCTTGAATTCTGTCAGACTTGGTGCTGTGACTGGTCCCCTGGGGAGCTGTTCCAGTGCCCTTCTGGGAGAAGAAGCTTTTTCTAATGTCCAACCTAAACCTCCCCTGGCACAACTTCAGRCCATTCCCTTGGGTCTTGTCACTGGTCACTGCAGAGAATAGATCAGTGTCTCCCCTTCTTCTTCACCTCATGAGGATGTCATAGATGGCAATGAAGTCTCCCCTCAGTCCCCTTCAGGAGAACAGGCCGAATGTCCTCAGCTGCTCCTCATATGGYTTCCCCTCAAGCCTCCTCATATGGCTTCACAAYCTTTGTTGCTCTCCTTTGGATGCTCTAGTAGTATCTTTTTTATATTGTGCCACCCAAAACTGTCCCCAGCACTCGARGTGAGGCTGCCCCAGCTCAGAGCAGAGTRGGACAATCCCCTCCCCTGCCCAGCTGGTGATGCTGTGCCTGATGTCCTCCTGGACACTCTTGGCCCTCCTGGCTGCCAGGGCACTGCTGGCTCATGTCCAGTTTGCCAWCAGCCAGGACCCCCAGGTCCTGCACTGCTTTCCCCTGGCACTGCTTTCCAGCCTCTCATTCCCCAGTCTGTACATCCAGGGCTGCCCTGTCCCAGGTACATAACCCAGCACTTTCCTGCTGAACTTCAGATGGTTGSTGATTGCCCAGCCCTTTAATTTGTTGAGGTCTCTCTTCAGGACCTCCCTGCCTTCAGGGGAGTCAGCTGCTCCTCCCAGTTTTGTTTAATCTGTGAACTTGATTAGTGTTCCTTCCAGTCCTGTGTCCAAGTTGTTAATTAAGATGTCGAAGAGCACTGGGCCAAGGATGGAGCTGTGTGGAACCCACGCCACAAGTGACAGGTCTCCAGTCTGCTGTTGCCTCATKCACTATAACTGTTCGAGTCCAACTCATGAGTCAGTTGCTCAGCCACTGCATGATGTGTTTATCCAGATGCTGTTTTAAACAGTTCAAATTAGTTTAAGAGAATGATGTTGTAAGWATTTTTTTTWATATTCAGAACAGCACATATTGCAGCTTCAAGCAGCTAATACTTCATCCTCTTAATTTCAGCTGAAAAACAAACACAGTGTTTACTTCCCAAGATATTTAAAAATGAAAATTCTATCGGCTCCAACTGCTAACTAATTCTTAGAAATATCATTGTACTCTGGTTAAATTATATTTAGTAAAAGCTCTTAGCCATCCATTCTCTGCAGTTTTGTGATTTATTGAATCCTTGAATTGCCTGCCATTTGGTAAAATKGGGCAGGAGTTAGAAAAGAGTGAAGATTGTTTCTGAATTACATTGAGTTGTCTAGCTTTGCACTTAAGATATATGCACAGAATATTAGATTGTTAAATGTGAGACTCCTCGTAATGGCTTTTATATATAAATGAAATGCTTTTCCTATGAAGATCACAACACTCACTTCAAAAGCTTTGAGGAGTTAATTGGTCAAAATTAACCTTTTTATTAGTAAATGTCCCTTGATGGATAATTCTTTCTTTTATTGTTATTAAGCAAATTAAAAGGTWTCTTAAGCCTTGAAAAATACAATTCTTTTAGCAATAGAAAAAAAGCTAGCGTGTTTTAGTTTTTGCCTGTTATTCTCTGATTAATTAATAAGCTATTAGTTTTTTTAAATCCTRAAACATGTTTTATGTATGTTTGCATCATTTAATGAGAGTAGTTCAAAGATTCAGAATTATCTTAATTGTAATTTTTTATGTTGCGTGCTAGGATGAATAYTTCCAATACTACTTTAAATATATGTTCAGATGTACTCACTTTATAATTAATTTTTACTTAAAATTTTGACCTTATTCATTATGGATTGTACTTGCCCTCTGGTTCCAGGGTCTATTTCCTGCAAACTGTCAGATCCTGCTCTTGGGACAGAGTGATTAACTTTGGCGTGCTCATCATGACAGGTGTCAATAGCACTTGCCCRCTGAGGGGCAGCAGCCACATAATCATGTAGTTTTCTTCATGTATGTGAATTACTCATGTTTCCCTAAAGGTAATGCATTTTGTATTTGTTACATGTAGTCAATTAACTTGACTTCAACTTACAGGAATTCCTTTTCAGAGTGAAACATCACTGTGATCTTGAATTCAAATTGTGTGACTGCTTCAGATGTGTTTCTTTTGGAGCCCCAGTCAGAAAATATTATCCCAGGCAGCTGGGCTGATGTGCAGTGGTATAGAGATCAAGATTCTATGCRTCTGGGACTGTTAGAACTGGGATTTGTAGAGTATGTAGGCTCGTGTAGCACTGAAAATAGTCACAGAATCTCTCAAGATGATTCCTGATATAGCCCAGCATTTGTGCAAACTTGCCTTCACTTTCACTATAGTCAGCAGATCAGGAATGCCAACTTAGTGACCATCGTGGAGATATTTAAATAACATGCCCAGCATCCCACAGGTATTATGGCAGAGACAGGTACAGAGTACACTTCTGCATCACTCAGCTGCTTTCAGCACAAGACTACCCTTGTTGTCCTGATACTGCTTTGCAGAATACGGGAGGTGCAGTCAAACTCTAACCAGATTCACAGCAAATGAAAGAGATGTAAACTTGGAACATGTGAAGGAATGGCAGCAGTTGTGCAGTGTGAGGTGAAAGACAAGATAATGAGGATGGGAAACAGAAAAGCAGTAGAGGGAGATGGCATTGGGGATGTGGAAAAGGTGTGCCCAGGTTACCAATCTCTTTCACTGTGTGAGGATGCATGTCATAATTGAGGCTCCTCCTTTTCAGGATCTTTACTGAATCCCATTAGGGCACCTTTTCTCAATGCAGGGATCCTTCTGTGGAAAAGTTTTTTTTTTTTTTTAGTGTTTTATTTCATGCCCAGATACTATTTTTTTCTTTGTCTTCTGCATACCTCAGGCATTTTCTCCTGGGAGCAGCCTGGGCAGCAGCAGGGGGAGCACTGAGAGCATAGAACATTGTCCCAGCTCTGCTGTCCCTGGCTTTACTGCCGCAGCTGCTGGGGACAGYCACGACAAAGATCAACCTGCTTATCCTAATTTATAGGAGATATCCAGGAGCAGTTTCCTGCTCTGTTAGTTTTTAGCATAATGTCAGAATACTGAATAACAAAACTGTAGTTTTTTTACTTTTATTTCACAACACAGGTACATGTCTTTTGGGCCAAGGAGAGTTATAGGTATGTCTGTGTTAGAAAGACAGAAAACACACAGAGATCTGACAAATTATTTCTACAGAAGAAACTTCCTGTTGACCTGATTGTTGCAAACTGAGTGGCAGCATTTGGCTTTTCAAATGTCTGGTTACTTTCTACCTCTATAAGCAGAAGGAGATTGCCTTCTGGATTTCATCTTTGCTACTCCATTTAAAAATCTTGTTTTCTTACAAAGATAAATGATAAGTTAATGTTTGTGTCTCCATAGCTATGATGCAATAAAAATGGTAAATGTCCTATTATTTTGTATCTTTTTGCTGATGGTCTTCTTCCTCTAGCAGATGTTGTTTTAAAGGGTATGTGAAATAGTTCTGCAAACAGAGAATAATCATGAAAAAAACAGATACAAGAAGATGTTGATGTTTGGTTTTAGGTTTCACTGGACTAGTACAGGAAAGTCTCCTATGCATTCTGAAACAAGGGAATTGTGACATATTTTTTCCTAGCAGTGGCTGCTTACAAATGTCAAGGCAAAAAGCAGACCAGTCTTCACTAAAAGTTGAGAAAAAGAGGGATTGAAAGGAAAGCCTTGTATAATTTACTGTATTCCTAGAGAAAACTTGACTAGGTAATAAAATTATATGTTAGAAAATAGTTGCCATCTGTTAAAAGGAAGGCCTTATACATAAAAATACTTACATATGCTTTATATATGGTATACAGTTGCTGAGTTGTGAACTTAGTAACTGAAAGTGATAGTTAAGATTAAAGCTGCTGTCTCTTCATTGACTTCTAAGAGTGGAACAGACTTTCTCTGCATTTTCTSTCTGTATTCATCATTCTCTCTATTAATAAATATTGGCCGGCTCTCTTAGATTGGGGTAGAGATTCCAAGTTGTTGTGATGTGTACATACATGTTTTAGAGAATAAATAGCCTCTTTATAAAGTATCCTTTAATCTAAAGTATCTTAGTGGGCAAGTTTTGCTTTTTATATAGATGGAGACATGAAGAGAAATGCTTCCATACTAAATTTTCAAAGACATTATTTAAATGCTCATTAAGTATGAAAATGAGAGGTGATATGATAGGCCCAGTAGAGTCTGAAGAAAATGTGCCACTAGTTGTAGTGGTCCAATGTCCTTACCCTAGATCTTACTACTCTTTCACTGTTGTATTGTTATTGTTCTTTCTTTCTTTCTTTTTTTTTTTTCACACAGAGAGATTACTTTGTTAGCCTCTTACTACTACAAGCAATGTCTAATACTTAAATTCAGTTCCAGTAAAAAACAGAACTTTTAGTAAACCTTTTTATTCTCTATTAATATCTTGCAGTTTCTCTACCAAATTTTCCTTTTGCATATGATATCTAATATCATGTAAGGTTTTCTTTCTGTTTTGTGTGAGGATATATGTTGCTTATACTTGTGTCTCCTCTGACCTAGGCAGAAGTGGACTTACTGAAGCTTAGTATTGCAGTTTATATTGACTTTGCTATTTCATAATGTCTCATTAAATTAATTGAGTAACTATGATTTAGATGGCATTTTTAAACTATATTTATTGGGGTTTTTAAAACTCAAAATAGGCATAAATAAGAGGTTCTCAATTGTGCCTGTTTTTCTTTAGCTGGCAGAAATATCTTCTGCTCTATACATTTATTTATTTTCTGAGAAGTGGGCATAAATAACTTTGGTTTTACTAAAACTCTCCCTACAGGRCTATTTCAGGGCTTCCCAGTAGCACACACAGAATTAGATTTTCATGTTCAAAGGATCTCTAAGGAGGCAAAATTAAGTTACACAACGGAACAGAAAAAATAGGGAGTTCTGGAAAAGGAATGAAGGCGTCAGAGAGTAACAGGAAACTGTGTGGTCTGGGTTTGCAGTCTTATGGGTTTGTGTGGCAGTCTGTAGTCTGYGAATTGATTGTAGATCTTTCTGTATCTCATTTGCCTCCTCCAGACATATCACTCTCCCCAGGGTATGCAAACCCAGTCTATTGAATTTGGGGCACTTGTGTCTCCCTTTTCTTTTTTGCAGCTATTAACTCCTTCCCTCCTCTTTGCAAATGCATCTCTCTTGCCCTGCAGTAATTCCCACATATGTCTTTGTCCCCATTGTATGGGAAGAACAGAGCTTCTGTCAGCAGGGATGAAGGAAGGTGAGAAAGGAAACCCCCTCCACATAGATTATTCCTAACAGTTTCTTTTTAGCACTTTATTGGTAGCAGAAATCTGGGCAAATATTACAAGAGCTAACCCGGATCTGCAGTGTCTGTGAATGAGTCTGTATCATGTTCATACCTGCGCTGTCTAGTTGCATGAGAGTACCAGTCAGTTTATTCCAATAGCATATCTGATGAACTCTGGCATTGACTGATCATTTTTGAATTATCAGGAGATCTGACTGTACTTCCCACTTCCTCTCATTCATATTGACATTAAATTCCTGTGATTCACACTGTGTCTTAGGCTATTTATATAAAATACATCTAATAGAAGTATACAGCTTTCATTCTGCCTGTGTGTTTTGTTTTTGTCATTCAATAATTGTTTGGCATGGAGGTTTATTTCCCTCTGTTCCTGTAATGACTAAATACTCATAAGATCCCCCGTCAGTTGACTCTATTGTATTTCATCTCCCTTCACTTGTGTTGAAAATTGCTCACTTATATGTGTGTTTTTTACCTTTACAAGGTGCACTGACATTTTTATATGACTTTTTTGTCTTCATTCGCTTCCTTTGGCTTGTAAGGTCACAGACAATGTRTGTTATCTGCTTCCCTGTGCTGAGCACTGCTGCAGTTCTTTGCTTTTGTCTCCAGGGGGCAAGAAGCGCTTTATCCTCTGGTACAGCAATTCTGAGATTTAAAATACAAGTGTAGGGCAGGCACCATGGAAGATGGCGTCATAAATAGAGGTGAAAGACCTGTAGTTTGCTCCCTTTGTCTATGCAAATACCTGGCAATAATAGTCCTTCACGACCTACACTCTGCAGAATTAACCCAATCCCTTTAATGATCACTGTGAGAATATTGGTTGTTATGGCAACACATTCTGTGGTACTACTAGAGTGTCAAAATAACCTAATGAAATACCATGCTAGGAATATTTTAGAAATTGACTTTTAAAATAAAAAGTAAATAAATCCTAACTTTAGAAGATAAGGCTAGATTCATGAAGTCTGCAGCAAGGGATTGAGGGGGAATCAGACTAATGGAGTGGGATAGATTGTGTTTCTCACCTTCGATTCAGGAGTTGAGMTAGAATTTAGAAATATTTTCCCTGCTTAAATTAATAGAACACCAACCAGAATTATGTTACAAAGTTATCATGAGAGTCAAGTTAAATGTTCCTCCCATATAACATGATTTGAGTTAGTGCCTGTCTGTGCAGTGCCTTTGCTTCTCTTACAGTTTCCATCAGCTTGTGTTCATTTTTAGAACTGCTGCTGTTCTCTACTTCTTTTCCCCACTACTTTTCTTTCACTTCTCTATTCCTTTCCTTGCAGTAGACTCCATGCGTTTCTTCATTCTGTTGGCTAAAATAAYCTGCAGTTAAGTGTTGGGGTTTTTWAAATGATTTTTACATGAACCTCATAGCAGTGCTTTAGAGTTAATGTTACCACCAGATTAGGAGTTGTGGTCAGCCACTGTCTCAAACAGGGTTATTCTGATCAAGCAAAAATCCAGCCACTTCTGAAAGAAGCATTCATAAGATAGCATTTAGTATCTGAGTGTCAGGTAGGCTGCTTAAGCAAATGTGAAGCAGGCTAGAASAGCTATTCTGTATTCCAGTTTAAATATGGGCAAAGAATTAAGATTTAAAAATTATTCTTTTTTACTTGAAATACTTTTTTTTTTTACAAGAAATTAAAAAAATCATTCATTACTGGGTTACCTTTCCTCCTTCTTCTGCTGAAATTAATAAAAGTTGCCACTGGAATTCAGTTGGGATGGACTGTGTGGCAAAATAGCATAAATGTATGGGAACTGACCACTCTTCCTATTTCTGTCTGTCATAGAAAATTAGGATACTGGTTTAATCAAAAATGAGCATTTTTCCGTTATCACTCAGATCAATATGTAAGTCACAGTGCTCGTAAGTGAATAACTATTCCTGATACTTTTCATCCCTTCCAGACTATGAGGCAAAATAATACAGGTCATTTTGAAATACATCTTTTGCCTACAAAATAAGCTAATGCATTAATTATTGRTAAATATAATGCAAAAATTGAAACCTCATATTTTCATTGATTTAGTATTTTTTCCTGCAAAAACCTTGGACTCATCTAGGCAAATGTTAATATTTATTCTTTGTGGAATATCCTAAATTTAATGATATTACAGAAAATTAGGAAGTAACTGAAGTAGAAATTGCCATTGTCTTGATAATAAAGACGAAAAATATTTTCAGTGTGCATTATTATGCTCATTCATTTTTAAAGTATAAATGCAGATAGCTCAATATGCACCTTCCTTAGAAAGTATTATTTTCATACAGCAGTTTAACAGTTGAGTAGGTACTGTGTATTAAAACAGCAGTTTATCTTTTGGAATTTATGAATGGGACACTCTTAAGTTCATTAATTAAAAAGTTTCTTTACAATATATCACTGTATTTAATTTGAAAGTATTGTTTCTTTATGCACAGAGGCCTCCTTCAATGCGTTTATCACCAAGGGAGGAAGAAGATGATGACACAGGTGAAAATGCTTGTGGACCTTCAGGTTTATGGGAGGCACTGACACCTTGTAATGGATGCAGAAACCTCGGTTTTCCCATGCTTGCCCAGGTAGGTGATTCGCCTTTCAATGTAACACTTAGTAAGTTGCTTAATCTCATCCTTAACCCTAAGAGTTGTTTATAGTCTTGCCTGATTCTCTTCAAAATTGTTACTTTCACTCTTCATTTTAATGTCAAAAACTGGTTGCAGAATTAAATGTTGAGGTTTGGTCATCCTGCTATAATACGTATCCATGTGAGTGTAATATGGGGACTGATGTTTACCATCCTTATTTTAGATAGATAGTTGCTGTGTTGGATAGCTCTCTTGTCCATCTGGAAAGAAATTTTGAAGCTGATGGTTTCCTTTGTGATAAGTGCTCTATTTTTGACCAGCTTCTAATTAATAAAATGACATCTCAGCTACTTTCTTTATGGAATTAATTGAGACCATCATGCACAACTCAACTGATATAAGAATATAGCCTAAGACTTCTCTTTGAAGATTATGTAAGTTAAAGAAAWAATCCCCAAAACATTTCAAATGCTCATCATAATGCAGAAAAGAATAACTAGAAGTGGGTAATATATTTGGATCTAAGTCCCAGCAATTCTTGGAGCAGACTAGTCTGTAGTATCTACCAAAACWTTCCAGCAGCTGTGTCCTGAACAAGTGTTATTGTATTGCTTCAGAACAGGATGATGCTTATTGCTGTCTCTGGGTCTCCCTTGTTCTCTCCCCCCACTATAATTTAGCACTCTCACTTCTGTAACATTTTTCCTGCACTTTTTTTGTARCATTGAATGAAGACTTGCCAAATTTCTGTTTAGAAATGTCTGTTTTTTTCAGTTGCATCCTTACTTGGCACTGCATTTAAATAGCTTTGTCAGATTCTTGTGTACCACATTGGAGTTACATATCCTGTCTCACCACACTTCATACACTGTTGCTTTCATACCCTGACTGTACGTTTTATTCCCCTTAAGTCTCATGGGACTTGCACCTGTTTGAAGTCAATGCTGAAGCCTTCCCTGCAGTCAATGGAAACAGGATACGGCAGCTAATGTGCTTGAATAACAATGAGCACTGCCCTGTCTCTTGATAAGGAGCCCTTATATTCCTTTCCCCTTTCTGTAGCTGTTTCCTACTTCATACTATCCATCATTTTAGATATTTGGCAAACTGAAGAGTTGTTGGAATTATCTTGATTTTCAATAGGAGTGCTATAGTTACTAAGTCCGGATTTTTAAGCATTTGTTTCAAAACATATTTCTTGAACTTTTCTTATTTAAATATTGCCTATGGTTTAATTATTGTTAAACTTTCCTATGATARATGTACATGCCATTTTGTTTCCCTGATTCTAGAAAATGCCATTCTTGCCCTTGTTCTGTTTTTTTATGTAAGGTATGCATAAAGGGTGCTATAATATTGAGGAATGCCTTTGAAAAGAGGAATCAAGTTAGTTTGGTTTGTTCGTATGTCTTTTGTCTTTATAAAGAGAGATTTGTTTCAGCAACAGTGTAAGTTTTAAGATAGTGATTCCCACATTAGTTGTATTCATTATGCTTAACTTTTAAGCTCAGATTTATGATACAGTAAGATTTTTTATTATGAATACAAAAAAGAGTATACTTATTATGCTTTTGCTCATGATATAACAGATTGTCTTTCTAGATTGTTTCTATCCATAAAAATTGAATACAGAGGTAGTTTAGGTCTTTTGTTGATTTCCTTTTGTAGGAGACAGGAAATAAACTAGGTAGTGAAAAATCTCCAAATTAAAAACCARTTACTGGTTTTTATAAAGCGTTGCCATCACCATATGCAGTCTTTCAAGCTGTTAGCTAATCTGTTGGATGTTTCACATTTACTTCAGAATGCAGCAGGAATTTCTAAGGGACTGAAAACAAAAAGCATATATATATTTTTGCATTAAGAACAGAATCTTGAATTGGTCTAACAAATTATAATAAATATTATGTGCAACAGCATCAGAAGCAAAAAAACGTCTCTGATACTAATGTCAGTGCACTAACATACCAGAAAGTGCAGACTTCATCATGAAGAAACAGTGAGATAAYGGTACTTGACATGATGTCTTGAAATCCATGCTCTCCTAAAGGTCCTAAAATAGGGAAAAGGGTCTCTCAATTACACTTGAACACAAACAAGCTCATTTTTACACTTCTCCTTTATTTAAAAGTAGATTTTACAATTACATAAATATATTGTGTTTGCATATCAAAGGTGAACAAACATAAAGATTGATTCTTGCTTTCTCTRCACAGACGGAGGCACAATGATAACATGAAATTGAGTTTTAGGTGAGATCATGAAACCATCCATCTGTGACCTAGTGAGCTAATAGTTTTCAGTATGCCAAATGAGAGGGCAGTAGTCTCTTTGACAAACTTTGTTTCTTTATTGCAGTTAGGGAAAAAAGTCTGTCTGGAAATACTTCTGGCATGCAGTGTGTCRTTGCTATCTGTACTGTGCTGGGAGGTGTCATTTTACAAAGGGCTATGATAGAAAGTTCTGTGGAAGTTGTTACATCTTTTAAAACTTAGCGTAGCAGTACTATAGGTACTCTCTTTACAGTACAAACAACTSTCTTTAACAGTCTCAAAATTGGTTAAGTATTGGGAGAACTTTATGGAAAAATCTTTGTGTCTAGTAAAAACTTCAGGGTTTTAGAATACAGAATGCAGCTGCATTTTTGGAGACTGAAATATAGCCATCTCTTCTTATTTTAGCAGAGAGTGTATTCCATTTGTAAGTTATAATTTAAGGTTAAAATTTGGGGCTGTTGCTTTGTTCTGGAGTTAATCTCTGGTTTGGGGCAGAAATTCCATCCTTGCTAAAACTGATGCACATTTTTGTGAACTTCAGACGCTTCTCTGAAGGACCTTCAAGGTCCCTCTGAAGGGTGGCACAGCCCTCTGGAGTATCGGCTACTCCTCCCAACATTGTGTCATTTTGGTAAAATAGTGGAAAGCAATTTGAAAAAATATAATTTTGGTTGAGGGTGTTTGTTCACTCTATCAGTTGGTTAAGGGGTGCTAGGTAAGGAAGAAGTGAGGAATGTGGTAGAACACTCATTTTTCAGCAATAGAATTGTTTCTTGTTCTTAATCATCAATTCAGCAGTGCAGGTTGTTTCACTATTTAGCTCCTGATACATTTATTTTACCAAGTTTATCAGTAGCCCCATGCATATTCCCATTTTCTTGAGAATAAAGTAGCATACTCTGAATGTATGTATATCATTCCATTTTCTTTTTCATGGATGGCATAGCCTGAATATTTCTCTGCTAAGGGGCAAACAGGGCCTGATGTAGAGAGATAAATAGTCTGCAAWGTCAGAGATGAGTGCTGCAGAGTCCTGTATGATCCCTCCATTATTATCACTTTGAAGCAAGCAGTTCACACACCTTAATTTTGACAGTCATGCCAGAATTTGTTTTATAATTATSATATAAAGTAATTGTGAGATAAGGCAGGTTTAGCTCTGTCCYGTTTAGGATGCTGCTGGGTCAGGTCGACTGGACTGTGTCTTGAATTGTCATACTTATAACTTCAAAATTCTGGCAGTTATTCCCTGTGTTTGACATGACAAGAATCCGGAACACTTCATTTCTCTAACTGTTACAAAATTAAAATAATGTCTGTAAAAAGAGCAATGCAGCTGCTATGGAAAAATTGAACTTTGATTTCAAAGCTCTTAAATTTTCATGTTGCCAGTTGCAAGGAAGCATGGGTCTTCAAAAAAATACATGGAAAATTTACTGAAATAGTTAAATAGTATGTTTTTAGCTTAGTTTCAAATTATCATCTTTGAAGAGGGAATGAACTTTTGGGAGACCTTGGACGTTTTCTTTTAAGACTGATCAACGTTCTGCTTATATAGGATTCCTAGAGGTAAGAACTTGAGCAACTTTGTCACAGGTTCTCCTGTGGAAGGGATTTTCACCCCAAAGTGTCTTTTTATTTAGATGGAGGGAAGAAAAAGTGGACTCCTAAGTACATTTTTAAGGAGATGAACTGTATATAACACGGTTTCTTTATCAAAACAGGCTATGGTAGGATTATTTAAAACTTGTAGTTTGATGCATCAGTTAATAGAGTTATGTATGTCATGTCTGCCTTCCAGAAGATAATTTTATCTGTCTGTACTTATTTTTGTAAATTTTAAAAAGAAATTTTTAGTGGGAAGAAATGTTGTATACTGTTKGTATTTTAGAAGCTAGTTAAGGTTCCTTAGAAAGCCTGACATTAAAAATTATTATGTTTCAATTATGTTTACATTTTCAAAGAAATTTTTGGATACATGAGAGCTGAATGGGGTAATTAAATAAGGAGCTAACTCAATTTTCACACAAAGATCAAGTCTATTCCTATACAGTCCTCTGTACTGACACTCTCTGGAGAGATGCAGCATGACTCTATGATGTCTCTCTCTGAAGAATTTTAATATTGGGAATTTTATTTGGCATTATTTGTCTTCATTTTAACATATTCTTTCAGTTTGAACTCCTAATTTTGGTCGTCTCAAAAAATTGTCTTAGATTTTAAGCTCAGTGGAAATGTTATACTAATTTTTTTAACTATTAAGGTGCAGGGGAGGTAGTATTAAAGAGGGAGTATTCTCTTTTGTTTTTTAAAAAAACAGAGAAAAGCAAAGAACATATTTTTAATTAAACAATAATGGCTAGAGCTKTTCAGCTTGGTTCTTCAATCCCTTAATAACTTTACCTTTCAGTGCATTTAGTGAAAGTACATTTCAGGCTGGACTGGTAAAGAAGCAGATTTGGCTGATCTTACTTGGTGTTGATGTTCTCCACAATTAGAAACAGAAAGTCTTGTGGCATTATGTAATTTCTGTGTTACAGGGGAGGAAACCTGTCATCTTTGTTTGGTGATGATATAAACATAGTAGAGAAAGCTTTAGCCTAAAATGAACATGAGTATGGATAGCAAGAGTAAGATTGTTATATTATTTATAATATTTTCCTATAGTTTCTAACCTTCAGTTGAAACACACATTTTTCTTCCTGATT
This sequence comes from Malurus melanocephalus, assembly GCF_030028575.1. Classification (NCBI taxonomy): domain Eukaryota; kingdom Metazoa; phylum Chordata; class Aves; order Passeriformes; family Maluridae; genus Malurus; species Malurus melanocephalus. The sequence continues at coordinate 3,951,257 of NW_026623248.1, read as the reverse complement.
TAGTGGATTAAATGACGAGTTTACTTGAATGGGAGTAACATGGAAAGCTCTACGGCCCATAAAAAAAAATTCTGTTAAACTCTTGATTTGCAGTGTTGTCTCTTTTACAGTAAACTTAAATCTTATTAGTAATTTCAGGAACACACCACCCACATGCTGTAACAGCGACTGAAAAGTGCAATATGTATTCTGCCTAGAAAGAATCAGCAGGTGATGATTGTACCCTGCTGAACAGTGATAGAAAATAGGTATATTGTAAAAATTGTGGCTTTAGTGCTAAGCTCTATTTTCTGATGGTATTTTAAGGAAAGAACTGAACATTTTGTTCTTCCGTGTGGTATGTTTTGCATATGTAGCTTCTTAATTTCCAGTGGAAATCTGCAGTTGCCCATGGACTGCAGGTGTCTTGTGGCAGATGCTTTACTGTGTGAGTTGTGTGATCTGGGCACCACTGCATAGGTATGTAATATGACCAGAGAAGCTGTGATCTGTTTCTCCTTAGGTATTTTCAGAATTGACTGGTCAAGCTTCAGGAAACCTAATGGTTAAATTAGCTCTGCTTCAACTGCGAGTTTGGTGAGATGACTTCAGAGATCTCCTTCGTATCATTGTTAACATATATATTCTATAATTCTCTGTAAAGCTATGTGACCTCAGATGAGATAATTTCTTAAAAAATTTAGGACTGACTGCAGTTTGGAAATGACTGTGAAAGTGTGGCTATCCCTGTCCTGCACTGTGTAAATCGGCTCACTGCTGGGATGAGTTGTCTCTTGTATGATCATGAAACAGCAAAACCAAATGGGATGAGAGAGAAAGGAGAGAAATGTCGAATTGTACTGGAATTGTTGATACATGTCAGAAAATAGTCTGAAATATTTATGACTGTAGTGGTTTACAAGATGAAATTTAACTCCTATTAATGATACTCAAATTAATGTAAAAATTCATGTTGAATTGAACATGGTCACATACCTAACATGTCMCAATGATAATCTGGGAAGATCTTATATAGCATAAGTATATTGCATTTTGTTGTTTTGTGGTTTGCAATTTAGTGGTAACCAGAAGACACACTTCTGTGGAATGTTTTTGCTTTCAGTGCTGCCTGTCAAATTATGAGAAAATTGGAAAAAAAATCAAATTGAATTGCACAGTGAATGGATAGGAATAAACCATAGCAATTAGTTTTGTATACACAAGAAATTCTACTTTGTGTTGAAAACTTCATGTTTGAACTTCAGCTGCTTCCTAACAGAAATATTAAAGCAATATAGTGAAACTTGAAAATATATGGAGAAATTCCTTATTAATYTGACCAAATTGGGCATAGTGATTACTACATGGAATGCTACACTGATTGATGATGAGGTCAAGCTTTGCGTCAAGTTATATTTCTGTGAAGGGCTATTTAAAGWCACTTGACATTTTGGGACTTTTTTGAGCCTAAAAATGTATTTTCTATTTTGTTTTGTTTATTTTTAATGATGATAAAAATATATTTGGGAACCAAGTTAACACTGGAACCAATACAAGCAACTACTCCCACTGTGAGTGATAATTTTTTTTTACACTTCAGTTTTGATAGTATGGAAAATCATGGCTTCATAGACTAAGTCCATGACAAGTCTGTTAAATATATAGACTTGATTTTTTTCTGAAGAAAAGATCTGACTCACAGCTGAACTTTTAAAAAGTAAAACTCTCTGGTCGTCACTGTGAATCCTCTCTTGCTATGCAAAAGGAATTGCATGCCTTCAGTTTAAAGTCATGTCTGGTGGTTGTTTTTTACTGAAAATTTTAATATTGGTAAAAACTGTACAAACAGTCTGCCAGGCATTTTGCAGTTTTTCAAGATAGAAGATGTAAGTGTGAAGATTTACATTGAGGTAAATTAATAAATTGACAGTATCAACCCAACTACATTATTTTTRGAGGTGCATTATACTGAGTCTGAAGATGAGATAGATCTTTAATCAACCGATTTCTTAAGCGTAAGCATTAATGTGCTCAATCCCACTTGGGTTTCCAYGCGATTGGAACTTTATATAAAGATACCTTATATTTTCACCAGAATTCAAAACTGGTCTGAGACTAACAGTTTTTTTAAATCCCAAACCAATTGTTACCATTTTTTTTTCACTGCTTGAAACATGTAATTAAGAAGAACTCATGAGCTGGATGTAAAATAAAATGAAACTGAAGTTGGGGGAATCCGTATTTGAGATATCAAATGGAAATACGTAAGACTACATTGTCTCATGTAGTCTTTTTGTCTCATGTAGTCTTTTTGATGAAAAAGTATTTTGGACTTGTTTTTGATAGAAAATGTGATCTACCAATTATAGTGAAATGCTTCTTTTTACTTTAAGGTGTCTCAGAGAGGCAATTCAGCTAGGAAATGGGAATCTCATGTTTTATGTTTTTCTATCTAGAAGGGTTTTAATCATATGTATTGCTGTAGAATGCAGATGGTCTCTTAACTTTCCAGATGCAATAAGCAGTATTGTTTCATGAAATATACTATAATAAAAAGAGGAAACAGTAATACTCCTAATAGTATGGAGAAYAGTTGTGTTCCTTTGGCAAAAGGGGGAGATAGAGTTTTTTAAAAAACCGTGTTATAAATATGTCTCTGTACAAACAGTCTGCCAGGCATTTTGCAGTTTTTCAAGATAGAAGATGTAAGTGTGAAGATTTACATTGAGGTAAATTAATAAATTGACGTATCAACCCAACTACATTATTTTTGGAGGTGCTATAATTTTATAGCATCCTAGTTTTTGTTTCACAATATTTTATACTGTGAAAAAGAAGCAATGTTCAGTCCTATTTATATCTAYCTAATTTTGAATTTAGCAAAATTGAGTCTGTAACTCTTAGACAATGTTCTAACCTAATGGTCTAAGTACTTACAAACCACTAGGTTTGTCCCTAATGAGCTTTTATGATTAGCAGATTCTGTATACACATGGCAGTTCTATATACACTTAAAGCTTTTTTTTTTTGTTGTAATCTGTTTGTATATGGACAGGTGATTAAATTCTGCCTTGTTCAGACTGGTCTTATGGAGTTAGTGGTTTTGTATTGTGAAAAATAAATACTGGCAGGAGAAAGTTCCTTCAGAAACCCATCTGGATGCGTTTGCTCCTCGTACAGTAGGGAATGTGAACCTATCTGAAGATGCTGGACTGATTGCTCTTTTCTGTGGGACAGGAAGCCACAGTGAGCCAGCCTGTGTGAGACATGAAGTAGAGGGATGTGTTTGCCCACATGCCTAGTTTTTCAGCTGGATTTGGGTGCAAATTAAATACCAGGGCACTTASAAAGTGTACGCAGCTGACAAAGCAGAAGGCTTTCCTTCACTCCTTTCTGCCCACTTCCAAAGTGGGCAGATTGAGTGTATATTTTTTTTCTCCTTTGAATGCAAAAATGTTCTGTTGCAAGGTTCATGAGCAGTTCTTGAGCTGCCTCTTAAGGAGTGCAATCTTGACATCTTTCTCCCACGGACAGTAATTTCCCATCAGGACTGTAAGATCAAGGCAGAGCTGTGCACACACCACAGTTTGGTTTTTAGGTAGCTAGAATCTCATCTTCAACCCAGAATGAGAGATCCACTGCCAAGCATTTCCTGTGTCTGKCTTTAGGTGGTTTCATGTGACATCCAGGCATTGAGTAGCAAATTTCTTTTACTCACAAACACTGCTTCCTCATCATGAAATCATGAAAGGATCTTGAGTTTGCAAATTACTTGAGTGTTTGTTAAGTTTTAGCATTTACATTGTTGTTTTGAAGTTGAGTTAATAATTTGAAGAAATATAAGGAAATAGTTGAATCAGAACCCAGAACAGTAGGATCATTAGGGATGGAGTTTTGTGTGATAACATTTTACCATCTTGTTTTTGTGAAACATTGACACAGTAGTTTGTTTGCATATGAAGGAAGGTCACAGAGTGTTAACAGAGAATACCTGTAGTAAAAATAATCCATACAGACCATGTGACTGCAAACCTGGATCAAGACGCCTTAATTCTTGTTAAATAGACAGATAATTTTGGGGTAGCTGTTCCAAAACTGAAATCTTGCAGTGAACCTATAGAAAATCTTTTAAGTTCAAATTGTCTTGAAAATGTGATTTAAGATCCCTTATAATCCTTATCCATTTAATTTTATATGATCTTCACATTCTGTTTTCATTTTACAAAAGCTGGAGCTGAGAATTTGCAGTGAATAAGAAAATTGTCATACCACAGAAATCATCATAGTTACAATTAAAGCAGTAGAGCTTTGACATAAAACAGTGRGATTTCTGGTTTAAAGAGCCATACGGAAATAGCATGTTTATTAGTGGAATGGTTTTCCTTCAGTGATCAGAAGTGAATTAAGTAATTATGTTCATGTATTGTCCTTGTATTTCCATCTTAGCTACTGAGGTTCAACATGGCTACATCAGCCCTCATAAAATTGCYAAGGTTATAGGCATGAGATAGTGCTGAACAATGGAGCTTTTTGTATCCATAAAATTAAATATCCATGTTATGAATGTTAGYGGGCTTTGGCACATTTTTGGCCCAGAAACAGCAGAGTTCCTAGGGACCCATTTAGAATGTTCTGAASTATGGTATGAAATAGAAAATGACTATGTTCTTTAAGAACATAGGAGATACAGCAGTATTCTCTTAACTTGTGTGTAGTGCTAGTGTGCGTATTTCCCCAGTTGTCATGGAATAACCTGTTTTACTGTTTCTGAGCACCAATTCTAACTTAGAGTATGAATTTACTTTCCCTCCAATTGTCACTTACTGTTAGGCTTAGCTTTCAGACTGCTGAAATACCTGTAAAGTTTATTTCGTACTATTTAATTAGGAAGTATTAACTTTTACRAACTTTGCAAGCTCATGGGATCTTTAAAGAACAATTTCAAACTCTTTTTCTGTTGATTTTGTATCTCACTTTCCTCTTCAGTTGTATAACTGTGTTGTGTTGTATGATTCACAACAACGTTTTTTCATTTTGGTAATACGACTCTCCATAACTTTAATATTTTGTAAWACATCTTTCTTGTTCTCTTTGTTTTACTGTGGGAGCATGTGTAGGAGAGATTTCTTTTAAGGGAGTCTTATTGTAATAATAACTTTTATAGCCAATGTACTTAAATTTTTATTTCTTCAGTGTCAAAAACTTTTAAACTTTCTGAACTTTTGAACTTTTCTTTCCTGAAATAGCAGATGTTTATTTGTAGCTTCTATCAAATCTGTTGTATGCGGTATCAATTAATTGGTCTCTATTGGGCAAATTTATCCAAGTATTTACTTAACTTCAGAACAAGATGCATAGGCAGATACAGAATGTTTTCAAAAAAGGCATAGATTATTTGTAATAGATAATAGTTTAACACACTTTGGTGTTAAAGCTTTCTTTTCAAAGAAAATGTSTTCCATAATGTCTCATTTTAGTGATGTTCTCTGCCCTCCAGTCAAGCCAGTTTACAGCTCTGGGATTACAATTCATGCAGCTATGGTGTTTTGCCTCACTATTTACTTAGGTGGATTCAGTTTCTCTCTCCCCTTCACAGCAATACATATATTTTTCATTTACTGGCAYAGTGATTGATAGAAATTAGGCTATAAAATGTGATAAATGTGGGTCTGCTTAATATAGAGTATTATGTTAATTGTTTTTTTGCATTTGCTGTCAAATACTGACTTCACTKTAAGGTTTCTTAGTGTCTAACATTTTCCATGATTTCTGCCCTTATGATGTGAGGAGTTATTCACGTTTGCTGCTTCAATTGGAACTGTGTGTCARTGTTTAAAATCTATGCATTACAGCATAAGTATCTTGCAGAGAAGTATTGTTTCCATGGAGCTTGGATTTCAGCTCATTTTATCTTTTTTTAATATAATAGCCTCTGTTTTAAAGAGGCATTTTCCCATAGCTTGATATTCAAAACACACATGATTTTTTTTTATTAACATCTCTCATGAAAAGAATAGAAAAAAAGGAGGATATTTAAACTGGAAATTGCTTTCTAGTTTATAACTGTATTTTTCTCATCTAGACTAAGAATCATTTATTAAACCACTTACTATATATGCACCATTGCCACACACAGCCACTAGAATTTGCATAAACCAGATTATGTACACTCTTAGTATATTCTGTGTTAGTGAGTTATTTATTAGAGGAAGCATCTGCTCTTTTTCATGGCCTGAGTGTTGAATGCATGGGAAAGCATGTAACATGACTACAGCAATCTAACTTCATTTGAAATGCTGAATATCTGCCAGTTRGAATTATGAAAACACTGCATAAAATCTAGTGACATGTTTCTGCTGCTGAGGTTGGCACTGCATTCATTATGCTCACAATYTGCCTGTGTCTTCAGACATTTATAGTTTAGGCTGTATTAGTGAGTTTTGTGTTGTAAGGCTTTTTAAGAACCTTTAGCTTTCAGGGACAGATGTCTGCAGAGTTTTTCTATGAACTTCTAAATCCTAAACTGAATATATGAAMGTATGCATTGGAAAAGGAGAAAATACACTTTTATTTGGGGTTTTATATAAATAATGCTATTTTTTTCATACATAATGTTTGAAAAGCAGATCTATATATTGAGTGGTTTCCAAAAAACTACACATCGTATTTATATTTCTGACTTAATACACAGGACAGCAATTCTAGCATGCTTTTTTAAATGTATGTTTTCCTCAGCTTTGTGGAAGGGTTACTGAAACTTACAGAGRCTGCTTTAGGTGCTGAAGGGAAATAATAACTTCAGGTAACTCTGTACGTATATTCTTCTTACAACAGCAAACCCACAATTTCAGATATTTGTGAAAGGGTAAAAGAGCACTCTCTTTTAAAATCTGCACTATAAATACTTCGTGCAGACCAGTGTAGATCCTCCAGTGTCATTACCCTTAAATGAGGTTATTGGTGATTTTCCAAATTCTGTAAGATATCATGAACATATTATATGTTCCATGACAAATTACACATTCACGTGTTTCTAGCCATGTCATAACAATGAACATTTATCACAGTTTGACTCATGAAAAATTATTCTTAATTGCACAATGCTATAAAACTTTCTTTGGTTAAATTATTAGTAATAGATAAACATRTTTTTACTATCCATAAATTATAGTAGTAGTCCTGATATCTTTGACTAGAAAAGCAGTCAAAAATAAATATTTCACCATTCACTTGAGGTTTTGGGTTACTGTGACATAGGCAATACTTTCAATTGTTTTTGCTTAGTACWCTCTTTTGGCAAACTTGCACAATACCCTTCAAATTCAAGCATTTACCCTGCCACCTTGATGCATGTCAAAAAACTGTTCTAATTATCTTCAGTCACTGGTCAGGACTTCTTAAATTATTGATTACTTTCAGCAACCTTCAGTTACTTATCATTAATATTTCAGTGTGAAGTGTCCCAATCCAACAAGGTTATACATCAGTCTGTTTACAAATGTTAAGAAGTATGTTTGATGCAAATACATACAGACTAGATGTAAGGAAKGAAATTTTTTRCAGTGAGGATGGTTAAACWCTGGAATAGTTTGCCCAGGRAGGAGGTAGATGCCCCATCAAGGGGCTCTGAGCAACCTGGTCTAGTTTAAGATACCCCTCTCCTTAGTTGGGGTTTGGACTAGATGACCTTTAAAGGTACCTTCCAACCAAAAACATTCCATAATTCTATGATTCTATGATGTAAATGAGATAAATACAATACTCATAGCTCACTCTCAGGATAACCATCAGCTTTGGTCTCATGGAGCATGTAAGATCAATAACTCTCCAAAGTTTCATCAATAAAGTATCATAGGACTCTTCAGCTGGGCAGAATTTATCTTACTGTGATGGAAAAGCCACCTGGATTTTCTGGCCTGCAGCAAGCCAGGGGAGAGCACARTGCCCTGCTGGATCTCTTGGGGTATGTCAGAATTTAATACCAGTTCTTCACTGTCTATATAAATRAAAAAAATATTTCTAAAGGTGGCATGTACATTGCTTTATGTTTCCCAGATTATTTCTCCTTTGAGAGCAARGTAATGTGTGACTCTGGTATGTTGTCATGTTGTCTCATGTTCCAGGGAAGTAATAAACTTCAAGTGGCCTGGTTTTTATAGGAAAGGATATTGACAGAATGAAAAGTTTTCTGTCAAGTACAAATTCTTTCTTCTTGTCAGGGTGTCAGTTCAGATTAGGTGCCTTCTGAGCCTTTATTATTTTATTCATAGCTCATACAAACATGGATTTGCATATACTGCTTGTTTCTCAGCCCTTAAGCATATAATTCAGTTGGATTCTTAAAAGGAAAGCAAGAGTACATAGAAGGAAGAAGCAAGAGCAGCTAGAAACCTGGCAAAAAAGGCCTAACTCAACATTATGTAGATTTTGAAGATGTAGTCATATTATGGCACATTATTTCACAATTGTRGATAATAACTCTTTGCAATGGCCATATAGGTATTTTAGAAGCAATTTCATTCCTACTGATAAACAATCTGCTAGCCCTGTTCAGGTTTCAGATTGTGTATCACAGACATTATGCCATCAAGCATATGCCCAGAAAAGACCCAGCTGCTGCAGGCCTATAAATAAGGGCCAATGTGTCCCTGGCACGTGTTCTGCCACTTCCAKGCTGCATTACTGTTCCTACAAGACAAAAACCTAATTTATATTTATCAGTATGAGTGGCTGTTCTCTAGTGATTTCCCAGTGACTCACTCACCTTTAATCTTTTTCTTTTTACTTCTGCTGTATATGTATTTTTATCCTTTCCACAAATATACTTACTTTAAAATACTATCAGTCCAATACATGATTTTTATGAAATTTTAATTTCAAATAAGGTCTAATTCTGTCTTRATAATGGTGGCCAGTTTTATGTTTCATGTTCAGCAATTTGGGATGGTTAATAGAATTCTGAGATTGAATAATCTCTATATTTAAAACAAAAATTAGACTCAGATTATTTTGATTTCAGAACTAAAGATAAGTATTTTTAAAAGATTTTATTATGTAGTTGATAATACCTTGGACATGTAGAATTACTGTAGAGTTACTGGTTATTGCGGTTGGTGGTGTGGGACAGCAGAACTGATATTTTTGAGCAGAATGGAAATGCTTAAATCTCGGAAAAAAACAGAATCACATGGCTTCATGCCTGATATTTAAAGATAATCTTCCATCGTCTGCTAACATCTGACTTAGTTTARATCTTAGAATTTATAGAAATGCTCAGTACTAGCAAAATGGAGAACATATTGCAGCAACCAGAAGACTTTACAATGCTTTTTTTCCAACAATGATAAATTTTCTTTTTTTCTCTTTGCTACATATATGCTTTTTAATTAAGGTTTATCRTCTTCACTCAATCAGTTCATAGAATTCCAGACTTTTTGAAGTCTACTCTAACAGTTCTTTTTTGATTCTTAACTCATTTAACTTCTCCCAGACATACTATTAATGTATTTCCTTTATTAGAGAGATATTTAGGAAGAATTTACTTGTCAGTAGTTTACATTCTAACCATTTTCTGAGTAACCCATCATTTTTATTTATTCTTCTCTGACATTTACATTCATGCAGTGTTAATTACAGAATGTTGAATAACATTCAGAAAATCAAATTGAGTGTTAAGGGCAATTAGGAAAGGGGAGTAGAATACAAAAGAAGGAACATCATTGTGTCAGTATCACTGCTTGGTGAGCCCTCTGCTTGAATGAGGAAATCTGTGAAAATGTGATCCCKGTCACATCACTGAAGAGAGGATGAAGGGTGACAGGGATGGAATCCTGGAACATCTGGGTGAGTAGGTTAGTATTTTTCATTCCCGAAAGGAGAGGAATAGGAAGTACATGGGAAGTCTGTGAAATCACAAAGAGAGGATGAGCAAAGAACAGTTCTTCATTGCCWTCTAAAGTAAGAGATAGTGATATCAAACTTGGCGAGATAGCTAAAAACAAAATGGAGAGCATGCAGACTGTGGAAGGGGGTATGCTCTAAAGGCAACTGAGAAGGGAATTTTAGGAARTTGGATTGGTAGACATGCAAAACAAATTCAGCACCGTTTGACAATGAAGTGTGAGAGCCCCAAAGYGTTGCAGGAGGAGCAGCAGTACTGCATGTTCGACCTGGTCTCGTGTTGATTTCACTGTTCTCTAGGTCAGCACTGTTGGCTGCATTTACCAACAGAATATTGGGTGACACAGACATATYGTATGATCCAATGTCTATTCTAGTGTTTCATGTATTGATTTTTAATGTTTTTTTTTTTAATGTAGCTGAGTTCAGGAGCTGAGCAGAGTTTCACTTTGGTGTTTGCTGACAATTTTAAGGCTGCAGTATTTTGTCATGGGCTTCTCTAGGCAGATTTGCTATAATTAAGGTTTTGGYGTTCTGATTTACATGAAAATTTGTGGAAGAATACAAGGATTAAATTGAAGTCTCCTGTTTTAGTCGTTGCTTTGGTAAATAAATTTTTACCTCTGCTTTTTTTACTGCAGACTTAAATGGACAGGGTAGAAATTCTTTCTTTTTTTGTGGTCGGAAGCATTTATTTTTTTCCTGCAGTTGCACTTCAGCTGCTTTGATGCCACTGTATAATCTTCTATTAACTTCCTTTAAGGAATTAAATGGCTTGAGGTAATAAAGTTACATTTGGAGCTGCAGGAAGTCTACTTACAAACTTTTCTAATCCTTGTTATATCTTTTTGAGTCTACTAGCTGAAACTAGTTMCTAGTAGTTTGTATCTGTGAAATTATTAATATTGAGAGCTCATACTCTGACTAGGTATGAACTGGAAAAGGTGAAAGAAATCAATCACATTCCTCTTTTTGACATGTTTTTTGAATGCTAATCACCAATTTTGTATTGCTAGTACACAGTAATTTTCTTAAGTTACAAATGGATCTCAGTATTYTATTTATTTTATTTTGTATTATTTTTCCCCTGATCATTTTCCCATGTTCCTTTTCCAACTCTTTATTAGTTTAACCTGTTTAAATCTGTCTCTACTGAAGTCATCAAGTAGGATTTTAAAGTGAAGTTCCTTCTGGTGTCATCTTAACCCTATCCTTCAAGAGGCCTTGAATTATTGCCAAACTATGAACTCCCTCCCATAAAGATGAAACGAACACAATGACCAGGGGAAAAAAAAGGCAAAAAGTTGAGTCATGTAATTATCAGCGAACAGCATAAATCATTTATCTAAAAAGGCACTGTTACCTACAGCCATAGTTTACCTTAGGTGATGTAACTTCTTGGTTCACATTTTGTTTCCGACATCRTATTCTTCATTCATTTTCGGAGTAAGGCTCTGATAATATCTAACGGTCAGGCTGCTTTCTTGCCCTTTGCCTTTTATTATATCGTATTTGATTTATGTCTGATGCTTGACTTCCTGAGACATCAATATGTCCCGCGTAAGAAAGATGTGGAAATACGTCTTTACCCATGCAATYACTTTCTGCTGGGATTAGAAAAAATAAATCTCTTGTGAAACTCTGTTGAAACTGGATGTTATCTTCTTATTGGTGTTTGAAGCTAGAAACAGTCTGCTTGATTGGATTATTATACCAGCAAAACTTCTAATTMCTTTTTCCCCCTCCCTCAGCATTTGCTAATCAGTAGAATTTTTGCTATTTGTATCACTGTTATAGGACCTTTTGTCATTATTTTGCTCAAATGTAGAACAGTAATTAATCTTCATTCACAGCCTGGGATCCTGCCATCCATATGTAGAARGTATATTTTTCGTTTTCTTATATATAATATAAACATTTTGTAAAACTAACCCTGCAGAGAATGTAATTGCAGTGGTTAATGTAATTGTTRCTCTCATGAGACACTATTAAAAAAGAAAATGAGACATTCCCCGAACTAGAACCTGGCAAAACAGGTGCTACAAGAGSAGTTATCCAGCACTTGTTAAATACTGTTTGATGAATAAAGTTCTTCTGTAAACCAAACAAKAAATGTATTATACAAAAATTTAAAGAAATAATAAATGTTGTCTTCTAGCATACAACTAATTCTTCTGGTCTGTTATMGTTTGGATTTCTGCAGAATGTGGTATTTAATTTGCTGAATTTTAAACCCTGCTAGCCAGTTATTGAGACTGGTTCTTTTCCTGTGTCATCTCAGAAACATCTCTCTTACCTACTTAAATTTTTGCATTTCAGGAGTCTTATTCAAAGAAGAGAGGTTATGCATTGGAAGCAATACCCTCTGTACCTCTGGATGCAGTTCCTCCAGGAAATGACAGCAGTCTTTGTGATTCAATAGACATAGCAGTGACCAAAAAGCCTTGTTCCCTAGAGATAGCAAGAATTCCTTCCTCAAGACCAGGTAAATCACCAGATAATCCATTACACAGTTATTGGTGTGTTAATTTATAGAAAATATGGGTTTATATTTTTAAGCTTACAGTGCTCTGTTTATCACAGTATGATTAGAGTCTTCCATTAGCTCCTATAAGAGCTTCACATCAGAATAAAGATTGATAGCAAAATGCTGTAGAGGTGGAAAAAAGGAAGAGATTTAAACACTTTCCTACATAAATACAAGCTTGCAAAAAGCCAAATTAGAAACWGTTTCTTGTAGTCAAGGTGTTTACAGTAATGCTTTTACCAATCTGTTTCTTTTTCTCAATGTACCACCTAGCAACAACATTACGGAGCTAGTTCAAATTATAAAGTACTCCGCATTTTCATGTTATGTAAAGGAATATTTGATTCATTTTTGAAAAGTAATTAGTAAATGAGAATTAAGAGGAATATTAAATGACAGTTTGACAGACTGCTGTTTGTATTATCTAMTGGTTTGGATAGCAATGAGGTGAAATAGTCAAAACATAATAGAATTACTAAGTCAGATGTTATCTGTAAGTATGATATTATCTGTAAGAACTCAGTTTATGTTCTCCAGAATGATATGATCTCTTCCATTACCCTTATTTGAACTCTTCATTAGTCACCACCTGGTACAGGAATTTCAGAATATAGTCATTTTGCTGTAAGTAATTGGACTGAGTCTGTTTTGACAAATGGCAGTTCTCAGCAGCCRAGACCTATTTGAAACAGGCAATTGACTTTCTGACCTGTGCAATCTTGACTATGAATTGTGATTTGGATAATGCACAAGAATGACAGATGATTGTTGATTAACATCATGTTACTGGTCTGGTGTCTGTAAGGGGAAGTACCTTCTTGATTTCACAGCTGAACTAGTATTGGAAGAGTGCCAGAGYTACATCAGACATAGTATATGAAGGCCAGATAGAAAGACAGCKTTGGAATTTGCAAGGTAACATGGAGTGGATCATAATTCCCACCCCTCCATTAAATTTTGGCTAAAGGAGACTTAAGGGAACCTGAATTATGAACAACAGTCTAAAAGGAGGCACAAAATAGGATAGCATCTTTATAGGATAGCATAGTTACACAGAATGGACCAGAATCTGAGTTGAACATCAGTRTGACTACTTGATGTTCTTACTTTGTTGATGATTTTGGCTGTGATAATCAAAAAAAACCAAAAAAAACTAGTCTGTGCAGGACAATATTGTGGATTGTTGTTTAGTAATGGAAGAAAATAACTAATTATCTTTGTTTTTCAAACTTCTACTTGAATAATCACCATAAACATATGTATTGTAGTGGAAAGACTGCCGTAAACATTCTCAATAAATTGGTAGGAGGAGTTCATTACCTGCCTTCTTARTAATAGGGCTCAACAACAAAGCTTTCCATTGTAATTAGTACTTTTAAAAAAAGATGAAGTCTTCACTAGTCAGAATACCAGGCTTTTGGAAGTGTGCTGTCCACTGAAGACAAGCACTATTCTTAGGCGTAGTAGGTCCGTTAAGATGASTGTGAAACACAGATACTAAAGGGACATTTTAATGTCTTAATCTGAAAGTATGTTTTGTGTAAAGGTTAAAATAGTGTGAATCAGAGGCCTAGAGTATAACCAAGGAAGCTCTAGAACATTCATGAAGGCACCCATGATATTTATGAGATCTAACAAGATCAATGAGTAACAATACAAGTGTACTCTAATTCCTTCTGTCTTAGTTTTTCATATACCACTATGATATTTTCCCCTTGGCATTTTATTGGGAAGAACATTTGGCTGTATAGAAAAATGTGATTTTATTTTAAGCTATAAATGTAGAMGTTATCTAACTGGTCTGGCTTGCAAGCCATATCTGGAATTGTGTTGGCTCTTATAGTACAAATGGACCAAATGAAGTAAATCACATCACTCTCAGTTATAAGGTATTTAGCACTACTTGTATTTGTATGTGAATGTCACCCTGCCACTTTAAGTCATATAGATTTATTGCTTGAATAAGTTTATAGATTTATTGCTTGAATAAGTTATGTGTGATTATAGCAGTCATTATTAAAAAGAAATATCTAATTTTGTGTGCTTTTTTCCCCCCTGTATTTCCTCAGTTTTTGTGTCACTGAGACATGTCAACTTTGGGAATACTGTTTCAAATTTCTTTATTATGTGATATGTAGGGTTCTTTATAGAGCATGAAGCAGCAGTTTGAACATAAAATTGCATCTGTCAGTCTCCTCTCCCTAGGTGGTGGGCCAGTGTGATCAACTCTCACCACTGTCTGGGGCATTCCTAGCTCTTGGCAGCAGAAGTGAGGCTGACTGTACTCAGTGATTGAAAATTCTCCCTTCCTGTACTGAGAGTAAAGCTCACTCTGGCTGGCCTTCAAACTGTAGAGCTGCAAGTTGCTGCTATTATCTACCCTGACAGTAAACTGATAACAGGTTGGAAATAGTCACCTTGCCAGCAATCATCCTCTGATCTACTGGGAAAAAAAAACCAGACTGCTCTGCAGTTGTCCTGAATTTTATTGTTGAAACTGGTATGGAATCACAGAGGATGAAAGCTCCATGCAACAAATGGTAAAGGCTTGTTAGGTATCAGGGAGAAACACTGAATACAAAGCAAATAAAAGTAGTCATAAAGTTGGTTATTTCTACTTCTGAAATCCTATGTTGTGTGAGTCTTATGTCGGTTAGCAAGATACTAGGTTTATATAAGAGGAGGAACAGTTACATTTATCAGTTCATGCTGGCAGTTAAAGCAGTTGCTTCTAATAGGACAGACTTCAGAATGAAAATGACTGCATATGTGYCTCAGTTCAAGTTAAACTGTTCTTTGTTTCTGTCATAGATTGATAGGACAAGTTTGGCAAAGTGTGTTAGCAGCTCTCAGCATTTCTACSTTTAAACTAATAGTTAAGACATGACAGGAATATGCTGAAATATTGCACTCTGTGAGACCATTTTTATCCATTCAGTAAAATACAAATTTATGTTTAAAATTTCATAGATCAGTTTCATAAAATGAATATGAAATAATTCATTAATGAATCAATCTTACTGATTCTTCTGTTGGGTATTGTCCTGTTAGATATTGTACTGTCCTGCAGCAGGACAAAATCCTTATTCCTTTAACTTTAGACATTTCTGCTAGTCATTTTAATTTTTACGCTGCTCTTCTATTTAAAAAAAAAAAGAAGTCATATGACATATTTAATCTTGAAAAATAGTAATAAAATTTATTCGTTTATAAGGCATGGATTATTATTGTCCTTTCGCTTTTAGAGATGTAATGAAATTCTGTGAAATACAGCAACAAATCATCTTGGAAMAGGTGCTGATGAAGTTGGTGTGGTTTTCATCAGTTATCTAGGGTCCAGAATACTGATTTAGATGCACCATCAGGCTGCTTTTGGGCTCTGATGTTGAAGACCCTTACAGACTTGTACTTTGGTAGCTTAGATATTCTGTACCACAGGCCATCCTTGCGCCTCATAACGTAATACACTTTATTTAGGAGAAATAKTGAATGAAATCTGAGCTACTCTACAGAATAAATGTTAACTTTTTTAAAATTTTAGTTAAGTGCTTGTCCCTACCCAGAAGGGAGATTATATCTCATTGAGTCTGCTTTTATCATTTCTACTGCAGAAACTCCCTGTGAGGGAGACCAGGTGGCAGTTACATGCTAAATTTTCAATAATAGCGAGTGATGGTCAGTGCTAATTAAACTATTTTTAGGTGTCCTTAAGTATAATCAAGAATTAGAGAGGACTTTTCAAACTCTGTTTCTCCTGAACAGCTCATGAAAGGAAAAAACAACCAAATTCCTTGGGAAATTTGATCTGTATATGCAGATTAACAAAGGTTTTWATAAAGCCTCTCAATAACAAGAAGAGGCATTTTTCTATGTAAACTGGATGAGAGAATTCTAGTTCAAGAACCTATTATTTTTCATTATGTTACTTCACTGTGGCTGCAGGTCAGGGACAGCTTAAAGAGCCATCTTAACTCTGAAAACAGCTGAGCTGTGGCAAAGCAGAACAAGTCTGGGCTGCAAAATCCAGCTGAGAAATAAGGTAAATACTACGGGGCTTCTCTTCTGCTGAGCTCTCAGCCGCTGCACAGTCAGCAATTCCCAAGTCAGCAATTTTAAAGATAGCTCTTGTACAAGTCCTCTACCCAGTTATATCCAAGACATGGCTTCCATCAGGGAAAAGAATTTCCTTAGATATATGAACTGTTGCCACTAGCTTTTAGCAGACAAACACGAGACAAGGAGCTGAAACAATAAGAAAGGGATAGCAGCTATTCTGCTATTCTGCTTCTTCACCCAGCTAAGTGTACTTTGAAGCAATCTTGCTGCTGTCAGTCAGGATGTTTTTGTTATTAAAAAAATTACTTGATTTKTGCTTAAATGCCATCAACTTGTAAGGAGGACCATGCAGTTAATAAATATGTAATTAATCATTATGAGGCCTTCTTCTTACGGCCTCACAATCACAGCAGGGAAATGAATAAAAAAATAGGTGACAGTGAATTAATACAGCATATCAAACTGTCCCCAAGTTGGACAATTCTTTGCAGTATTAGGGTTTTGGGGTTTTTTTTGCTTTCTCAGCCTGCATCTCTCTCCTGTCATTATAGTCAAAATGATCCTGAAAGTTTGTAGCCAGTGTGTCAGATCACCTCAGCTTKCCTTCTTGTGTCCTCTGTACAACACTGTATCAGCAGTCTCATACGGATACTTAGGAGACAATTCTCCAGAAATCAGAACTGAAAAAAGAGCCTARCTGTGATAACATTTTTATCAACATTAAAATATATCTTTTGCTTAGTTTCCAAAATCATTCAAATACTTGGCTTGGTAAATAAAGTTCTATTTGTCAGACCATCAGTTTCTGTTAGACTTCAGTAACCTTGAATATTTGCACACTCCAATTTTCCAGATTGAGGATAAGATCCCAAATACATATTTTCTAAATCAATGAATTTATTCCTTCATTTTTGTGCAGTTATTTTCTAATTATAAGCAAAGCAGTGAAAAGTGGCCACAAGAAGGAACTGTCACACTGCCAGATGTAAAAAATTGTCTGGATTCAGGAGTGTAGCTTTAGTCATCAATGTTTCATCACTTTGAAACTGTAATTGCTCTGAGGGGTCACGCACAAGCCTTTCTGAAAGCCACTCACARGAATTGCTTCAAGCAGAAGGACTGYTAATASAGCTGTATTTTGTTTAAGTATGGTTTTTAAACCAAAGAGAGCAGGATATAGTGCACTTAAACACATGACCTACAGCCTAACTCCCCAGGATTAAATACTTTCAAGAAAAGGTATTTAAAGATCAAGAAAAATCATCTAAGTTGTGTAGAGGGAAGAACATAATAAAGGAGGGAGTGTAACAATTGGTCTAGAACCAGCTGAAAATACTCTATGAAATTCAGCCTAATTTAACACAAATGTTTCTGTAACAACTGCTTGTCCATGATGGCTTTTGATATTGTGTTGTATATTCAATTCATWGTTATCTACCTGCCATCAGTGCTGAATTTTCTAAGCAGCTGGGATGTGAATKGAGAACCTTGTAATGCATGTCAGGGCCTTTAAAGCTTAGTGCTTCAGGACCTGACACAACACAGCACCAGGCCTGTTGGAGTTCAAGAAGTGTTTGGACAACACTCAGGCACGTGGTGTGATTCTTGGGGCTGTCCTGTGCAAGGCCAGGAGTTGGACTTTGATTATCTTGTACATCCTTCCAAGGAGTTACTGTCAGAATATTCTGTGATTCCTTGATGATATATGAGTGGTAATCAAATGTCCCATATTGTTCTGTCTRTCACTCAAGGGGACATTAACTCCAAAGAGTCTAATTATACTGTGCCTCGAGTGAGAAGTGAAGAGCCACTCAGAGATTGTCATTACAGGGCACTGAGCACAGATGTGCATTGTAATGTGAGCAGTGCATCCGTTTGGTGGAGTAGTTCACTGACAAAAGAGGGTTTTGCTTCCATAACAACCTAATTGCTGAACGATTTCTTAGGTAGTGAGCATTTTCTTCTCTAAGTAACTTTTTGCCTTAGAGAAATGCTCCCATTGTTAACTAAAGTTTCTCATTTCTCAGGAGGTTTCATACAATATAATCCCCCTTTACATTTAGCACAGAAAGAGTATCAAAGGCCGAGGAAAGAATGAGTGAAAGAGAGTAACAGTGCCCTGACATGATGACAATACTCCCCTTAAAGCGAGAAAAGTTAGGTTCTAGCCTTTGTGTAGTTCCTTTAATAAACATTTCTAGATACATCTCAAAAAATAGCTGGGATTTTGTGCCTGTTACTCTTCATAGAAGTCTGTATTAGAATCACTGATTTCTGTGCTAGTGATTAAGAAGCTTCTCATTTTCAACTTCAGTGTATTCATGGCCAACTGCAGACAAGACAGAGRTACCCTAACATTCTGTCTTTGATAAGTTGAAGCTCTCCAGTAATTCTTCAGAAAGAAAATCTGGTTTATAATGTTTCTACCCACTGAAGTGGTTGAACTGGAAAACAGATATTTTTCAGTTAAATTTTGCATTTAGYCCAMATGAAAATCATCTCAWTTTGCTGTTTATGTGCTTTTAAATGAAATTTATTTCAACATAAAAACTGAAAATTATCAAAAATGTTCAGCTGAATTTTTAGGCAGTAACTGATTTACAGTGAAATGTAGTGTCAAGACCTATACATTTTTTTTCTCTGCTATTCTTTTCCTTCCTTTAACCCATGTTTAGCTAAATGGAGATAATTTGGCTATGGTACAGAATGTATCAATTTATCAATTTACTTGTTTTAACAGGTTAAGTTAAAGCACCTTAAGGTTCAAATTCAGAGCTTCAAGATACAGACCTGTGCCAGAACACTGTACCAGAAACCAAACTAACCTTCTCCTGACTTTCAGTGATGACACATTTTGTATTTTTTATTCCGACTGCCACAGTATAGAGTGCACACTTYTTACCAGAAGCTATTTTGTCTAATATATTAATATATGTTTACATATRTTTTTTAATGTCATGGGATGTTTTAATAAAAATCAAGACAGTGCTGATGGAAGAGTGAAATATGCAAT
The DNA here is from genome assembly GCF_030028575.1 of Malurus melanocephalus. Lineage (NCBI taxonomy): Eukaryota > Metazoa > Chordata > Aves > Passeriformes > Maluridae > Malurus > Malurus melanocephalus. The sequence goes on along the minus strand of NW_026623248.1, from coordinate 3,931,782 downwards.
AGCTCTTCCACCTTACATATTGCTGGGTCTTTACTTCAGTACAGCTGGTACTTTCTTTAAGCACCCTTCAAAACCAGAAAAGATTTCTGAAACTTGTGCCTACAGTATTTGCTGTTGTAGCTCTTCCTRTAACAGAAATGATAATTTTATAATTTCTTTCAATTTTTAAARTATTTTCTGGAATTTTATAGTTCCTTTTATTTTCTCAAAGTGCAAATTCCCAAAATATGGGAAGCTTGGGAGTTTTGTTCCATCATAATGATATTTTCATACCAATTTTTCGTATTTCTGATACTATTTAATTAGGATGCTTTCTATTGGCTTTTTGAGTATTGTATCTCCTAGAAGAGTTCCCCTGTGGTCCTATGTTGGTTACTGTTATAAGTGTTACTGACCTTGGTATGGATGAGTAAGTCTTCAAGTGATCTGATTCTCAGAGGCTGACATTTATTCTTCATGTCATTGATTTCAGTTGGGTTAGCTTGCCACTGTATGCGTCATCTTCCAGGAGAAGGTCTTCATTAGAATTAGGAATTAGTCAATTAAGTATTGATATGAGATCAGGAAAAATTTCTCTTGTATTRTGAGATGAAAAATGAGGCACTATCTTTGAGAATACTTCCCTTTTCTTCTGATTTTGTCTGAAATCAGGAAAAGATGCCTCCTAAATTATCTGCTGCACTGTTGTAGTTTAAAGTGGCTGTGAACAGGTCAGTGAGATGTGCAGCTCTGATTTCTGCTCTGTAGCTACTTCCTTCCAATCACTTTGTGGCAGAATCTTAAAGCTGTGGCCCTCTCTAGCTATATTTGGGTAGYGTTCAGCAGGTGACTGAGACAGCCTGAAAATTCTTTCTACGTGGAGTTACAAAGGGAGAGGAAAAGAAAATCACTTTTCATTGTGGAAAATAAGCACCATTTTCAGTAGGATTTACCTCTAATTATAAATGTATTAACATAACAAATTAAGAGATGAGAGAAAATGAATGATAAAAAATTTTCATAGCACTTCATCCACAGGCTTGCCCTCTAAGCAGTCCTTGGCAGCATGAGATAAAGGCATAGGTTCCCCTAATACAGCTGTTCCCTTAGTTATTCTATTTTAGACAGAGAAATTTTATATTTGGACAAACTTCTGCTATCATAAAATTCTCATATTAATAAGAAAATTGAAATCCTCCAATTTTGTCATCACATGAGTGGCAGCCTCTATTGGCAAAGCACTGTGCTAAAAATTGATTCTTTGCTTATTTGCTGTGTTGTGAATAAAAAAAAAGTTCTGTCTCTTTTTTTTTTTGTAGTTTTTTTTGGTTGGTTGGTTGGTTGGTTGGTTGGTTGGTTGGTTGGTTGGTGGGTATATTTTCTTTTTTTTTTTTTTTTTCACTTAACTTCTTGCCTTTTGGCAAATCAGAATTTATCCTGCAAAGCTAAAATAAAAATTAAGTGTCACAAACGGAGAAGTAGACAGTGGAACAGTCATAAGCATTCAGTGATTGCTGTTTCAAGAGTGCTTTCTTGGCTGAGCTTGCCCAAGTCTGGGCAGCTTTCAGAATCCTTTTGAATCCTGGACAGCTTTCAGAATCCTTTTGAATCCTTTCAGAAAAAAAGCATTAAAAGAAGTAGGTTTATGTAGACTTTTTGGCACTCCTATTCACAATGGATTTGTAGGATAAAGATGGTAAAGTTTACCTATTTTCCATTTGGGTAGTGCACACTTCTAATGCATCTGGAACAATTCAGAATTTAAAAAAAAAAAAATTCCTCCATTGCAAACACAGACCACTTGAATATAGTTTATTAATCCAAATGTATTTGTAGTCTTTACCTCTATTAAACAAACTTAATGTTTCATTAAAAAAAAACAAAAAGAAAAACAAAAAAAAACCCCAAACAAAACAGGTTAAATAATAAGATCCAGTTTTTCTGGAACAACGCTGATTTGCATGACCTGTGTCCCTTCCATTTATGATTAATGAYGATCAATATCAGCCATTCCTTATTCTTGATCTCAGGCTGAAAGCCTATAATGACCAAGGTTACTCCATTAGCTTCCTTTTAGTCTTCTTAAATCTTATCAATATGTCAGGTGCTATTAAAAAACAGCACCATTTGTTGAGATCGGTTCTTGCCCGATCTTTTAAAATTCTTGGATACAAATGAGATAGATTTGTTGATTAAACATTTCTAGCTTTATTAACTCTCATTTAACATTCCCTTTGGATATTTTCATATGAGTTAATGTTTGATATTTAGGGAAAGTATTTCAGGTCTTTCAGTTTATGATGTTATTGGTCCTGCTATATTTCTAGAGTAACATGACATAATTTCGCCTCCATTGTCCATTTCCCTCACATTTTTATGTCCTTGATGCAGCAGAGGTCATATGAAGAAACAGCTTTATAATCATAAAGACTTCTTCAGAATGCATATGCACAGGAGACTGAATTGAGGTTGCACAAGTCATGTCAATTCTTACATRTTGCAGCTCTAATGCACTTTCCTTTAAAACCTTATCATCACTCTAAAAGGTTTTTAGTATATAATTAAGATAATTGCTCCCCATCATACACTCCCCTGGATATTATCTCTGATAATATCCTGAAGAATGAAATGTTATTCTTAAAAACACTTTGTCATATTTGAAGTTAAAACACTTGGGGATGACTGGTACCACGTGACAAATTCATTATCAAAATACATGCACATCTCCGCCCATCCACTATGTTCCAGTAAACATGTTTACCGTGTTAAAGTAATTTCATTTTCCAAAGGACTAGCTTCCATTTTCTCTGCAAACTGAGAGGAAAAGGCTGCTGCTTGACATATGTTAAACATTTTCTGATGTTTCATTGGGTTTTATTATTATTCATTAAAATACAGTTGAAAAAATCAGCCCTCACAGGAGTTTTGGGCAATTTTTGCAAATGAGTGCTCATCAAAGTGTGTGCATTCTGACCGACGCTCAGTTTCATCCATCCTGGTGTGATTACTGTCTAGAATGATCTCATTATACACTTGACTGCATGCTGTCAGACAAAAACCCTTTTTCCAATCAAAACAATAATTCAAAGGAACATAATTATTTTCGTTATTTTGCATTTTAAAGCCCACATACAAATATTATTTAGCAGGATTTGAGTTTTTCTTTGTTAAATGACTATTAATTGCAACATCCTCTGCAAGTACTTTTGAGTTAGGGCTGAAGTATATATACACCMCATAGACCACATTCCATTCTAGTAAGTAATACTACACACGTCAGAAGGCTGATGAGGTTTTTTGATAATCAAGCAGATGTAAGGGACAGTGCTTTTTATAAGTGGCAGCAACTTAATAGGTACTTGAGTAATAATACTTGTATAAAACTCATCAAATTGCTAATATTAGGAGTAATAGTAAAACTTTATCTTAGCGTCAATTTGTTTACAGTTTGCATACACCTGTTACATTGTAGAGGAATACAAGTTTGAAATGGGTATAGCACTGCACTGGAGTTCTTAACTGGTATTTAACTAATATTATGTGTCTCCTGAGGCACCTGTATATTTTCCACAAACCTTAAATTAAATTTTCTACAAAGCTTTTCAGTTTGAATCTTACTCCATTTTAGAGGTTGGGAAGAACCAGTTATCTTGAATTAATACTTTTTATTGTGTTATATTCATCTTGAATTAATACTTTTTATTGTGTTATGTTCAAGGCTTTGCATATTATGCTATTTTGCATTAAGATGAAACAGTCCTATACTTTGAGAGATTCAGTGCTCGAGAGTTAGTGCTTCACTTACGTGTATAATGCAATGGAGTTCAAGTATTGTWACAAAAGCTGAAGTGGTTTTCAGAAACACTAGAAATGCAATATAGATATGTGTTGAATAACACAAGGAACTCTTTTGTAGAAGATTAAATTCTGCACTGTTTGATCTCTCAATTTCAGATTGTAAAGCTGCTCAGCTCTGAATGGTTAATCAATAGGCACTGGAATATTGCATCTTAGGGTTCTCTAGACATTGTCAGCATTAACAATGTTCCTGAGCTCTCCTGCTCCTGCTTCTTGTGTAGTTTTCCCAGCTTTTTAATTTTTTTTTTTGTATTGAAGGTTGCAAATCTAATACAGTTTATTGGAGAATGGTTTGTGACTTGCTGTAGATGGCATATAGATGTGTAGCACAGTTTTTATTATGTGATTACTTTTGATTTCGGTGTTAGGTATGGCAGTTTGGGCAATCCCTTATATTTCTGTGTCCCATATCAGGGATGTGGAAGATCAAGCTGAGAACTCTTGGTATCAGGCTATAATATGAGTGACTATATCACAGAACATGAGAGTTCTGTTCAATGCTGTATACGTCCTGTATGCATCCCAGTTCCATGCCAGATGAAGAAATATTAACTCAATTCCTGCCCCTTCTCTGTCAGAATAAGGTTGAGCTCTAACAGGACCCATGTGGGAGAATCTGCTGTCTTTTTCCTTGCTAGTCTTTTTGGCAAACACACACCAGGACTTCCATCCTGCTTGGAGAAGTATTTCTGATGAAAATATCCTGAAAAYGCTACTTTTCCCCAAGAATATTTCTTGGATTAATCAGTTATTATTTGTTGAAAATAAGGTTTTAAAATTTCCCTATGGTTTCGTAGCACTGCTAATAGGCAGATGCWGAGGTCTTTGGGTCACAGCTCTGCCTGCTGCCTCTCCCTGCTCTCCATAATTTCTTCTCTTCAAGAGTCATGTACTGCCACACAGTTACTGTGCTTTTTCAAGTACTGTAGTGAAAAGTAATTTGCTTTAATATGAAKGGAATTGGTAACTTGGCCATCTTCTACAGCTCTACTAATCCTAGCACAGAAGTAACACTCCGCTTTACCACCAAAAAAAACTAAAAAAGTTTTTCTGATTCYTCTGACTGTCTTTAGGAGAATTTATTTTGATCACTGATTGTGTCAAAATTGGGATGTAATTTTAGTTTATATAGTACAATCAATTGAATATCCATGCCAATAATTTTATTTCAACATTGGCCCGAATCAGATCTGAAGTACTATCCTTTATTATTAAAAAAAAAAAAAAATCCCCTATTTCTACTCTCTTTTCCTCTGCAGTAAAAAAACAACTTGAACATGACAGTTTTGTGAAAAGAATTGAGATTATATTTAATACTGTAATACTTATAGTTGTGTTCCACTGTGAACTCTTTTTAATGAAAATTACATATTTTATGCATTTTTAGTAAACTTCTCTATTTACTTCAGTGCATTTGGAAAGCAGAAATCTTGGCATAGCTTGCTAAATTTTGTTAAAGTCAAAATATTTGTGAAAATATTAGGCAGTTTCTAAAATAAACCAATTTTTTGCATAGTGAACAGATTTATTTGTTTTATTCAGTGCCATAAACGTTTAAAAAAATAGAAAAAGATTGATTCCTAGTGAAGGTAATCAGTGTTGCATTTTCTAAAAAAAAMCAACAAAAACTCACCTGTTCTATTTTAAGCTAACTAAAAAAACATTCATTTACTTCCATTTTCTCTGCTTCTGTCTTCCTTCTTCATCTGCTAACTCTGATGGCAACATGTAGCTTGCTGCCAAAAAGTTTTCCTCTCTTACTTTACAAGATTTGATTATTGGTTTTTTTATGCCGTTTTCTTTTAGTGCACCTGAAAAGAAARCTTGAAGTGTGCAAGAGATGTAGGATTTTGCTATATATCAAAATGGGGTGGGAATGGGTTCCAATTGCCAGTCCACAAAGCAATAGATGCAATATGTATAATATTATATATTGTGTATATAAATGTATTATATATTACATAATGTAATATGTATTCTAGAATATATATAATATTCTAAAAATATGATAATTTGCTACTGCACCAGGACACTAAACCAATCTTTTCAGGTTTTTTATTGATATGCCTTAAAACACCTCAGATTTGGAAGAACCCATATGAAAGAATATTTTCACACCCAGTTGCTTTATTGTTGTTAGAAAACAGAAAGCCTTCAAAAAGACCATTTCATATTTTGTGACCCCAGAGCAGGGTGCATTCTTTCTGTAATACAGTATATCGCTGTATGAAATCGTATTTGTTCTGGATGATAATATTAAAATAAGATGTTAACAAGAATACGCTTTCCAGTCTAGCTCCAGCTCCAGTTCACCCCATGTCCTTTTTCTTGCAGAAATAAATCTCTCTATGATGATGGAAGATATGTAATAATTAGTGCAGCACAATTAAAACATGTTCTTACCCATAGTACTGGGATTGACACTTAATTTTTATCCTTGAGCACTGCCATTATTTTGTATCTGTTTATGTCTTACATTATGGTGAAAAGATAATCAATCAGAACTTTCTGTGAATATTGTGTAAGTAAATTTTGAAAAAAAACAACCTTTTTTCTAATCAATTCTATGAGTTGTCTTTCAGAATTTTTCTCATCCAACCTGTTATAACTGCAAGAAGGATTTGCTATTGATCAATTTAACAAAAGTGTGTTCTAATGGAATAGTGGCATTTGCAGTAGGAAGTTGTTGGTGGTTGGGAGTTCTGGCAGTAAGGGTGACAGGACTAGTGTTAATCATCTCTTTTTTTTAGCTAAATTCTTAACTGTATTCCTGTGTGATTTAATTGTAATTCTTTGTTATATTTTAAGAACTTAAAGCAACTTGAGACATTTTAAGCCATATTTTTCTCCGTAAAGCTTGGCAAACCCCCCCCCATCATTTCACTTTATTATAATCCCTCTTTGTTTCTGCTCCCCTGTGCTGGAATACTCGTTCTTGTTTGATTGGACTGATTTGGCTCTATACCAAACAAATGGGCCAAAGCTGCGTGGTCTAGAAATCTATATTTATTCATTTGTTGTCAGTAGCAAATACAAATAGCATACCTCTTCAATATATACAAAGTTTTGTGTTAACTCGATCATTCCTTTATGTAGTTGACTGTAGCTCTCAGAAATCCTAGGAGTCTATCCAGCCTATGTATATGTGGTCTCTATAACCAGTGCAGTAGGTTGTATTAGTGGGAATACTTAACGGGAATAATTTTGAGAAATCTACAAAGATAGCATGAGAATCTTAGAGAACCTAAAACCAAAATAAAAAGAGGAACCTGTGACAGTAGCAAAAAYAAATACGCTGAAGTGTCGAGAAGATGCTGAGCACTCAAGCAGGTGTAAATCCTGCTTTGTCAGTCAGAAGGTAAGATTATTAATGTCTAAATATATAACACTGTTATAATATACATTTTTATCTGAATTGCAGGACATACAAAATAATGCAGGAATATTAGTCGAAAGGCTAGAATTTAAATATTTTTCAGAGGAGAATGCTATGTACAAATAAAATACATAAATATGGCAAAATGTTTCAGCATATTAATTATAAAAAAGGAAAATTTGGAAATTAAAATTGCAATCAAGTTTCTTTTGGGGGGTTTTGAGTTATTAGAAACTTCGATAGTGTAGTRCCACAAATTAGCTGTTAATGGATGGAAAGTGGATTATATTATTCCAAAACTGTCCACAGTAATTCCTTTATCTTTCTCAAGTCATTTGGACATTATCAGAGCAACATATAGGACTATATAGCTGATCCACTCTGGTACAAATGTTTTGGTATGGCTTTTGAATTGAACAACAAAGACCATAAACATTCCCTGAATTCTGACTGTGTATTAGTAGAGTATTCTATCTGCTGGGCAAATTGTTATGCTTAATGAGTAAAACTATTACACTGGATACAATATGCAATATATGTTAACAAGATACTTCTTTCAGTGTAAATATATATCCAATGCACAAATGTAAATTTTCACCCTGAGAGTTGAGCTATCTAAACCTCTCTGAAGTTGCTCAAAAATTTAGATATGATAAATAAGAATAACCAGATTTTGAAGCATTTTAAACCATCATTTCTATTTCTTTATTTTTAAAAGTTTTTGGTTAGAACATTGATTTTAGTGTCCTGATAAAGAGATTTATTAATGAATTGGTACTTAGAAGAACTGAAGCTCATGAAAATACAGTTTTTTCCATTAATTGATTTTCGCTGCAGCTGTAGATGGGTGTATATTGGGAGGTTTATCTTCAAGACTGCTTGAATTATTTATTAACTGGGCTTGATCCCTGGGGTGTGTGGCTATCACTGGTGTTATTTAAATTATTTGAGAGCACTTACTCTCATCTTTTGTGGTTTATTTTCTGAAATAATTTAACAGTGTAACCTAATTCAGTAATCATCTGTTGCCTTCGTAATAGTAGCATATGTTTTCTGCGAAGCACAGTTTGGTTATTTTCTTTGGATTATAGGAGAAGCCTTATGAAATGCGAGGCATGCATATGATCACATTCAGTGACCTCTAACTGATAAGTTAAATTTAAAAACAAGCACAGACATCCCTAATATATACCATTCTTTTTTTTTTTTAGGGTATTTTTTTTAACAAGACTATTAGGCATGTAGTTTTAGTTAATAGCTAAAATAAACAAAAAATATTTTGTCRCCTGTAACTATACCCTGTACTTTTCATTGAATTTCCAGAAATATGATGCCTATATGCTGAGACAATGCAAATGTAGAGATCTATGAAATATTGTTGTAGACAAGTGCAGTCATTTTACTACAAGCCTTTTAAATTCTAAAAGCCAACAAAAAAAGTCATTATACAAAAAAAAAAGGTAGATGGCAACTGTGTAGCATTGGATTTGAATTCTCAATTAGATAYCAGCAGCTTGCAGAAGCAGTCTCAAAACGTTGCTCAGGAAATGGTGGAAATCACCCATCATCTCTCATTAGTACTTAATGAGAGATGTTTTTCCAGACAGTTGCCTGGTATTAAAAGGGTTATGCAAGCTTGAAGCAGTTCCAAAGTCTATTTGTGCAGGTGGGTGATTAGAGGAAATAAAAACTTGATAATAGCCATAGCCAACTCTCTTGGATGATGCAGAAACAGCTAAACAGACCCCCTGCTGCCACTGGAATGCACTTCACTGGTAATTAATTCAAAACACAATCCTGAAATAGATGCCACATCCAAGACTGGGCCAGTTATACCTTCGAGTGCTTTCAACAAGACAGTTGCAGATATATATTTACAATTTTACTCAGAATAATGGTTATTCAGGTTTAAGTGTGTGGGAAGCCTGCACATTTCAAAAGAGCAAATTCGAACAGTTGAGTCCAACTGTTCTCCCTATGCATCCAGTGTAGCTACCTACTGATTCTGTTATTCACTATTCCATCTGCTCTTTTGAAATGTCTCTGGTAATGCTTGTTCCTTGAAATCCTGAAATATATGATTGACCTTATCTGTAGTTTGTAGATTTATGCCACGTTGAATAGTCATGTAGGAGACAAGATTTGCTGTGGGGATTTAGTCAAGTTCAAACAGTTCTAAAGCTGAATCCTATGCTATGTGAAATAGCTCTATTAGAGGCTAYTATATAACATGACAGTTTTTGTATCTGCCTGACCAAATAGATTTTCTAGTTTTTTTTAAATTTCTCTATGAATGCTTAATTTACTATATGCAATTGCTGTTAATTTTTGCAATGGGCCCATCAGTTATAGGAGACACCACATTTGTATCACACTTGCCATCCAAGAAGCCTTACACATGGTGTCTCTGAATCAAATCAGTGTGATTCCTGCTTTTATGACCTACTCTGCTGCTCAGTTTTGGGTCTATGTTATTTCCTTCCTCCTTCATGGCTTGGGCTCCTGCCTTGTAAATTTGCTGTTGCTGGAATCCGGCAGCCAAGTTTGACTCACCATGAATGAACTGAGCCCAAGTGCTGTCCTCAAACACACATGCTGTTTTTAAGTCTTCTACTGAAGTCTGTCTGTGGGTATGTTTTATGGCCCRAATTCTCTTTACCACAGATCATCAGGTTTAGATGACCCTTCCAGTGTCTCTTGCTTGTAGATCAAGCTCAAAGATTCCCTGAAACATAATCAGGGCAAGTTTCTTGGTCTYCTCAGCTTGAGGGTATCAGCATATCCCTGTTAAAGCTTCCATACCTTTGATTATCACAGGAAGCAGAAAATACCAGTTTATCTATCACTCCATTGGGGTTATAAGTGACAATTGTTTCATTCCAGTTATGAAGATCTTAAAAGGACTAAATAACCATTCCCCCATTATCAAAGAGCATTAGAATCTGGTCCTAATGGTGCCATACAGGATGAGACCTGCATTAATGTGTTAATTTCTTAACCAGCCAATTAAACTAGCCATTTTCGTGCCACTATTCTCTGCAAGGAGAKGTCTGTAAGTTCACTCACTGCAGACTGAAAATTTCCACACACTGGAAATAGTGCTATTTCTATATTATCTCGCTTTGTACTCTTCCAAGATTTCTGTTTTGATTATGACTGATTTCTGTCCAAGACAGTTTATTAGCACTGCCATGTTTTTTTCAGAGCTTTTGCCTTCATGTAATATATTTGATGTTAAGAGGACATATAACATGTACAGACAAAGAAATTCCAATTTTTTTTTCTAAAAACAGATCCAGTATGAATTGCCAGATTAGATAAGAGTTTTCTGATAGTCTAGCAAATTGAGTCTGCTATAATTGATCCATCTTAGGTCTGTCTTGATACCACTCTAAAACGCATTTTGAGCCCAGATGGCACTGAGCTATCTGAACCTTTATCCACATTTTTGCATGATCCTGATGCTGGGGTGTCTCAAACAAAAGCAGGATTTTTTTTCCTGCCTTGAAGTAGTTTGAAGCATTCATGAAATATTCCACACTGAGGAGAACTTGAGGAAGCTATTGCTGGTAATAATAAGGTGCCTTTGGATTTGTGGTCCATTTATGTGCGCAGGTGTATCTCTGTATATTTATGTGTAGGTATGTTTGTGCACATTCATTTTCAACCCTTGTCTTTTTTCTCTCTCAGATTTTCAGTGTACAAATTTATCCGGGCCTCGAGTTTATAGTATAAATCTCTACAAGGTCATAATGTATATTGTATAATAATGTATATATAGGCTTTGTGCTTTAAGTATTTTGTTCATGCCTGGTATTATCTTTTCAGAATTTATTATCACAGCATTAGGTGTGTAGTGTATAATCTAGTTCTAGGTTATTACTGGTCCGTACCATATTACTGGTCTAAATTTAAGTACACATTTCTTCTATTTTTATAGCAAATTGTAAATCTGAGAATACAGTATTTAAGTAACTCCACAAATAGTGGGAATATGGAAATAAAATTGTTTAAGTATAAATTTGCATTTTGGCTCAGAGCACTGGATGTGAATATGAAATAAATCATCGTTTGCAGTTGTCATTCATTGCTTCAGTCACAGATTGACTTTGGAGCACATAAACTAGATCCCTTTTGGATCTGAAGGTCCATTTTAAGTGGACATCAAAAGCACAGGCTCCTTCTGAAAGGCAGAAGTTGTGATGAACATGTATGGTTGCTATATAGTGCTAGAAGTTCAAACCCACATATATTCCAAATGGAGTGTCATACAGATGAACTGCTTTTGATCTGCTGATCCACTGCCATTACACTAAGCTGTAGAGGTACCTGATGTAATAGCTAAGACAGACATAACTGTAAATTTTCATAAGGATGCTAGCATGTTTCTTCAGTGAAAGCAGAAAACCAGATTAACTGTGTTCCATTTTAAAGATTTATTTCTGAGGTGAAATCTAATTATAACTATATTTCTGGAATATGGGCTGTGTCTGGCTTTTGATATTTTGCTTGCTGGGATGTAGTAGGTCTTGTGGTTGGTGTACTTGGTACTGCCTGAGAGTTAATACTGTGGCATTATATGCCTTTAATGCCTTTTCCTTGAGTACAGGATGAGAAAAAAATATCTCTTAGAAAAGTTTCAGTGAGTAGTTTGTCCTCACAGTACATAGACAGTGGGGTGGAAATGTCGATGAAGCACTTGTTGAACTTTCGTGTTACAGTCTATTATTATCCATAAGAGCATTTTTCTCTGTGCATTGTTCCCTATGAAACTGACTACTGGTGGCACACAGCACAGGAAAAGGCAAAATTCCCAGTGCATGACTTTTTTTTTTTATCATTTCAGTTAAGCAGTTAACATTTTTATGTTTTTGTCTGATGTCTCAGAAGACAGCCCTAGAATAAGAACTTAGTTTGCCCTTACTAYATAATAAAAGAAGGATATATTCATATATTTTCCTGGTTCTATTCTATTTCCTTTGCCCTGAAATAAAGAAAATGGAGAATATCAAGTCCTCAGTAAGCATTTTCGAAAATCAGAATAAGCTCCAATTACACAGACCTAGTGACAGCTTCTCATGTGTGATGGAGGCAGGAAGGAATATTGTTAGAGCATGCTGCAGTTCATTAGATTTTAGCTGCTAGATGATCCCTGGAGCCTGGTTATCTGACTTAGAAACATCTAGATTATTGCAACATGAGCCAGGAACTAGAAGAGAATGACAGCCATAAATACTTCCATGTTGGCCCCATCTTTAGCTCCTATCAAAAATTCAGCATGAGAGTTAATGGTAAATTTGGTAGTTTCTTAAGTTTTGAAGTTCTATTTGCCATGAAATGTTTTTCTGTAGGGGCAAAAATTGCTTTAGCTTTGTCACCAGAGAAAATGAAAACATGATTATTATATAATTTAATTCCAAAGAAAAGATATTCAAAGGTACTCTTAATGAAACTATGAGTACTGTTATACATAAACAGACAGGTCCTCCAAATTGGTTGCAAGAACAAATTTGATGGTGTTATTCTCTCTCTGATGGAGCAGACCCAGGTAGTAAATCATTATTGGCTGCCTAATGGGAACATCCTACTGTGAAAATAAACAGCTGTCCACAATGAAGAAATTATTTACAAGAAACCATTACATGTTACATTTAGCCACTTCAGAAAGAAAGGAAGGCATGAAATACTGAGCAGTTGGATGTTTTTTTCTGGGCTGTTCATTTTAAAAAATTGTATGGCTTCTTTTTTCAAAGTTTTGTTTTTAGACTCTATAAATACGATCTTTTTTTTTTTTTTATTGCCACTTCATTTTGCTTTGAAAGAAAGACTGTAACTACTCTTTTCTGAGATTGCTGCATTTTGTGTATGTTGCTGAATTGATTATGGTTGTATTCACACACTGAAGCTGGAGAATTTTTTCTCAGCTCTGTCTAGTGGGGCATGTAACAGCCCTGTTCCCCCTCTTGTATGCCTTCCAATAAATTTTCCATCCAAGAATGTCACTCCCAACCAGTCCAGTGCCACTCGGGTGGGACTGCATGTAGGACCAAAACCTAGCCTTCAATGAGGTACTGTTGAACAGGGTCAACAAGAAGTCTTTCCTATGCAAAGACCAAAATCCTGCTGATATAACTTGTCTCTTCTGTTACCCTCTTCTGCATATTTAAAGTGTGGTTAAGAGGAGCTGAGGTGACTCTAGAGAGGGCTTTGAAACAGAATAAACTGGTGAGCAGAAAACTGCATTTGTTACCATCAGCATCGATCTGCATTTCTTACAATCTGTCCTTTGAGTGATCCATCTTTGAGATAGTTCTGCATCTGCAAGACTCCCTGAGATTTCGCTTGCAAGGCTTTCATGTGCTAAATAGCTCAAGGGCAGTTGCACTAAGCACAGCCACAGAGGCTCACAGGAAAGTAGTGACAGAAAGGCACTGCTGAAGTGCAGAGGAGTTTGTGTTCTTCATAGCTTTAGCTGTTTGTCAGAGACAATGTTTTTGTTTGTTTCTCACACCAGTGAGCAAATAAGTGCTCTAAGTACAATTAGCTGGATTCACATGGAACATTTCTCACTCTAGAATTTATTTCTTACCTTCCTATACGGTGCCTGTATTCCCTCATTTTTTGACTGTAGTATAATCCCTTGTTTGGTGTCTCCCCAAACACGGTGCATGCTTCTCTTAGGGCAGCTTTGTGATTCCTCAGTAATGGAGGTTCGTTGATTATTTTCTGTCTGTCCATAGAGTGAAAGAAGATGCTGTTTCATATTTTAGAGCAAAAGAGSCTGGAACTTTCAGCTCATTTAAGGTGTTACTAACACTTATATCAAGCCTTGATCCTCACTATGAGATTTTCAGAGTATGGCAAGGCTTTAGAGGTGTCTCTTCTTGTCAAATCCCTATGCCTCCTTTGATGAGCTGGGCTTTCAAATCACGGGATACTCATTTACATGGTGCATATGAACAGTTTTAAAGTTGGACACCCAGTCAGACAGAAAAGAATAAGAGAGACTTGAAGCTTTCTGAAATGGCATCAAAATTCTTCCCTGTCAGTTATGGTATTGTTAGAATTCATTTGCAGTTCCTTTCTAAGGCTGTGTAAAAATTGTTCTGATCCATTGTATTACCACGTATTTGTTACTTTCTAAAATAAATTACTTCAGATCCAAGCATTCTGGGCACAGTTGTGATGATTCAGGAAGAGCTCATCTGTGTGGTAAGACTGCATGCTGAAGGGATTGGCAATTTCAATGAGATACTTTTAAAAAAAGTTGGGCTTTTCTGTTTCTGTGACAGGTAGGGTTTACTCTCTCAGGTAACATTTGAGATTATCTACAGGATGTCTCCATTTTGGATGTCTGCCATTTGAAGTTTTGTATACACTTTCATTAAGTGTTGTACCAGTATTGCCAAAACATTCCAGCCTGATATTTGTTTTAGAAGAATAATGTATCGGTCTGTATTTGATCAGAAACATAAAGATCTCATCTAGTTACACAGTATTTCTGCAGGAGGTATATCCTAGAATCRCCCATGTTCTGAAGTTAAGTTGGAAAGGCCATAAAGTTTACATTCCTGAAACTATTCCTCTTTTACSTATGTTATCTCTATTAATGTAACTGGGTATTTCCTTCCCTTCCATATCTCTGTTACACTTCCAAGAATTCTTTCAGGTCGCTAGGACTGAAAGAGAACTTTGATCATGGCTTTCACAGAGGCATTTGTGATTTGTGCAGACAGAGGAGCTTATGTGTGTATCTGCAGAAGTTGGTCAAGCAAAAATTCTCCACCTTGAGAGAGCTGCTTTTGCCTGCTGGTGTTTGGGTTTTTCTGGAGTGGATTTGTCCACAGAGTGGAAGCACATACTGGAGAACCACCACAATCACAAATAAATTTGCTTTCTTCCRTTAGCAAGCTGAACTATTTAGGCTGTCAGTTGAGGCCCACAGAGATGAGATTTGACATCATTGACTAATGCATAGCTGCAGGTGCAACAGCACATTTAGAAGCATGGAGCCCATCTTTGTGACTCACAAAGGAAGGTGCTCAGTAAATTCACAGACGCTGCAATAACCACCATAATCATGCACAGGCAATGGCACTTTCCCCAAAATCTGAACTAAAGCATTTCTTTACTGATACAATTCTAAAGGCATGAAGTAAAGTGGAGTTCTTGGCCTTCTGCTAAGTCATTCCAGGGATTGGTTGCTATCACAGCTGAGAACCTATTTCACAGTCCTCTGTAGCCTCCAAATTGATTTTCACTAATTTTACATTGATCACACAGTATTAAAAACATGTAGAGAAGGCAAGAAGATATTTTAAGTCTTTTTAATGGTTCTTTGCAGTGCCATGAAATGGTAAGAGCAAAATATGTCCAAAGAGCAGTTTCCCACATACATGCAGATGTGCAGGTATTTTTAAGCCAGCTGTAGGTTATCTAGCTGAGATACATTTGGAAAAAAAGCCCCTGCAGTGCAAAGCTCTGTGGAGGATGCAAGTTTTACCTGAGAAACTGAGCATATTTTCATGTAATTAGTCCTTGCTGGTCAGTTRTGCTGATCATAACATTAAGGAAAGCTGTCAGTGATGGTTCTTAGCATGTTCTAAGTTAGTATGTGTTTGTATAACATGTAGAACTGGGGCATATGGGGATAGGATTTTCCAGGATGAGCTAGAASTTGCATTATAAATCTCCCTTTCAAGACACCCCCATTATAGTCATAATACTTGGATTCACAGTCAGTAATTCAAGGTAAAGAAAGTAAAATATTAGTGCTTGGTTTCCACCTCATTATGATTAGATATTGAGAGAATGCTGTAACTTGCCTTACCATAGAATGAATGTATGGACTGACAAAATAAGTGTAGATATGCAATATACTCCTTAACAAATATTTTTAAATTATATTAGGTTTTGTAAGTTTAAACAGTTTTCTCAGTAGCCTTCTGTTTTCAAAATTCTTTTTTCAAATATATGAAGTATTTGTAACTTCACATAAATGTTATTTTTATTCACAGATAATGCACCTCAGGTAGCAATTACCGCACCAGGATCTGGTAACCATAGAAACAGCTCTACAGGCCCAACACCTGACTGCTCTCCTCCATCACCAGACACTGCACTTAAAAACATAGTGAAAGTTATACGTCCTCAGGTAGGTGCTCACCATAAGAATCCTCTTATTGTATTTTTTGCTTTTATAGCAAGCTACAATGCAAGTATTCTAAGAGGATGGTATGGACTTATGCATTTGAGTAGGTCAAAGACATAAACAGAACACAGAATACTTTTTGTGCTTAAGAATTATTCTTAGTAGCAGAAGAAGATAAAACATTTTATGAATAAGCCCAAATGTACAGAGAGCTATCAGTAACACTATAAGACTAAAGATGAATGAAGTCCTTATGCAGTATTTTGTATTTTTCCGTACCACTGGTTTTCTTTCAAGGTTGTGTTCTGWTTTTATCAGCATTAATTCCATATTACTTTTTCAGGTGTACTTTTTTCTTTTTGCATCTATATTTACATGAAATTATAATGTTTCATACCTTCTTTGGTTTACCTTCCCATATACTRTTGCTTATGAACTTTCATCCTTCCTAACTATCCATGTTTCTAATACTGTTTGGGAAACAAGATGCATAATGTGTGTAAAACATGAGTGCTCCTTATAATTCTTTAAGGAGTGCAGCTCTTTAAAATCAGAACTTTAAAATAAATACGTCTTAGAACTTGATTCAGTAGTATAAAGGTAATCAGTGTAGAGAAGTTTATTTTAGAATCGTGGGATCATGGGGTAACCTAAGTCAGAAGAAGACAGAAGTCACCTTGGGATAATCTAGTTCCTTGTTTAAAAAGCTGTGACATTAGGTGTGCTGAAGCTAGMTGGGACAACTGCATGCTTAATTGACCAATTGTGAAACTCTTTTAGTGTGAACCAAAAGAACTTCAATTCCTCTCCTATTAATTTAGGGTTCAAGTACAGCCATCTGTTCTTTATTGCTGAGTTGATCTCTGCAACTGACCCCCTCTGATGCTAGTGGATGCAGGCTTTATATCATCTGTATGTCACTGGCATTTGTTTTCCTTGAGGAGTAAGCTGATGGATACAGCATATTTTCCTGGGAGTTGTACAGGACAGGCTGTTTTGGTGGCACACAAGTGAGTGTGTTATAGTGTATCTTCCTTTCAGTGCTCATAGGAGCAAACACTTCAGAAGGCCTTGCAGAATTAAAGGTAATTACTGGGTGCTCTTGCCATTTCTGTCCAGGAGCCATTGGCTTCCTGTGGCTGGTGATGTCACTGCACAATAAATTTGAGGGCCTAGCTGGTGCAGACCCTCTCTCTCCAACACCAGTGTAGTTCAGGTTCCACATGCTGGTTTAAATCTAGATTGCAGGGGGTCTAAAATAACAGTTTCTTTTCCTTTTTTTCTTTTTATAGTTGTTTCTGATTTTGCTTGTTTCTGTAGCGTCTCTGTCCCTCCCACCCTACATCAGTCTATAGTACTGAAATGCTTCCTTCCCTCTAAACTGTTTTTTATAGTAGGCGGCAAACAAACAGTAAGGTAACGAAATATTATTGAAACAAGCTGTTATGTGATAGCTTATTGAAAATAGCATTTAAAAAGCTGTCTCCATCATCATATTGCCAACAGATGGACCCAGAACACTGAATGGTGATGTTCTCCTGCWAGTTAACTCTGAACGGATTCAGCAGATTCAGGGAAGCTATTTTCAAATTTAAATCATACCRTTTACTGACTCACAGTGTTCTCATCGTTCTGCAGAACAAAAGCTAGCTCTGTGATATATATGGACAGAACTTTACCACATTTCCTAAAATGTCTCTCATGTGGCCCTACATATGGCATGCTCCCTCTATAGAAAACAACAGCAGACAGGCATAATGTATATTGAAAGTCTGCGTGCTAATACACGAGAAATTGGTTATGCTATAGCATTCAGATCCTGTTATGCTTCTCCTTTCTCCATATGTTTTATGCACATCCCCCAGTATTCTTTTTTCCTTTGTTTTTGTTGTTTATCTAATCACCTTCCCCTAAGATCTCAACCCAAGAATTTAGACAAAGAAGTTGTAGATATTTGCAATGTGCTGTTTGCTAACCATTAGTGTTAATTCTGCCTGCATATTTAATTCCTTTGTTCCATTCAATTACATGGCAAGCTCTTTGAAGGGCTGCACAATGGGATTCTATTCCTGACTGACCTCTCACCACTCATGTAAAACTAATGAATACTGTTACACAATGTATGCAAAATAATTAATTTTCTGTTGGCWGCCAGGGCCTCTTTCCATTTTTCTAGCAAAATAAATTGATTTTGAAGAGATCTAAACCAGGGATCATATAAATTTCCAAAACAGCTGTCAGTTCTTTCCCTTTTTCATATCTTGTACATCCAGCATGGGAAAGTGCCAATGAAAGGCAGAATGGCAAAATCTTCAGCAGCCGCTTTGCATGAGGCAGGCTTTGGCAGCTTGGATAGAACTGCCAGGGAAGTCTGGCCTTTCAATTCATATAGTTATTTTATTTTATACCCTTACTTATCTTTGCTGTAGGGTTGAACATATAATGATTTAGCCACGGTGAGGAGAAACACTGTGTTTCTGTGCAACCAGGATGAGAGGACATGGAGAAGTTTAGATTGGACATAAAGTGAAATTTTTTTCACCAAAAGGGTGGTTAAATGCTGGAATGGATCACACCTGGTAGAGTGACCATCCCTGRAGGTGTTTGAGAAAAGACTGGATGTAGCACTTAGTGCAATGGGCTACTTTACATGGTGGTGTCCAGTCAGAGATAGGGCTCAGTCATCTCAGATGTCTTTTCCAACTTAATTCTGAGATTCTGTGAACCAGCAGCTGAGATGACCAAAGATTTCTTCCTCCCACCAGTCAGGTGTGGACAGGCGAAGTGGGGAAAAGGACAATCCTGAAGTTTGAAGGCAGAGAGGGAGCCTCATTCTACCTGCTCTTTGACCTTTCCTAAGCACATGTGCCAGCTCACATCGTGGCTGTGTGTATATCCATGCTTCAGCACATGACAGACTTTGGAGATGCTGCAATGAGTGTGAGATTTGGCACAGTGCAGTGATTTCTTCTCACAGACCAAGTGTGTCTCTGGGGGATTCCAGCAGCTGCTTCATGGGGACCTTGAAGAGGAGGGTGTGCACTGCTGCACTGGCAGCTCAAAGGGTGAAAGTACCACAGCTGGGAAGTGTGAGCCAGAAACAATTTCATGTGCAAAGTGTGAATCCTGATGAGCCTGGATCATGGAAGTTAAGGGATTCCTCAGAGACTCAAAACTTGTTTTGTCTTTTTCCTTCTAGTTCTCTCTTAACCTGTTCCTAATTATTCCCCTTCTTATATGAAAAAACTTACTATCCCAACACCTGGCTGGGAATTTCTATTTTCCCCCAACTTTTCACTCACTGAGCCCTGTTTCATCCACAGTGAGGAGAGGACTGTTCCAGGTTTTGCCACTGTTGCCTGAGCAGCCATGTGGACTTTTTTTTTTCTTTTGTTTCTTTTTCCCGGGRACAGGAGCCGCCATCTTTTTTCTCCGCACCAGGTGGTCGAGCGGCTGGGGAGGGAGGGGGCAGCGTGCGTTCCTGGACTTTTAAATATCTAACAGTTACTTTTTATCTGWGTCCTGTGGGCGCTGTGTTTTGTTAATAAACTACTTTTCTTTTCTCTTCATTTTTGCCCGAACATCTATTTCATATTGGTGGGAAAAAATTATCACATTTTTTCACTTCAGAGGAAACATTTACTCTGTAACATTTTTTTCTCTGAAAGCATTGTCTCAAACCAAGAAAGGCTTGTACCTGTGATCTAGTATTTTGCAAATAAATTCCTTGTTTTCAAATTTTCTCATGGTCAGTCTCTGAAAAAGGTTTTTTGAAAGTTACATATATGCAGAAAAGAAGTAAACAGAACTTACCTCCGGTTTGGAATTGCTTGATATTTTTTTTCTGATTGTCCAGATGAGACTAAGTTTTTAACTCATGAATTGCTACTTAATGAAGACTTTGAGAAAGTAGTACCTTTCAAATGAAAGGCATATGCCTCTGTCTATACTAAAGGCACATGGGCTCCAAAATAAGATGTGGTAGGAGAACAAATAGATAAATCTCCTTCAAGTTTTAACTTAGTTACATTACTACATATAGTAAAATATAACGTACSTAATGAGACTATTTTAGAAAGTGATAGCAAATCTGTGCTTGTTCTATCAGAGTTCCTGTAGCTCTCAGTCTAGATGAAGCCTGAAAAAATTGAATTGCTTGTGATGCTTYATGAGTATTAGCTCCTCAATTTAATAAACTTCTCCTTATTTATTTATTCAGGTCCATTTGAACAAATAAACTATATCCACAGAGGAAGAAAGAGCACCTTTTTTCCTATGAAAGYGTTTGTTTTGCCAGTGTTACTTGTTTGTGGGTGTTGGGTCAGTTCTCATAAAACTGAATTCTGACTTCCCAATTATTTATTAAATGTAGTCCAGTATTTGCATGTTGTCTTCTTGTCTTTTTAAGATATGTTTCAAATAGCTTGCTGTAGGTACAGCTTTTGATGTCTAAATATGGGTTATTTAAAAGTGGCTTTGATTTTATCTATCATGAATTAGTATTTTCCCTATCTTATGTGAATAACCTAATTTCCTAGAAGTGTTTTAAYGCTATAAAGAGGGTTTCCAGTAGGAGGACAAAGGAACAAAGAATTTCAGTGTTYCTGACATGATGAAATTTCATAATCTTGTTCTTTCTTGGTTTATTGCTAAGATCTGCAATAATCCATCATAATACCATTCTTTTTCTTATCGATATGGATGTCCTGTCTTTACAGGAATCACAACTTTTTTTCCCATTTATCTTTTTTTAACCTCTATAAACGAAGTTGAACGTATAGCTCCTCATTCATCTGGCTAAGAAATCTATCAGTATAATAACAGCTAATAGTTTAAACATTAGTGGGAAAATGAAACTGTCTCCTTTTCCTGCAAGTTCTAACAGAATCCTCCAGAACATTTGTAGTCTCTGATAGGCCTACCTCACTTGTTTGGGCTACCAGGCATGCCAACTATTTTTGCATGGACAGTGAACCTGTCAAACTTACTTATGTATGGTTCATCTAGGCATGGGGAAAGATGGGGACCATGACATTCCAGTCCCTGTGCCAGCCTGGATGGACAGACCAGCTGTAGGAGATGTGCTCCCAGAGYCTCCCTAATTGACTTAAAAAGTGATATAGTACATTCAATGAAATTATGTATCATTCTTTTTGCAGATAGGTGCTGGAATTACTTTGAAYATAAACAAAAATCAAAAGTTGTCTTAGAGGAAGCTCTGCAAAATCACAGTTCCAGAAAATAAATTTTCAGTGCTAATGGTTCCATAAACAGGATTTTCAAGTGGATTAGTGTCGCTATTTCTCCATGTTGAAACAATGAGACTATTTCTGCCTGGTTCCTCCCTTGTGCCAGCACCAAGCTGCAGTATCCTTGGTTGTTCAGAAATCAGATGCACGCCTTGTCACACTTAGCTTGAGTTGTCACGTCCCTGTCTCTGCCAGCTTAGTGAAGCAACCCCTGTGGGCTGTTGCACCAATGCACACCACGTGAAAAAWTTGTGTTGCATCTACTAAACTTGTTTTGCAGCACACACACAAAAAGTCCCGTTTTGTTACATTTTATCATGAAAAGGAGGGCTGGAGAGCACTGTTACGCAATGAATTCTCTCCACTCTCTGGATGAGGTCACAGGCCAGCTGGGGTGCAAGGACCTTCTTTCTTCTATGAGCTGCTTTTGTCCTCAGCCCCAGTTGCAGCATGCTCAGCCAGATAGGGAATAACAGGGGAGATCACTGTGAAGAAATACTGTGCAGGCACACTGTGCTTCCTGTTCGGTGCACGCTTCTTTTCCTGCTGTTTTGGTGCTGGAYTTTGTGCTGTGTCCATGCTTAGCACAAGAGGCAAATAAGACTTTAAAGAATTTCCTGAAAGTTATGATTTTGTGGGGGATCAAATCCATTATATCCAAAGTAAAATCCATGTACACTGCTGTGTACATGCTTTTATGAAGTTCTGGAAGGTGCTGAGCATTCCCAAACCCTCTAATATAAAGATATATGATACAGTTCACAGATGGGTACTTTCAGCACTTAATGTRCTGGTCTGGAGATTTTTCCTGGATGTTTCCAAGGTTGTGTGTATCTCTTAGGACTGCAAGGATATTAAGGTGGCTGWCAGCAGTCAGTGACCTTGATTCTAGGTATGTAAATATATTTCAGATTCTTTCTGTGGCAGAGAATACTGTCCATACAAATCTGCCRCACGCACTTTGATGTCCTCTCATTCTAATGACGTTGAATAAGAAATAAAGCTCCTAAGTAGCCCTTGAAAAAAAAAAAAGAGCAAAGCAGAGTAAGAGGTAAACTGTCAATGCCATTTAGATGTAGTTAGCAATTCATCTATGCATGACTGAAAATAGGACAGACATGAAATTTATTTTATTCTGGAATACTGAGTACCAAACACAGAARAAGGTTAGGGTTGGAGTTTTCTCACGGGACTGATTCCTACACACAACTCTCCCCCAGGACACCCCCCCCATATACACCCTTAGAACACATGCAACACCTCCAGAGGAGAATATGTGAAAAAAAAAAAAAAAATCCTTGGAGCATAATGGATACTGTGTGACTACTTAATAATAATGTTAAATAAAATATTATTAAAGAGATGCATTGCAAGAGATCTCCTTTGACACGTGACTATAAAACATAATTCTATTTAGATATTTTAATTAGAGCTAATATGAAAACATGAACACATCTACCCGGTACACAGTACTGATGAAAATAGCAAACAGTGTGTGTTAGTGCATTTAATTACAGTTCAACAGAATACTGAAACACAAGTATAAATTAAAGCAGAATAACATTCTATTGTCAGCAGTGTTTTTAGAATATCACTTGTGCATGCATGTATCTTTCTTCGTTGAAGTTTGTTGTTTACCTGGACAGATTCTCTAAGTTGTGATTCCTGATTCAATAGAAACACAAATCATGTAGAAATACAGAACATTTTTCCTATATGAACTTGTAAAAGAACAGTTGAAATACTGTTTTCAACAGTAGTTCAGGTACTGAAAGCTACATCTATGCTAGTAAAATGAGCTTTTAGCTCTGCAAGGTTGTCATCTACACTGTTGAATTATGGACACAGTCCTGGGTATAATTTTGGTCCTATACAATTTTCTTTCTCCAAACATATCCGCTGTCAGGCCTGATTTGTGATTTGARTAGACCAAGCACCATTCCTGGGGTATAATTCTGGCTTGAAGACCCTTCTCTGACTGTAATGAAGTTTATTTGTAGGGTGTGAACAAGTCCATGCCAGGTGCCCTGCCCTAGTACACACAGTGCTTGGAAACAGTAACATACTCCAAATTTCGCAGATTAAAGCCTTAGTGTCTYGATGGGTCTCTTACATTAGATTCTTAGCATTTTTCCTTGTTTCTGTGCAGTATGGGGGGGGGTGTGGTTTGAGCACCTTAGTTATTCACTAACCCTTTATCATCATCTGGTAATGCAGATTGTCACACGCGCATGTTGTCTGTAGCATGCAGCTTTAAAAAAGAGCATCACCTTGGCCCTTCAAAATGTATGATATAAAAATATCATGATACAAGCAATTTTCATAATCTGCAGCTCAAAATGGGAAGTTAACAGCAGCTGGAAGTCGAGCTTTTTTGAAGAAAATGATCTTGCATCCATTTTCCAACTGTTTCAGTGAAAATAAGCCTTTTTTTAATCTTTGAAAGTTAGGAAATTTTTATAGCTGAGAAATGAGACATTCCTCTTACTTATCAAATTTATCTCTTGCTATTTGGGTCTCATTTCAAGCAGTTTTTTCCCAGGATAGGTATTATTGTGTATCYTCAAAATCTGGTCACATCTGTCAAGGAGGGAAACTGCTCCAAACGTGTTGCAGTTTTTGGCATTCAGGATTGCTGCTCTCAGAACCCACAGCTGCAATATGGTTGGAACTGAAATGAAAGTAGAAGGCAAGGAAAATAAAAACTGGGGAAAATCAAATTTTTCCCTTATGAATTTCCTGTCTGATTTGTCATCTGAGATAAGACCARGGGTGGAAGGGGCAGCAACTGTCTGACCTTTAATTACATACTCCAGTGGAGGAGCGCTAAGGCAGAGCTAGGATAACACACAGAGGAGAACAGAAAGCACTGTGTGTCTGTATGGTACCCACAGTCACATGGCATGGCTCCCTGACCACAGGATGCRGGGAAGAGCTGAGTCTGTGTCATTCCTGAGCATTTCACTGACAGGGGAATGATTGAAATATGCTGAGGGACCATGAGATTACTGTAAAGTAGTATGCACTCGCTGCTCATGCAGGATGCAAGCAGTGTCTTTCTCTAAATTTCTCTACATTAAAAAAAACCCAGAAATTTCTAGAACCTTGACACTATGATGTCATTAAAAATTAATTTAGTTTTAGAATGCATTATGGTTTTAGTATTGAGAAGGATCTACAGTTAAAAAACAGTGGAAGCATTTTATTTCTCTTTTTTTTTTTTTCAAATCTGCTGATCCTGTAAACACCCTGTTGTGGCTGCTTGGGATATATTTGTTGACAGCCTCTGTGTATTTTCTGCTTTCTTCTCTTAAACTAAATTAAAATATTGACAAGTAAAATCAAAAATGTCAAGATGGGTGCAAAAACTGCCTCTATTTTATTTTTAATTGTTGTCATAATTTAGGATAAAGTTCTGTGAAATGATAAAAAAGAAAATTATAGTACCATATTAAAAAGAAAATGTGTCTTCAGCCTGTTTAACATGGTATTTTGAGGCTTGACAGAATAATTGATTCAGTAGTCTGGTAATAATTCAATGTAGTCTTGCACTTCTAGGTGACATAGATGAATCAAACCCAGATGCATTATAATCTCCAGTTTTTGCAATTTCAAGGCTACTTGATCACCTTAGCTGAGATCCTATAAATCAAATAATCCTTGACGGCAGCATTGACTGATGAGAATGTATCAGGCCTGATGATTTCTGCAGATCAAACTGGAGACAGGAGAAAACAGAGAAGCCTGTCCTGTCGCAGGCGGTATTGTACCAAGAAAATTTTGAATGGTTTGGGCTTTGATATAAATGTACATGAGCAAAAGAGACAAAGATAGAAACAGAGATGGTATGCTGGAATGTTGAGGCAAAAGACAGAAACTCTAAAAGTGATGTGAAAGTTGTAGTTGAAAGGGAGGACAGAGGTTAAAACTGGATGCATTGAATGTCAATGAGAGGGATGTAGTGCCTGTAAAGTCAGTGTGAGATGGGAWCATTAGGGAGTTTAAGAAACTTTGGTAACAAAACCACAGAGAAAGCAGAAATGCAAATTTTGGAAGACCAAATAGAACTGTAATCAACTGGATACTGTGAAGGTTTTTTTAGAGTAACATAAGTAGCTTTGGAAGGAATGTAACAACAGATAGGAGAAAACAGAAAAAGAGGTGCCCAGAGAAGTTGTGGATGCCCAATCCCTGGAAGACTGGATGGGGCTCTGGACAGCCTGGTCTACTTGAAGACATCCCAGCTTATTGCAGGGGGTTTGGATCTATTGGCCTTTAAAGGTCCCTCTCAACTCAAGCCATTCTATATTTTTATGAAAGGGAAAGTGAGTGTATAGAAATAGAACAAGATTGCAGAAGGAAGGAAGCTGGAGGAAGGACAGTTTCTGAAGTAGGAGTGACTTGATCAGAAAATGGAAAGAACAGAGTCATCTGGGCAGGTACCAAAATGAGGGATCTATGTGGCCACATAAGTACGYTGTGTTATGTACATGAGATGTCCCTGGAGAAAGGGGCTGCAGCCTCTTGCTTGCTTTGGTAAGTCTGTATTTTATGTGCTGTCTGGAATTTGAGAATGTGTGTGCAGTTCTCTATTCTGTCATACATTTTCTGCATGATATATTGCAAGTGAAACCAGTTTTTACATTATGTAGGGCAGCTGGAATTTGGCAGGTTTTGAGAAGTGCAGAATTTTCTTAGGCTCATTGGTTCTCAGTGATTTAACAAACCACACATCTGTCCCCTGGGAAAGCTCTATACCCTTGTTCAGCATCTGTAAAATGGGACAGCTAGCTCTGCCATAATACAGAGTGTTTTGAGAATTAATTTTTTAAAGACTGATGATGCCATGTACATAAATCTCAAAGATAAAAGAAGGTGAAATCAGAAGCTTGTTTTGCAGAGTACTTCAAAGCTGAAGAAATATTTTGGTGTTAAATTGGAAAAGGAATTTTTGCCCTACTGCCTCTGCTCAATGTTGTAACAAATACTTGAATGATCCCTTTCATGCTCGTAGTGTTACATGCCAGTCGTGAGAACATTACAGAATTTGCATGCAAATTCCATTCATGGAACCATTAAATCCTTACTTGTCTTTTTAATTGAAAAGCAATTCCATATATACATTTRATGGCTTTCCTGGTTTTGCAGTTACAAAGGGGTATCTTTCATTGATATGTGTTCGCTAAAGACTGAACAGGAAAATATACGTCTTGTTAGACCTGATTCAAAAGTTTTTTAGATCATATTATTGGAATATCTTCAAAGATTTGTATTGATATATTTTTGTTTATGCATTGGAAAGTGTTATTCATTAGCCTGATTTGGTATGCTGTTTTAGGGTAGTCTAGGATTTTCTAGGTTGGGATTATGACAATTGCAATAATATCTGTGAAGAAATGTCTTAAAAGTAAGTAGCAGTCATAAAATAGATTTGCACATAACAGGTAAATTAAACCCATGAATCTAATGAATAAAAATCTACTTAAGGGCAAATCTGCATGCTATGTAGTGTGATTATTGGGGTCAAGCGAAGCTGTAAGTGTGCCACAATTTCACAAGGGTTATGTAAGCAGGTCCAGACCTTTGGAGTAGCACAAGGAAGGCAAGTAATAACAAGGCTGGCTTCAAAGAATGAAAGAAGCATTATCTCTTTGGGACAGAGTTTTCTGTTTGTGTTTGACAACTATGAAATCTTGACCCCCTGCCTGAGTTATGGTGTTCCATATAATAAATAATCTTAGAGTTTTTCAGAATCTATCTCAAGAGTTCTTGGTAAATGTAGTCAAACAGGGGCTTCGGCAGATGCACATAAAAASTGCAAAGCAAAGCTACTGCCAGTAAAGCTGCAATTTGACATCAGATTCTAAGATTTCTAGAGTGTGTTTAGATGTGAGCTAGAGGTGGGATTGAATCTGTGACTGAAACGCCTCTACTTTCATTTCTGTATATAAGAATGTCTGTCTGATTTAGATATCTAATCTTCTATCATGCCTAGGACAGATGCAGGATTCAATTCAGTTGCCTAAAARTAGGACTCTAATGTCATTTGAGGTGCTATAAAGGTGTCTTTGAGATGCACCTGGAGGCTGTCAAGTGTTGTACAAGGCAAAGAGGAAACCTRCACTTTTCTGAACGGCAGCTGGAGGCCAGGTGGGATGTCCTAAGGAATSTGCAGTGATGGTAGATACCTGCATTAAGGCAGGGGAATTAATACCAAGGGGACTGGGGTGAGGTGAATTGTTGTCTTGATGGTAATGACTAAATCTTGATTTTATTGATTAGATCTTGATTTTATTGACTAGATCTCAATTGACTGCTGTGGGAGCTTAAATAAGTAGGGTAAATGTCAATAGCTATGCTGTAAATTTAGTTGTTGAAATCTGGAATGGAATTTAATCCTGACTGTAGAAAGAAGATTGATTAATTTCTACTGGTTTTTTTTTTGTTGTTGTTGTTGATGGTGTTGTTGTTGTTTTTTGGGATTTTTTGTGCAAATGGTACTTTAGAGAGAAAGGCATAGAGATGCACTCAGTACAAATTAGTTTACTGAGTCTCTCATACCTTATATTTRTGAACAATTAGTGTACTTTAACATTTTATGTAATGATTTACAGGATGCTGCAAAAGTGCAGAAGATTCCTCTAGTTCCTCTACTTTCTAAGTTAGCTACAAAGGCTTAGATGCTGGATTCCAGTCTAATTATGTAGAAAAATTATTAACACATGTTGACAGATGGACCTTGTTAACTCCAAACAGTGTAGCAGCAGTGTAATACTGTAATGTTCTAGAGGCTGAATGAGGCTCTCTGCAGAAGCCTTAGATTGGAAAGACATATTAAACTGAGATATGTTTCTCTAAATTAATAATAATAATGCCCAAACCCAAAATTGGATAGTAAAGGACCAAATGGTGTATCAGATGCTGCTATTCTGCCTCCAGGAAAGGAGCACACAGTCAAAACAGTAGCTGAAGGCCTGACTAGACAATAGCCAAGGGCAGGTGCCTTTGGAACTGCTTTGGGAGACAAAGCTGGATCATTCCAGCTGCCCATTTAGGCAAGAACTGCCTTAGTTTAAGAATAATTAGAGATATCATGCATCATGTTACTTGAAGTGTCCCCTTTTCAGCTCAGGAGTTGAAGTCCTGCAAATCTGCAAAGACACCATTGCTTGAGAAAGGGCCAGAAACATGSTTCTAAATGACCAAAGATCTTTTTCAGTTTTAGAAATAATTAGGTCATTCATTAATCTGTTGTGTAGCAAAAGGGTGCCATTTAGATTAAATTAATACACACCAATGTTTTTGGTCTGATCTGAGAGTTTTTTTGGCTGAGATCCCAAACAATGACTTTCAACCACACTGTTTGATGTTGGAATGTGTCCCTGTTTATTGAACTCTCCCATGAAATTACTAGATCTAGGAGTCAGGATTTCAAAGCAGAAACTGGTTTTAATTATTAAAGAAAGTAAATCACCTTATAAGTCCATAGATGACCTCCAGATGATCGTCCAAATTTCCTTTTTTCTCAGTTTAACAGAACACAGTTAATTTACACGGTGCCTAACACAACTTTAAGAAATAATCAACATTATGCAGACCTAGTTCTATTGAATTTTTTCCRCCTGACAAAATTCAATTTCCAACAGAAAGAGTGAATTTTTAGTGAGAACCACCTGGTTTCATATTTATAACACAAGCRTTACAGGACTTGTAACCTAACAATTACATAGGCCAAAAACAAAKTTGAAAATTACTCCACTAGGATAGATTGTATTTTAACAGGTAGTTCTAGGTAAGAGATGGTCAATACCTCTGTGGTCCAAGGAAGGTTTTATTGCTCCCAAAGGTAATATTTAAGTCTTGATGCTATTAAGAAACAACTTCCTGACCTTTACAAATATACTAACCTGTTAAACCTCCCATGCTAGAACATGAAAAGACAAAGCATCTTTGACTGTCTTTTTTTCTATTTTTGTCCAGCTTTAGTTTTCTAGGGCAGCATTTGCTGAGACATTTTTCACTATTGTGGAATAAATATACAGACAGCTATAAACATGAATGTGGGACCTCCTCTGTTTTGGAGGCATTTAGTGTTTCAGGTCATTGATCTTGAAGCAGCAAGGAGCATTGAAGTGTTAGGCTATTTTGGGTATGGAACYAAATGAGTGCTGCAGCAGACTATTTAGCATGACATTGCAAACCAGCAGCGGTCTGTGGCTTGTAACCCATGGCATCGAGCACTAAGGATGTGTCTGTACTAGTAAGTAGTACTTGTGCAATGGAATAAGTCCYTAGTGAAAAAGTTGTTGCTGACCTGGTGATCACACCATATATATTTCATTTCTACACCTGATGATATAGATCCAGCCAAAAGCAATTAGTTTCTTATGGTCTGAAACTGCTCTGCAATCAAAGCACAACCATTAAGCGTGGTCTGCTCAGAGATTCACTTCAAAAGTAAATATTTGAAATAAAGTAGTACCAAGTTTTTTAACTGTTCCATGAAAGCTCATGCAGAAAGTTTGATTTTCGTGTATGTGTTTGAAGATGACACTTTTCCCTTAAGCTTCCAGACATTTCAGTCTTTGAATATTTGAGGCATATTCATAAATGGAATAAACAGCAGAGGGTTGCTTTCGAGTGATGGGCACTTGGTATTATTTAGTAAATTTCATTATACAGGCATCAGCGCTCTAATTGTTTTGCAAGATGTACCCAGCAATGCAGCTGGTGAAGAGCTCCCTTTCTTATCAAAAGATGATTGCAATTATTATATGCAAGGCCGTAAAAGCCTATTTTATGTTGAATTAAATTGATTAGAATTAAGACATGCTTTATTTCTAATAAAGATTAATCCAGATTTTGGAAGGAAATTATCTCTACACACCACAGCTTGACACATGAAATAATTTTTAYTAGTATAACCTTTGAGCCAAATGAAAACAGTAAAAACAGAGAAAGAAAGGTTTATTAAATGCCAAGTAATGAAAACTATACAAAAAGTCTGTATTTTTCATGCCAAACTTCTATTTTTCTTGTAGCCAAAGCAACGTACATCCATAGTATCTTCTCTGGAATTTCACCGAATGAATCACAGCCACAATTATTTTGAAATCAACCCAACCATTGGCTGTGCAAGTTTTATTTCTACTCCTGCAATCAGTCCAGCTAATTATTCCTTTGGATCTCTGGAATACAGTCTTGAAGAGAAAGAACTTCCAGGTATAGAAAAAAAGTTTACTTTGTCTGTCAACAAAGCTTTATATAACTTCAGGTCTTTAGGTTTAAGTTGGAATTGCTGTTGTCTTTGATAGTTAAATACATTTGCCATAAATACACAGAATTATCCCTGATTTTTTTTTGCCTACTACTCCACAAAGAGTTCTGATATTTTATGACCAGTATTATGAAACATCCTTCTTTTCTGAATATTATATTTGAAATAAAACTGGTTTTTACAGACTTGTCTAGAATTTAGGTATTGTAGCTTTTGAAATTACAGTGATTTGTACATCTTTTTTCCTCATTGTGTGGTCAATATACTCCAATAAGAATTTTAAGTTGAAAAAATGTAGTTAGAAATCCTCATGTAACCACCAATAAAGATGAGAAAGAGAAGGTTTCTAAGAAACCTGTGATTTTTTCTGCAGTAGTGATAGCATTCATTAAAGTTAAACTTCAATGTATTTACTCTGTTGATAAGAATTGAATAGAGTGATAGTGTGATTGTAATGGGGATGGTTTTAATCTGCAAATAGAGCTTTACATTATGAAAATGCTTTATAATGGATTGAGATATTTCTTTTTCACAGATCAAAACTTCAGGAGTGGGAAATTGTCAATAAACAAAGCATTTAACTTTGTTSCTTTAAATTCCATATGCAAGTTGCTTTATTTAGGTTAATATTGTAGTAGAAGGATATAGTATGTGGGAAAGCTGATGTATTAAAACAAATATCTTTGATAKCTAGTTTATTTGACCTGTAGATCAAGTTTTAAAAGGACATGGTGTTTAAAATATAAACAGGAGTAGATTACTGTAAAATAAAAATAATATAAATGTTGAAATTAGTGCAGACTTATCAATCGACATCTGTAGCATTGATCTTGAAATGAGATGAGTCCCTTTCATTCCTAGTTGGTGGAGTTGAAAAATTTTGAAAAGTAATGTTTTAAAATGTAAAAAAAAAAATAAAAAAATCATAGCTAGATCAATAGAAAACTATATTATTAGGGAACTATTTTGAAATAGGAGTAGAACCCTATCTTCTTTGATGAAGAAAGGGTTAAAATAATCAGAAGTTATTCATTTTGAGTTTTTGGACTGTAATAGAAAGATAATATGTGTCATTATCTTTGAAATGAAAAGAATTTGCTTATATCATGGATATAAGCAAGTCTTTTCAAACGTAATTGGAAATAATTTGAATTGTATCTTTTATTCATAGCTCTGGGGTCTTTTGATTCTTTAAKGTTTTGGGTGTTTTCTGTTGTTAGTGGTTTTTTCTACTGTAAATTCTCTTCAGTAATCACAATTTTATTCTGGATAGTTGAATGATACAACATATTTCTTGATATTTAAAAGTAAAGATAAGAAAACAGAAAGAAAATTCACTGGCATTAGATAATTAACTTCTCAGAATTTCTACTGTTGCACRGTTCTGTTAAACCTCTTCATAATATCTGAATTTTCTTGACTCTTATCTTCTTTGCTTAAATTTACTATTGACTACACTCATTTAATTTTGTCTGAGATTGGGACTATAAATTCATGCTTTTTTGAATTTTATGTTTCTAGTTTGTGGATGATTTGATTTATGGATTAAGTGAAAGCTGAATTTCCTCTTATSTCTACCTAGGAAGCTAAGAAAAAGTAAGAGCACAATGACTGAAGTTCAGGGCATCTTCTATGAGCTTTTTAAGAGTGCATTTTGCCATAAATAAATCATTAATTCACCATTAGTAAATGAAATTATTAAAGTAAATTTATAATGCCACCCTCCATTCTCAGCTAGTATCCTAGAATTATTTAAATAATATATAGGATCACATRTTAGACACAATATTAGCCTGAATGAAGAAAACCAACATTTTATTTTGATAATTTTGTTCCTTTTGGTAAATGCAAGAGACAAGGAGTACTAATGTAGAAAGAGAATAARAAATCTAGAAAGAACAGATGAAAATCACCTCTCTTGGAAAAGTCTTTAAGGCTTGTCTGTTAKCTAGCMTGTTAAAAGCTGAACATTGARTAATAAAGGTCAGCCAGAAGCAGCAGAAACAGTATTCTGTGTTCTGCTACAGTTTTCTCTGYTTCAGCTAGCTGTTGTTTCACTGAAAGGTTCCTTGTTCCTTTTCAAGATCCACAGTGGCAACAAGTCAATTCATCATATGACCTAAATTTAATCTTCTGAAAATTCATGGAAGATCGGCATCTTAAAAGGATGTTTATTTTAATACTAATTGAGGATTTGTGTGCATTGAAGTAAAACAATCAAAATGCTTTTTACAGGATTTCTAAATCAGAAAATGTCATCTAAATAAGGCATGAGTATATCCCTACTCAGTTTCAGTGCTTTTAATGTTTTCTTCAGGAAACTTGCAAGGATTCATTATCATTCACATAA
The DNA here is from genome assembly GCF_030028575.1 of Malurus melanocephalus. Taxonomy (NCBI): domain Eukaryota; kingdom Metazoa; phylum Chordata; class Aves; order Passeriformes; family Maluridae; genus Malurus; species Malurus melanocephalus. Next base: position 3,898,542 of record NW_026623248.1, on the reverse strand, counting down.
AAGTGAGAGATTAATACAACAGAACAGTATTCTAATTCTAAAATCTTCATCATTTTACCTTTACCTCAGTAGTCTGATATCAAAGAGGAATGAACCTGTTGTTGATGGCTTAGARAAAATTCCTTTTTATCTTTGAGGATCACAGTTTTACTCTTGGTGTTTGCTAATTCCCACATCGACTGATTGGAACAGGGGTTGCAGTTTTAAGAAGTGTATTTCTATCAAATAGGAAAACCCTGAATGCTTCCACACCTMTATATTATCCCAATGACATCATATGACAATATTTCTGATTAATTATTTGGAGAACATGCCACATATAATGGTAAATGTGTGCTTCAGCTTTGGGGTCAGATGGGCTTGTAGAGTAAACCAACCATGTRTGTTGCATGCATGGGTGGCAGGAGATAGCATAATGCCAGATTGCCTGAAGGAAGGATAAAGCTTCTGTCCTTTGTTTTGAATTTTAACTGGTGGAAGAACCTACAACAAGTTGATGGGAAGACTTCTCTCATTCCAGGATGTGCAGGACAGACTATGTGAGTTTTGGTGTGACCTGTTCCCAGGGCTTTATCTGAAGCCAGRTCATTGACTTCAGAGAAGCATTCTCGAATTCCGAGTGAATGGTCACTCTTTTAGAGCATTGCCTTTCACCTCACATTGGAGCCCAGTGCATCCCAGTTCTGTCAGCTAGTACACACAGGAGTACTGGAAGTGACTATACTAAAACTGAGACCACTTMATTGAGCAGATAAGTCATTTCTGTRTGTAACTCTGTCCTGGAAAGATGTCTGTAATTTTCTTGTTCATCTGAATATATGTTTAATAGCTGTTCTGTAAGATTACACAAGTGAAAAATTAAATACCTGATAATCAGGTGATTGTTGTTGGTGAGATGTTCCTCATGTAACTTTGACCATGAACTGAGACCACTAGATGTGCAAGGTGATTCGCTCCAGGAGAGGGCAGCCTGGGCTTTTAGGGAAATGCCTCTCTAACATTGATCTCTTTGCTTTTTTGTATACATCCCTCAAGTTCTCTTCAAACTGTAAATCTTAAAGATTGAAGGTGACAAAATTGTGGCCATTTTGGTATCATCAGCTTGTCACAATCCACACTTGCAGCTGAAATTGTCACTGTGGATGATTTTCTTTTTCATTTTTACCTGATCGGTCAGAGTACTGGATCTTTCTCTAATGCGTATAATTTCATTATGTCTTCTTGTCCCAAGTATAATAGGGCCGTGAAATTAAAAAGACAGTTCTGCAGAGGTTCTTGGTCTGTTTCATATCACAAAATAGTTCTGTACTCATATTCATGTATGCGGGAAAAATGTCAGCAAATGTCTGAAGGTAATCTTTATTTTCAGTCCATGAAAATCTGTACATTTTCAGTAAGTTCAGTCTGTCATTCATTGTAAAGGAGGATACAGTTTTTCTCTCATCTTGTTGTGGTACTCAGAAGTATTCACTGAGTTTATCTCTTAGTTAGAAAGTCTGTCTCCACTGGAGAGGACCTTAATGTAGCTGTTACTGCTTATACACGCCTTGTTCTCTGACTGTGAGAGACATATAATTTGTCTAAGAAGGCTACATTTTTCCTTTAAACAGCTGAGAATGGAAATTCGGGAATTTAATATGTAGATACTAATTTTTTCTCTTCTACTTTTGAAGAAGTTATATTTGAATTACACCTTCTTCTAGAAGTATCTTCAGATCTTTCTTTGCAGTGCATATCTGATGAAATGGTTCTGTCTCACAAGCCCTATTTCAGAAGCAAAAGCAGCCCTAGAAGCATAAAACTTGCATTTTTGTCCTTCTCTTTTGAGAGAATCAAGAAATTCAGCATATTAGAATGAGAAACTTGTTTCAGAGACCTGGCCCAAAATTCTTGGCTGGGTTCCGTTCCTAGATACAGTCAGAATTTATTCTGCTGCAGGAAYGTTTCTTCATGTGATAATTGCAAAGCTGCTATTTGAAGTAGGTCACGTATTTGTCAACGTTACTTTCTCATTTCTACATTTCTCATTTATTARGAGCTGATATGAAAAGATCAAACTGTGATGTCTATGTAGACTGTTCAAGCTTTGTTTCTTTGTTTATAAAAAGGTTTTGAATGAGTAGAAGTGAAATACAAAATGAAAGGAGTACAAAGAAGAAGAAAGTAACTTTTATTGCCAGCATTTTTTTGGGAGTGCTGTATGCAAATGCATGGTACACTGTTAAATGATACCTCRCTAATTAGCAAAACAATGTATGGTTTTCCAGTGACAGAAGAAGAGGAAAATGTTGGCTTGTAATGAAATAAGAATAATCAGCAAATTCTGGTAGGTAGAGCATTCCCATCTGTTTTATATAGATACCTGCACATTTAGTGAGGGAATAGCTGTAAAAACTGGTATTACCAGTCCATACCAACTTGAGAAGGTCAAATTCTAGCCCTTTTTTCTCTGGTTTTAATTTTCTTAATCATCCTCTTGATTACAATAGAACAAATTCTGTCAAAGCATTCTTCAAAACAGGTTATTTTGAACCTTTTCATCTGTGAAGATTATCTGTTAATTTATAGCTAAGTTAACTGAGTGCAATTAGTAAAACATAGTAGAGCTATTCCAGGAACTGCTGCTGGGGATCATGCTCGGTACTGGCTCATACAGTTTATTTTTTGTTCTAATTAACTTGTCCAGCTGATGCAGCATGTTCAGGTCTCCTTATGTTGCCCTTCTTCTTGCTGCTTCTAATTTCAGCCTTTGCAGAGTTATCCAAGGCAAGACAYGGTCTGTCACATAGGAACAGAGAAATGTAGGGTTGATTAATATTATAAACTTCTCTTTGTTAACTGTTATTGTCTTTGCACAGCCCTGTTTCAAAGCAACRTATTTCATGAGGCTCATTTTAATTATATCTCAGTGTTACAAATATGTCAACACATCCAAGAATCTGGTGGMAGAAAGGTCTTCTGAGGTAATACCTGGAAAGCTGTGGATGAAACCAACTCCTATAGTTCCAGTCAAAAATAGTATTCCTTTTTCCAAGAAATTGGTTTGTGCTAGTGCTTGCATGAAACATTAGATGCAATATGCCCCTAAATCTCATGCCACCTGAATTAAAAAATTATCTCCTTGGAATTAGCTATATTATTCCAACCTAAATTTCATGACAGTGTTACCCAGCCCTTCTGTAATGCCTCTGCAGTGTTGTCATTCAGTCTTTTCTCAGGCCTAAGGGAATTATTTGGGCTAAACCCAGATAGTTGTTCATGTGAACCTGCTCTCCAAACATACTGTCTCATGTCACTCACTATGTGGACATTCTGATCGCTAAGGAATGGTAAATATAAAAATAAGGCAAATTGTTGCAAGCATATTGACAGAATAAAACTGCAGATGGGTCTCAAATCCCTGTTGTCAGATACAGCCCTGGATGTGTTAATCAAACAAGAAATGACATGAACAGTTTATCTCTTTTCAAATCAAATTCTGAACCATCTGACCACATGTGGCAAGGCATGTCTTGAGACATGTGCCTGCCGATCTTGGTCTTCAAATGGCTATTACTCACAGGATTTGCTCTTTTCACCCACATTATTTCTTACTATGAATAAARCCAGTTAGCAACTGTTGACAATACAGGGGGGAAAATCCCTTGTAATATTTAAGATATATTTACTAATTTTGAAAGCGTGTATTTTTAGGCTTCAGTCTGGCAAGGAGGAAGGTAGGAAATAGAGCAGTGCTGTGMTGATGCTAGAGATGAGAATTTTAGAGACTGGTCTAAAATTGGGGATAATTTCCCTCAGGATCCTTAGGAACACTGCATGCTACACTACTATCAGGTTCAGGAGTTAGTTAGTCCTCTGAATCTTTTTTTTTGCCTCTGAAGTAAGCATAATGTAATATAGTTACTGTAATGTATGCATGTTTACATATAGGCCTATTTGCAATTATTAAAATCTTTTATACTTCATTTAGTTGCATACAACCCCTTCCTTGTGAGATGTCAGCACAGATAAATAAGTGCTTCATCACATCATAAAATGTTTTCCTGAAAGAACAACAGATATTACCATATTAGTCAATAAAGACTTCCTAAAGACTTTGTTTTGAGGAATGGGCTATGAATACAGTTAGAAAAAATACAATTTAAAAATTATTTATCTAAATTTGATGTGGATTTTTCCAGATGTAATAACTATCCTTACATGTAAGGTCAAAAGAAAAACTATCTTCTCTAATGTGTCATTTACAATCCTTAGCCATTTCTAGAAGCAGAGTAACTATAGAAAATACTCATATTTATCTGATTGTCCCCTTAGTCAGCTCTTTGTTTTGCTGTTTAGGTTTGGGTTTTTTACTGAGCTGGAAGAAAAAAAAGCTCATTTGCTTGTAGCAGGACCGTTTGCAGAGACAGATTGTTTTAGTCTTCAGGCTGTCACTGTGCCTCGTATTGTTCCCTTATCTTTCCACTGGACATTTTGTAAATAAGACTGACCAAGCTGTGGAGGGATTCTCTTGAAAACTTCATCACTTCATCAGTCAGAATTGCCATTGCAAGATGGAGGCAATGAGCAAAGAGCACTAGGATGTCTCAGTCTTCAATTCCTCACAGTATTGTTTGCAKTACAGTTTTCTTTCACTCTATGAATGCAATTAAACTGCTTGTAACATTATTTAGAGTATTCTAKCTTACATTTCAATCTGTTTTTCTTTTCTTGTGTCATGTCCTCTTATTCATATTTAATCCCTGTCTTCATATTTAAGCTCTTCTGCTTCTTCTCCTTTGTGTCTTTTAGAAAGCTTTCCACTCACCAGCTATATTTCTGAGCCCTATGTGAGGTGATTAGAGCTGAAAGAAATGGCAAAAATGGGCCTGTTWTTCTTTTTTTCTAAGAACTTTTAGTCCTCTGAGTGTACTTAGTGATGTCCAGTTTTAAGGAAAACAAAAAGCTCTTTGTATTACATACCAGCCAGTAAAAAAAAAAAAATCTGTTTCCTTTGCTCCTGAGGCTATTCTGAAATTAAAGATGATTTATGTTTCTCTTTCTTGCACGCAACTCACTTGATCTCTTTTTTTTTCTGTTCCTTGCTGTCCAGTTGTTATGCTAGTATCATTTGATGCAACAAACTTCTCTCTTTATGGTGTTCTAAACTGAAAAAGAATAGGTGTGGGATAACAAGCCTTCTTTACCCTTGGTGAATATCCAAAAACTAGGGTAGAGTCAGTCTTACTCATTAGCTAATTAACTAGGTATTTTATAAACAGCTCTAGCTGTTCACGTATCAGAGTACATTGCTGATAGTAATGTTGTTGTGGAAAATGAAAATTTGATGCCATTTAGTGAAAGGAGAAAACCGAACACAAGTCTCCCTCATTCTGCAATAGCACKGTCATTTTTTTCTAAAATGGATATGATGCTATGAGCTCCAGAATGTTGATTCCAACCTTGAAAGTCCATTTTTCAGCAGGAATTCATTGGTCAATAAATCTGAGACAATTTGATGAATAGTTTCAGAATGACTGAATAGATCTTACTATAAACCAAGATTAAATATTTGCATCTCTTTTTTTGCTGTGTTACTGAATAACTTCTATACAGTGGCTCTTTTGTTTTATAATTAGACAAGAATTTTTAAAGAACACTGGCAAGTTTAAAAAAATATTCCTTGCTTTTGGGAGCATTTCTACATTTTGATAGAAATTATTCATTGTATAAATTCAGTATATAATAAAATTAAGACTTTCAATATTTCTTTGAAAATCCACATAACAATATATGCTACACCTAATTTARCTCTTATCATACTAGTTCTGTGTTTGACTTTTGAATTCACATTTATAATTTTAATGTAGCTCTAACTCTAAAGTTGAATAAATTGAAAGGATTTTTTTTTTCAATTTCAAATTTTTACATAGTGAGAGATTGATTGTGTACTTAGATTTATGCAGTGCATTCACTGGGAATTTGGACTTATTCATTTGCAGAAGAAAAAGGCAGATGGCCATGTCTGGGGAAGATAYGAAGCTGTACTCTGAAAATATATCAGAACTGTCAGATACTCAAAGGAATAAGTTSTCTTAAGTATAACAAAAACAGAAGGACAGAAAATAAAATGCTTGGCCTGAGTAGGGGTAAAATGTTGTCTAACTTTGCCATATTTGACCAATTGAATGCTTTTGAGAATGTGTGATGGCAAAACAAATGCATAGTGACACCTCTTTAGAATGTTACAGCTTTCAACTATTTGCAGCCCAAGGTCCTCCTAAACCCAAGTACCTCCTGGATGTTTCCTGTGTACTGTGTAACCTTACTAGATTTCTGTTCTGTGGATTTATCCATTCTCCCTGCACCCCCTATGCCATTTTTATTTCCACAAGGAATTTTTGCAGGGAGTTACACACTTAAGTAMGTATCTAATCACAATGAGGGAGATGCAACTTTTGTTTCCAATAATTTCAAAATTCATAAAGTTGAAAAGTAGGTCCACTGTTTATATTCTAGATATGTGTGACTTGTACCCACCAGATTATGACACCATCTGATGCCAATCTTCTGTATTTCAGCAACAGTGTTCRTAGAACTAAGATTCTTAATTCTTGAGACACAGAATAATTTTCTAATCACAGAACCACAGAATATTTAGCGTTGGAAGGGACCCACAAGGGTCATGGAGTCCAYCTCTTAAGTGAATGGCCCATTCAGAGATCAAACCTGTGACCTGGGTCTTACTACCAGCAGTCTCTAACCAACTGAGCTAATCTCTTTTTTTTTTTCTTTTCCTAGTTATGCATATTTTTCTTATATCAAAGGAAGACCTTTGTTAAATCATTTAGAAGGAAAGTCTTATTTTCACTTTTGTTGGTRTTTTGTAGATCTCATTAGCAGCTATTTATTGTTTATGTATTTAYAAGGATGAAAGTGTTGAAATCTTACTCTATAATGGCATTATATATGCTCTTTCTTAATATTTAAGTCATTCTGCATTAAGAAAGAAATCTGGATCAATCTTGTACAGCTCACAAGGAATAATATTAATTGTCCCCTATGGATTTTGTTGTAAAAGAGAATATTTAAGAATTGGGGCCTTCAGACACATCTGATAGAATTGCAGGATTCTCTATAATTYTTCTTCCCCAGAACTCATTTAGTCAACAGTAGAGGCAACACACACATCATGTCATCAAAAACACCAAGCATAGACATCCCCACAGTCTAACCAAGGAGTTTGTGCCACACTTCTGGTGATCAATGTATTATCTGCAGTCTCTTTTTAAAGTCTCAGGTAGATTGTACCTTTGATAATGGGATCTGTGTTTCTGGCACTATTCAGGCTTTAAGTGGCTGTGGAGAATCTGCCCTTGTGCAATTGTTTGCAAAATGTTTGCTTGTCAAGAAAGAAAAATCTGCATTCAAAACCTCAATCTATACTTGAAGACCCAAAGACATGCAAAAGATAATTTCGCTGTATCATTTTAGTACAACTTAATTAAAAATCTAGTTTAGTTTAAATACATCTCTGGGGCCCAGTATGCCTGCTTCTGCTTTTAAAATTTAAATTCAAGTTTTTCTTCAAATATGATGCTCCCTGAGCAGCTTTTAATTTATYAAGAGATCAGATGCACAAACACACGCATACATATGTGTATATATGCATGCTTGAGAGCTGTAATGTTACTTCTCTGTGATGCCCAGTGATAGAACCTGAGGGAAGGGCCAGAAGTTGTGCTGGGGGAGGTTTAGGTTGGATATTGGAAACAGGTTCTTCACCCAGAGGGTGGTTGGGCACTGGAACAGCTCCCTGGCCAAATGGTCACAGCACCTGGCAGAGTCCAGGAAGCATTTGGACAATGCTCTCAAGTGCAGGGTGTGACTCTTGGGGATGTTCCTGTGCAGGGCTGGGAGTTGGACTTGACCCTTGTGGGTTCCTTCCAACTCAGCATATTCTGTGACTCTGTGATACTGTTATACTTAGCTTATGTTAATTTTAATAAGGAGAATTTAGGTTTATTCAGTTTTAATGTTCACAGGATTCTATAGAATACAATAAACTAATACTTTAATTGAATAATAGTTCAATATTTCAATAGAAATAATAACAAATGATTAAAGGTAAATTTACTTTTTTTGTTTCTAGTTTCCCTGTTTCCCAGAGTAGGACTGTATGGTTGTAATTGGAGATTTCTGTTACTAATAAATGGGTTGAAATTACGAAAAACCAACTTTTGCCTACATAGCAGTCCTCTAAGAGGCAGTTTAATGTTGCTGTTACTAAGGCAAAAGTAAAAACCAGATATCCTTCAAATGTATATCATATAGATCACTGTTGTATCTTAAAATATTGGCTTTAAAACTGTAGTGGCAAGTTAGAAATGATGGAAGAAGTCATGTAAATCATGTCAAAGTAAACAAAGGTATAGTGCTCACATTTGAGCCCAACTTCACAATTAATTTTAGCCAGAAGGAAAAYAGCTCGAGATTGCACTTAAAAATTTGCTCAAGATTGCACTTAAAAATTTCTACAGGATGTGAACAAAACCACCATAAATAGGAACCATAGGGAGACTTCCCATCCGAACTAAAACACTAATGCAGATKCATCTGTAAGCCTTCAGTACAAATGAGCTCCTATTAACCACAAAAAAATAAGATGAAAACAATGAGAAATGAGAGAGTCTGAATATTTCAGCTGTAGAAGAAGTTCTAATTGTCCCTTTTACCATGTCAAATATCAGAAAGCCTGACTATGAGATGCCAGTTTTATATAACCAAACTTTTTGTTTTGCTTCTATTTTCTGGGAACAATTCCAGYAATTAAATGTTAAAACCATAAATATTCAATTATTTGAATCACTTTCTGTCTATCTAAGCAGTTAGAATAACCCCTACCTGCTTGCTAGCTAGCTCACATCACTCAGATAAAGTGAGATGATACTCAAAATTGCCCTCCCCTCCTTCCTCCTTTGGAAGGTATTCTGTGTCATCTTCRTAGGCAAGAGAAAGGAGACACTGAAAAACAACAAAAAAATTAGTAACAACATAAAAGAAGAAAAACAGTGATGAAAGTACAGGTTCAGGGAACAGGGAAGACTTTYTCCTTGTGTTACCAGGCATTTTTTCACAAAGCTAAAACCAGATATTATTTCTCAGAGCAGCATGTACTATACTCCCCCAGGTTTTTTTTGTGACTTAGGAGGTAGTTTTATATCATGACTACAGAATATTAAAAATTCATCACAATATCTTTTTTCATACTGTAAAATGATATATGGTCGGTTCATCTTTTCATTCCCTGAGTGATGTCTTCCCCTTCAGAGATWACCATACTCTTGTAATTCCTATAGGCAAAAAGCCCTTTGACAATGTAATGCCAGGCCASTGGAACTGACAGCCGAAATCTGCCTACATGGGGTATCTACATCTTGTCAGGGGACGTTCTCCTTGGACAGTGTATCACTCAAGAGTGACTGAGAGAATTCACACAGCTGTGCTTTGGTGGTTTAACAGTAGCCACCTCCCAGCTGCTGTGTCTTCCTGCTTTCACCCTTTGGCAAATGTGTTTATCTACTTTGTAGTGAAATAGAGATGGAGCACTGTTGGTTACCATCCATGTAGGCATGCTGAGAGTAAACTTTTGATAAGKTGCTACAAGAGCATTGATGCTCAAGTGATGGGTCATTTTTATCATATAACTACACTTCGAAAATTATGCAGAAATGGAAATAACACCAATCTCAAAGATAAGGTGAGTGGTACCGAGTGCCTCATTTAATTCTGTGGAAAGATTTTGGAACAGACCTTTTTCAAATTCCAGTCAAGTGTCATAATGCGYCTTAGTGATTCTTTCAGGAAATAATCACACATGATTATTTTAGGATTTGAGAAAATTCTGAGCTGATATATTCCTTCTTTCAAGAACATTCTTCCACAGCAAAGCAGCAGTTGAAACATCACCTATAGCAACAGTAGCCATGGGGAAGCATTTTTTTCTCTGTCAGTGAAAGGAGACCACTATCACAAAATGAAGCACACACAACATTGAAGCAAGAATATCTCATGATGTTGCTTACCTAGAATCTTGATGAAGTAAATACTCCTCATGCATATTTCCATTTTTTAGATTTTTAAATTACGCTCTTTGTGTTTAATAATATAATGAATTTTGGTCAAAACTACTCTGCCTCTTATTAGTCCAAGGATGCTACTGAGTTGCCTTTAATACTTACAGCAGCTATATAAATAATCAGCAGAATTACTTTAGAGAGTGTCATGTAGTTGTTGCCTTTCTTCAGCTTTTGGTATTTACATGATCATTGATTATTATGCCTTAAATAAGTTTTTAACTTMTCATTATGATTAGATGTCATGTTGTGTTTCCTTATGAGAGTTATATTTCTTTTTATGGGAGCTATATACAGTCTTCTTAGCACTTGGAAATCAATCTTGGTTACTGGAGATGCACTCTCCTTCCATTCCATTCTTCTGCATCACAAGCAGCAAGGCCATTCGTGCTTCCAAACCCCATATTCAGATACTGATACTGAGGTACAGTAGTGGTGAACAAAGAAAAACCCACCCATCACTCAGTGTATAATTAGATTGTGCCTCAGCATCATCGACAGCAGATATTGTACAATTAGCATCATATCTGTAAGCAAATTAGGCTTAAAGAATTGATTACTAAATACTGTCATAAAGTAGCATTAGGAAAAAAAAACCTCAAAATGGTAAAAAGATGTTAACTGTATTGCACAGCTTTTAGTTGTTTTAGTCCTGAATCTGGTAACCCAAGGATAATTACAGTGAAGATACAAAATAAAAGAAAAAAAGTTTCTAAGCAAATAATTCCTCATGTGAAAGAAGGGTAATTCTTAGTATTCCTTATACCACTTATCCCCTGGAAACTTGAGAACTAAAACTAAAATAAACTAAAGGTTTATTTTACTTTGCTGAGAAATTTAGAAGTATTTTGTATTCGCACATAGAAATACTGTCAAAACTATGAGAACAAAACCAGGAAAAATGAATTAGATAATTCAAAAGCAGGAGAGAGAAGAAAGAGAAAACAAATAGTCAACAGCTTGATTGCTAATTCTCATGTATGCTTTAAAATCCTTCTTTCAAGTACCTGTTTTTTAGTGGATATAGCAAACTGTTCTGCACACTACCACTCACTCCTTCATAACCTGAAAATTAAATTAGACAGTTTATAAAAGAGTTTTAATTACAAGCTGTAATTATATGTGCTGTATTATTCTTTGAAACCACTGAATAGACCAAAATGTGCAAATGTATTTTGCAAAATAAAATATTTTGTCAGATATCTATAACTATCTTTACAATGCATCATAGAATATTTGAAACTAACAATATATACAATTCAGTAAGAAAATGTGCTTAAAATGCTGATTATCAATTAAATTTTTCTATGGGTCTGATCCAAAGCTTATTGGTATTAGTGGAAATACTCTTACTCAGTTTAGCAGATTTCAGATAGAATTGGACTCCAAGACATTAAAAATTACTAATGTTGAAGAGCTTTTTCTTTATAAAAATACTGGAGGCAAATACATTAGTTCAAAGCCAGTGGGATATCATTCTGAATGAAATCTCTAACTCTAAAGTAGAACATGTGCAGGATAGAACAGAATGGTGATTTAAAACAGGTTTGGGTTAGACTGGCACACTTAACTGACAAGACTTGGGATTATTCTGTGCTCTAAAAGGCATTTAAATCTGCATGCTTCCTGTTTTTCTCAGGCTAGCAATCAATTTTGGGCATTTTAGCACAGTACATCACTTATTTCTATTTCAGATTCTAAAAATTGCTTTGAAGTATATGCCAGAAGCAAAATTATTTCTGCCCATAGATGAAATAACTCATTCTATGTAGCTTCCTCAGATGTGAATTCAATCTCYGCTCAGGAAAAATATCATTTTTAAAAATAGAATAATATGTAACTCCTAATTTTAAGTTGAACATTTAGCATTCTAAGTTGATCATTTAGCATTCAGACAAATTTATGGGTTAAATTGTGGCACAGAGTTAACAAGTTTTTCAGATGGAGGTGTGTCAAAGAAGTCTGTTTCAACTGAGCACAATATGCTCTGGTTAATGAGAGAAAGAGGAGGGTTTGTTGTCCATTGCATGTTATGCCAATGATAAAGTTTACTTGAGTCCCATTGGGTAAGTGGTTATTAGAAAAGCATGGAGGCGTTGGAAAAAAATTATTTTGTTTTTAGTATTTTTAACTTTTTCTTAATGGTGCAAATTCATGCAAAATAATTTGAACCTGTTACCTCTTTGCCTCTTTTTCTCAGATGTGTGAAATATAACATGCCAAAAGAAAAGAGGATTGGTTTATCTCTTCAGTCCTTTCCATGAAGAGCGTTAAGGAGGAGTTTCTGTCTGGTGCTTTTGAGCAGCTGTCTTGCTAGCTGGTGTAAGGTCATGTGGCAGGCTTTCACACATCCACAGAAGATCAGGAGCAGTACATAGCCTGGCCCTGTGTAGATTCAGAGCAGTACAGAAATAGAAAATTATAGAAAGAGATACCTAGTCCAGACCATCACAGCTATAGTCACATTACTAACATCTGGTTTTCAGAACATTTTCTTACCAGTTTTCTACGTAACTCTGAACTCTTAAATATTGTAAGATCATCATAGTGAAGCTCTGTGTCATCATTTCTGTTACTGAGGCAGTTAGGGTCAATTGTGTCTCCCTGTGTTAGTATGGTTTATAAGGAGATTTCCCATAAAGTGAATGCAGGGCATGTTATCACCAAGGATAGGATCAGCGAATCATGCTAGAGACAGTTCTAGAGTTTTCAGTGTCTAAATTGGACCTCTGAAGCTATTAATTTTGCCACCATTCTGTTCACAACCTTCCCAGATCTAGTGCAAATCCCATAGTCCCTTCCTATCTTGGGGTTGGGAGGACACATTTCCTTTTAAGGACCTATCATYGGAGCTTTTGTCTACATAAAACATTAATGAATTTGGTTGATGATATAAAATCTAAAGTCAAGAATAAGCATATTAAACTTGTAGAAATTAATGTGATGTTCTCTTCTGAGTGCCCAAGTTTCTGTGAAGAGGAAAGTGAATGTACTGCTGTGGAATACCGCGTATGGAGACATGTAATAGGCTGGAAAATGCTTATACAAAATTTGAAAGGTCTTTGCATCATTTAATGGTACGTGGTGTAGTGTTTGGGAAATAGAAGTTTATAGAACATTCTCTTTTGATACAATCTTTTGGTGAGTTTGAACCTCTTTCTGGACCCAGATATGCACAGTAAATATGAAAACTCTTATGAAAAGTGTGATAACAATAGGAATGTACATTTCCAACCAAGTATTTACCAAAGCTGTTGGAAGCTCAAAGCCTGAATAAGCAAAACCGGTGCAAAAGTTCTCCCAATTATGGTTCATGTGTGATTCTGCATATTTTTATATAATTAGGTAGCATATTGGAATTATAGAATTGTGATAAAGAAAGGTTTGGTGAAAACTATGCTGCCCTGGTATTTTGCAAAGAGTTACTGAAAATAAGTTAGGTGTGAAGCATTTCCCAGATGGTAAAAATTCACTCCAAGGAATTTAAATTGATACTCAAAATGTTGCTATGTTCATGAAGGTCCTTTTGCATCTCTAAAAAGAAAATTGCAATGTGCTCTAATCRCTGCCAATTGTAATGTAATTTATTACAGAGAAGATTAAATGAACACTAAAWTTGCAGGTGGAAATTTGGTCTCTCCTCGCATTAAAAACGTACAGCATAATACTCTCATCTTTCAAGTTTTGACCTGTTTTTGCTGTATTATCATGAAACTGAGCTTTCTTCAGGGAAATATCAGTAAAACACCATGCCCTTATGAAACAACTGTCAGCGTTAATTTAGTTACAGAGACATTTCTTTCAGTGTAAGCAAGATTTCTTATGATCTTTTGATGCAGTGCTAGTTTCTAAAAAAATATTTTTAATCAAAGGATTCATCATTGTCTGAAATATTTGAGTCAGTTCACAATACCAGTCTAATACAAACCTTTCTTCAAATTCCATAACATTGAAATGTACCATTTAAAACTGTTTTGCTGTGTAAATTACTTGACTTTTTTGCCCCAAATTCTGCATATAATTTTGTTATCTGGTGTTTGAGATGTGCTTAATGGAAACTGAGTCAGGCAAGGCAAGTAATGCTGATTTGATTAAAGAACAGAAACAYACAGATTCTGTTCTTCATACATAGATTTAATTTGGTATTCTTGCCATAATCATGATTAATTCATACAATAAATGGCACATTCTTTGCTGAATGTGACTTTTATTGAAAAAACAAAATKAAGTACTTAATTAAAATATCTATAAACTTCATGCAGAGAAAGAATCTTCTAAGTTCAGTGAGTACTTCTACATACTTCTGCCTAGGCATGTTTTCCTATAATTTCCAACACACAGATTCAACCTTTATGAAAAACAAACCAATAACAAAAGGTCTTCAGTTATGACTGACATTAATTCTCTCCTTCCTCCTGCATCATTCAGAAGCTGATCACAGTTTCACCGATATAGGTCACATCTTTGTCTAATGCAAAGCAATTGAAGTATAATGTTTAATTTCTGTGGCAGAAAAATATGTGATGCTGCTCATAAGCCTGCTGAATAGTTGCCATTGTGTCCTTCAGAGGTAGCTGCCTGTTAGGACAGTTAAAATGTGTTTCATGATGTTTGAATCAAAGCAGTTGCAGGAATGATTGTGCTGCTAGTTATTTATTTCTGTGCAATGAGAATTATTATTATTTTGCAAAGAGAATTATTGCATACATTTCTGTGTATACATAGTACAGAATTGTGAAGGCAAACGATGTAAGGCTTTCAGTTTGTGATACTGAGAAATGAAGGTGCTATTTAAAGAAGATTGTTCTGGTTTTGTTTTCTTATGAGGCTGGCAGTAAAATACTTGAGGCRAACTTGAAAATGGAAGAGATTGATCCAGTTCAGTTTATAAAGAAGCCAAAGATGTGATTCTTAGAACAACCGTATTTTAAAATAAAACAAAATACAGAAGTATTAATTTAAACTTCTCTTAAAAGCTGAAGAATGGATCCTGACTTCTCAACTGTTTATATCAAATAAAGAGAACATGCAGGGCTTATACCCAGCAGTAGAGGAATATGTCTTGACTGTAAGCTAATCTGTCACACAGCAGTAGACCAATACTTGTTTTCTCTTAAAAGGGATGTAGGCTTCTGTCTACACTAAGTATAAAATATGAAATGCAGCCACTGTTTTAGGTGACATTTTATTGTTAGATTTCTTATTAGAGGAAATCATACATAAAAAATGAACTRTGTATGTTTAGCATGTAGCTGAGAAACTGGGTTAAATGCCGATTCTTAGGATTTTATATTTAAACTGAGATAAGAGAGGAAGTGTGAGCAACTGCAGCATCTACTTCAATATTTACCTCATTGCTATGATTTAACTTTTGCTTCTGTGTTTGATGTTTTGAAAACTACTTATTCTAAGACAGAGTTTCCTGGAATTAATCACTGTTGCCCTAACATCTTTTCACTTATCCTCTGTCTTTAGAGGGATCCCTTCCCCCTTTGTAAAATACAAGGAATGACYATGCATCTGCTATTTTTCTAATGCAATTCAATATGCTAAATACTGAGCTCTTGGCTGTGAACCTTTGTCAGCTCTTCAGTTGCTTGTATTRTCCCTCTGGCTTAACATACCCTGACTATATTTCTTTTTGTGTCAAATTATATTCTTTTTTCTCAAATGGAATTCAGAGTATCTAGGAAGACTAAGCTCTGTAAAATACAGCTATAGAATGAGTGCTAAAATTAGAGCTGCCTTTATTGTAATACTTCTTCGAAAATACTGGAAGGGGAGGTAATATTAATGGTATGGTTAATATTCTTTATTCCATTACCAATCCATATTTAAAAGGTTCAAGCAGAGATTATTGGAGTTATTTTTTTCACTGAGACATCACCCAAACCACATCAGCAAAATGAAATTTGGTACCAGGACTGTGCTATGACTACCTTGATTTGTTGCAATAGGACTAGTGTTTAGTTTGCAGTGATTTTATAGTCTATGCTGTTTTTCAGTACATCAGATGGGTAATTCAGCTCTGAAGAGCTTATCCATTATTTCTCAGTGACATAAATCTTCCTGTGACATTAATGACAGAGTGGCTTCCATAAACCTTGCATAGATATCACAGAAGTTAGTCCTAAATGTTGCTGAATATCCGTATTTTTTCAAAAAAAACCAAGTTTAAAATTCAGCTTTCTTAGTGATTCAATGCATGTAATGATTCAATGTTGTTTGGAAATAATGTAAGTTGTTAGTATCAGTCCTCTCACACTTTYGTTGATGCAAAATATGCATCAAATTGGGACAGTTTTCTGATCTTATTTAACATCACTTTACTTTATAAACTGGATACCAATTCGGAATTAAGTGGATTCCCATTCAGTGAGATTACTTCTTCCATGTTTAGTTTAATCACAGTGGAGCTGGTTGCCTGAGCAACCAGTGAAATACCAAGACTGGGATGCAGCTGATGCTTTCTTCCTCACTTCCAGCCTGAATGCAGTTAGGGCTGTGCAGAACTCCATTGCCCTCTGTTCTTACAGGAGAATTTATCAGAGAAAAAACTAGCCGTGACAATTAGTGTGACTTGCTGAGAGATGAACATAAAACGTGTAGCATAGAGATGTGCAGAAAAAAAAAATCCCAGACTCCGGTTAGAGCTTCATGTTCTCTGCACACAGACCATTGCCCGAAAGATGAGTAGCTCTGTGAAACAGTGTTCCTGGGCAGGTTATTTTCAGGAGTCCTGCTGATGGTTGCACTCTTGAGCTCTTCTTAGATAAAAAGACACTCACCTGCTTCTCCTCTTGGATTAAGCAGACAGAGGGTGGTAGGCTTAGGACTTCAAGAAAATTTATCAGTCTGATTTGTTCTACMAGAACAGCCAAATTTGATTGTTCAATTATGTTGAAATACATGGAAGATCAAAGGTAACGATGGTATGTTTCATAAAAGTATTAACTAGTTTAAGTACTCTCAGATCAGATGCTGTAATATGAAAAACAGTAATTATATTTTAGAAATATTGGGGGTTTTGAATTTATACAATGAGAAAAGGTGAAATTCTTACGCTAACATTTCCTTTCCTGAGGCAGTAAGAAGGTATTTTAAGAACGTGCTTATATGCAGTGAAAGGAAAAATGAAACGTTTTATTCCTTTTTTTTTTTTGTTCCTTTTAGTGGTGAAGAAAATAAAATGAGATTTTAGAATAAATTAATGGAGCATAATTTTCCTGCACACATGGATAAGGCACTTGGATGCTTTTAGCTCACCTGTTTAATGTCTTCTGATACCTGAAGAGAGAGATGATGGATTTGAGGTGTTTTTCCTTCCTCATCTTCTTCCATCATCATAATGATCTATAGTGTGACAGACCCCACATTTTACATTTTTACATTTTTCAGTCCTCTAAACAATAAGACACTATGGCAGGGGCTCTCCACAAGTTTGGTTTTTTTACCTAGCCAGGCTGGGTGTGAATATGAAAATGCCATGTCACTGTTTAACGTGTCTCTGCTATTAAAGAACTGTGTAGGGAGGTAATTAGTCGCTTGAAAGTTGCCCTTTTGCTAACGTATGTGATGGTTTTGCTTTTTGCTTGTATAAAATGTCCCTTCTCTGTGGGGGTGGTGGGAGTGCTGTGTCTTCTGTAACACTTACAGCTAAAGTGAAAATCCAGCCCTGCAGCTATTTTAGTAGCAGGAGAAAGCAGTCTGTGGATAGACAGCAATCCATGTACCAATGCCATACCCATGTGGCTTTGCTCACATATGTAAGGTGAAATTAACTGGTCAGTTTGAATGAATGCAGTTACCCATATGCATGATGAGATATAAACCTGGTCTTTTTCTAGAAGAAAAAAAGTCAAAATAAGGGTTTTTTAATTGGAAAAAAAATTCTACTATTATTTTTTTTAAATGCTATTAGTTAACACAAGAAATATCCAGGCTATTTAAGGAGTAATTGCTGAGGCATAGAATTGACAGCAAAATTAYTGCTCTCAGTTTTTTATTACATTATTATCCACTTCTGTATGCAGACTGGACAAGTCTGTTTTATATTTGTGATTTCAGTATGAATACACTTAATGCAGGGGAAGACACTGACTAATCACTTGCGGACCACATGAAAAGGAAAGGTCCATACTCAAATGTAAATAACAAACAAAATTTATTACTTTATTTAATTTTCAGTATTTTAATACTTAATACATTGCATTTAAACCATGTACAAGCATGCATTATATTTCTGAACAGTTCCATTACATGATTTGCTTTTAAAAGACATTTGTGTCCTYACAGTCATAGAATAATTAGGTTTGGAAAAGACCTCCAAGATCACCAAGGCCACACGTTGATCAAACACCACCCTGCCCAATAAACCAKAATAAACCATAGTACTGATTGCCATGTCCAGTCATTTCTTGAACACTTCCAGCCATGGTGACTCCACCACCTCCCTGGTGAGCCTGTTCCCTTTCCCCTGGTGAGCTTTCACCCTTTCATTGAAAAAAATCTTCCTGATGTTTAATCTGGCCTGGCACAGCTTGAGGTCATTTCCTCTTGTCTGGTCTAGGTTCCTGGAAGAAGAGACCAACCCTCACCTTTCTAAAGCCTCATTGRACAAATGTGCCAGTTAAGAAATATAGTCCTTAAATATGTGCTGAGGCAGTGTCATTTATTCCTTGACTTCAGTAGGCTCTGCACATACCAAAGATAATGTCAGTTTTTCACCATTTCATGCTTTCTCAGAAGCAGAATTATCACAAAATTATTATTTTTTAGTCATTCATGCTATCTGTGGGAAATGTAACTCTCTGGAAATGAATATTATGTTGAAAAGTAGCAGATGTCCACACCATATGGATTAGTGAGGAACAGCTTCATGAATGTTGGGTATGGCAGAAGATCCTCTGGGTATTTTCACATAAAGAATTGCGTGGGGATGAAAGACCCAAGGACATCTACAGAGTTCTTGATTTTCCTGCCAGCTTATTGCAGTGCAGACTCTGGGGGTTTTTGAGTGCTCTATGTCTTAAATTGTTTTGGGGACCTGCAGTTCATGGCATGTCTTTGCATGGTCTCTGAACTCTTCAGACTGGTGCCTGTTCTTAGGAGGGACTGGATGCAGTGACCCCATCCTGGGTGTGTGCAGACATTAATGATGGTATTCCTCCATGAGAGTCTCAGTCGTCTCTTGGAACTGAAGTGAATGGATGCTAATGAATACAAATGACATGGTTTGGTACAACACAAGCATCTTCTCTGTGAAGTTTTAGCCACTATTGGAATAAGAAGATATACAGAAAATACAGAAAAGTCTAGAAAATACAGAAAAGAAAGACTTGGAAATAAAAAAAAAAAAAATCCTTCTCTGGTAATACGTCTTTTTCTCCCCTCAATCCAATGGTAAATAGATGGTATTCAGAAATAAACATCTTGTAAGATAATTTGATAATCTTTAGCAGTAATGATCRTAGTAAAACTGTAACAATATCTACGTTTTAAACATGCATTTGTATTAGTTATTTCTTATACCATCTCATAGAAGTCAGTATTGTCTCCATTTCACAGTATTTCTGTATTGTACAGTGAACGTGGTAACACAGCAATTCAGGAAATAGAAATAATTAATCTGTAGACCTACATGAGGACCTGTTAGTCCTGAGAGAGCACATTAAATAGACAAAAATTATATTGGCATAGAAGGCTGTATCTTGCACCTGGGCTTCTATTTTTGCGTTACATTATATTCAGAGTTAGAGAAAGCGAGTTCCACAGCTGTGCAGCGTTACTTATTGGAGTGTTTTCCTTGGTGGGGAAAATAGGTAAGTGTAACAAAGCATAATGATTGAGTCAGTTTACGGAAAGATGAAATGTGTAGGAGAGGAGGAAGCAGACAGACAATATGGTTTGGGGTTGTAACTTAGAGCAATGAGGAAAGACTGCATGGCACTGGGTTGATACCCTGTTATGGAAGCCAGAGCTCTGTAATGGGAAGAACAGTGTTTTAAATGGAAGTTTCACAGCTGGATGGAGTCTCAACTCTCATATTTTCAAAGCTTCACTCTCACAACAGAAGCGGATATAAAATCTAAGGGATRTTACTTTTCATATGGAATTAAGTTCTTTAGGTTACTCAGATGACCTTAAATCGTATCAGACTCCAGGCAGTAAGCTCAATGACTGCCTATTTACCTAAATAGTTTCTTGTAAATGTCTCTTCTCAAAAAATATTCCTTTGGTTTTTAGAAAATTCTGGTCAGTGGCCATTTCTGTCATAGTGAGCTAGCCACGGCTTCTGAAATGTTATATTTGCAGAGATAATTTGCGGCTTTTCAGGAGGATTTGCTTGCCTGCATTAAAGAACATGAATACAGTTTTTATTATCAAAAATACATAGTAATGAATAGAAGTCTAAAAGCTAGATGGGCTGCTGTGGGAAGGATCACAAAAAGGCACGGCATTTAATTGAACCTGGCATTCATGACAACACTGCAGATGTCGGATGCAGTTTTTCTCCATACTTTTCTGTGTCCAGTAGCACAGTAAATAAGTGTTTTAAGTGAACACCATATTTCTAGTTCCCTTTCCAATATAAAGTGACTTTCAAAAACCCCGGAGACTCTATTTGTCTAAAACAGAACAAAATACGAAATTGTCTCATATACCAGTCTTCTCAGTGAGAATACTGAGTACCATCTGCCTCTGATTTAAATTCATTATATCATACTGTGTGAAAAATCATATTTTGCAAAATAATATTTAATCATTCAAATCTTTTAAATACTTTGAATTCGTTCTGTTAGAGTTAAACCATAACCATTAAACTTCACATTTTCTTTCAAAGTGCATGTGCCTAGCAGTAACACATCATTATTATAACCAGAGGGTTTTATAAAACATTCTCTAATTTTTCAATTTACTATATAATGACAATTTGTATATTCTGTAGTTAAATTTGTTTTCTCATACGTTCAGTTTTTTCATGTTAAAAAAAAAGATTCCTACCTCTCCATTAGAAAAGTATAAAACCGCAGTGTAAACATTTTTAAAGGACTTCTGAAAAATTCAGGGTTTATGGTGAAGTCTGACAAACATCTTAAARTATGGCAACCATACTTAGCTTTCCTATGGTGCTGATTTCCTTAGCAGGTCTTAAAGCCTTTTAGAAGGATTGGTGTTATTGCAGCTGAGGAAATTCAGGYAAACTAATGTTAAACTGATTTTTGAAATTCACGTGGTAAACGACTGAAAATGCTAGGAGTAACTCCTGAGTYACAATAGAGCAGTATTTACTTTGGACTACAGTGTTTYCCTCTCTATTCTATTCTRCTTTAGACAATCTTCCATTAAGAAAAATAGTTGCTTTTAATGATTTGTAACACTGTTYTTGTAGACAATTAAAATTATAAAGGTTGGTATTTTTAAAGATATCTTTGCACAATAGGAAAATAGAGACAAAGCCTTAGTCTATCTTGGCAGTCCTGGTATTTTCCTTCAATTGCTGAGAATATTTCTGCAAGACATAATTGTGCTGTCTTTAAACTACCTCTAGCTTGAGAACTCGTATTAAAATGGAGCAAAACATTTGTGAATTGGCTCAGGGTTGGAGCAACTTTCATAGTCTRTTCAATGCACCATAATCATATTGCAAGGTTTCTGTACCTAAGGAAGGTTTTTTAAAAGTTTTCTTGCTCTGTACTGTAGCTATTACTGTGAGTGCAGTGTGGTT
Source organism: Malurus melanocephalus (assembly GCF_030028575.1). NCBI lineage: Eukaryota > Metazoa > Chordata > Aves > Passeriformes > Maluridae > Malurus > Malurus melanocephalus. The sequence continues at coordinate 3,876,699 of NW_026623248.1, read as the reverse complement.
ACATCTCATGGCCTTTTAAGGAGTTTCAGTTTTGTTCCCTTCTGCTGACCTTTCCTGTCACCTCTTTGCCCACTTGTTGTGATTCAGCTGCAATATAAGTATTGATGACAGAACTTGATGCAAGCAAAGGTATACATTTTAAGTTACARTAAGTGACTTTTGTGGATTTTCTGTAGGCATGCAAATATCCAGTCATTAAACAAGACAATTCTGAAGTGTTCATGTCTGCAGAGTTTATTTCTAGTGTACACTGGCATTAATACTTAGAGCAGAGTGGTGTTTAACTGAAGTTCAATGCATACTCTCACTTTCTTCAAATTCATTTTAACTTCTTAAACCTTTTTCTAGCATCTAGATCATCTTTCAGGCCAGATGCAAATTTGCCATTAAACTAGATAATGAAAACATTTTCTGTGTTACATAAACAAAGTCTTTGTATCCTCTTCTGTATTTAGAAGGAGTTGTGTAGATCCTTATGTCCCCTTAGTAGAAGGGAAACCACCACGTCAGGTAGTTCAGGTTTTACACTGGATGCCACAGTTTATGTTTGGAAGGGGCAATTACTTCACTTAATACTCTCAGTGAACAACAGGTGCACCGTAAATTTTATATCATTACAGCTGTCTTCAAAGTGGTTTTATGACTCAGCCTTAGTTTGATACTAAGACTAGAAGTTTAAATTAGGTTCAATTTTTCTTCCTTCATACTTCAAAAATGTTTACATCAGAAATAAATGAAAAATATCTTAATCTCTTGATTTATGTGATTCTTGACAGTCTGTAAAATCCTGATAAATAATTGATCTCATTCAAGAAAATCAGTTCCTCTCCAGTGGCTTGTATAAAAACCAAGTTCCTTTCTAAATATGTGAAATGCTTATTCTGATTTTGATTTAGTAGGTTTTGAATGTTCTACTGTGAAAAAAACTGTCAACACAAAATGGCTTCATGTTGGTGAATGTAGTTGAATYATTATTATTATTCAGCTAATCTGTGTCACATGTGCAAAGATATCTTCCAAAAAAGCACAATTGCATTCCCACATTCTCAAGAAAAACAGTTGTTACCTTGAAAACTACTTTTTAATTAGAAGAGTAGAAATTTGTCACAATGGCAGATTTATGAAAAGAAAAAAATTAACCATATACTTACTAACTGATCTGCAGTATTCCCACCTAAATTGTGGGAAGGGAATTYGTTTTGTAAAAAGCTATTTCAGAATTATGAGAAGCAAATGCTTGGAGGCCACTAGAGATATAGAGATGTGGCTGATGATACTCCCAGATGTGTCACTGGAGTGAGATGTGAGAGATGATGTATTACATCTCAAGAATTCTTCCTGGTGTCTCTAAGATCACAGCTGTCAGTTGAGTGCTCCCGATGCTGTTGTGAGTGCCCCAGTAAAGGCTCTGTGAGCTGTCCTTATGACAGTGAGGTTTAGTGGTGTTGGGGGTGTGTAAGGGATGAGAGCTACATCTAGTACTCAGTTGTGGCTAATGCTTTCGAATCCATGTAGTGTCTATACATGGAATTGAAAAAGARATCTGTCTCATTCACCCATTTAATTTAAGAGTATGTGGGAGCCTGATTGTATTGACTGGCTTTGAAGTTGTAGAGGAAGTAACAATCTGAGGCATAACAGTTCCTAAAYTTTCTTGTGCTCCATCACAAACCTTGATTCTGAATATTAACAGTGTTCCCATTTTCTGAAGAATGCGGTCAATAGAGTACATAGTTTCATAGCTCATCAAATAATCTCTTTGTCAAAAGGCTGAAAGATGTAAAAAAGCTGAAATTCATGCTAAGAYTCTGTAATATTCTTCAAAGTTATAGAACCCAGTGACTTGTTTACCTGCTTACACTATTTTCCTTTTTCCCTCCATCCCAATCTGTTTCTTAGGTGTACAATCTCCATGAAAATGTTTTTTATCACATGAGGGTTTAGGAAGAAACGTAATGTGTTTAGGTTGAGGTTGTCTCTGTAAAAGTAGCAGAAGGAAAAGTAGATTCTTTTTGTGTGTATTGGTAGCTTCCAATTTACATAGTTTGTGATGGCAAATATAAGTCTATGTAATCATGGGCATGTGGGTTTGGGATTTTTGATTTTTGTTTTGTTTTTTTCCAGTATAGGCCAACTCTTCACAAGAAAGGCAGGGGTTCATTGAACAGGCTAAAAATACGGTATTCTGTTCCTTCTCTGTGATCCCTTCTGTCTTCTTTTCAGTTGTTTCATTGAACTTTGCATTTAGTAATTCAGATATTGTTAGAATTCTTCCAAAGTGATGACTTCTCCTTGTGTTAGTCCAGGAATCAGCTATGATCTTGGTATCTGCTTCCAGCTTGCCAGAAGCTTGGCTTGCAGCTTTGAGCTTTGTACTCTTTCATTGGGTTTGGGATGTTGCTTCTTTGTTTTCAAATGGTTCTGGAGACTCACGGTGACTGAAGGAGCAGGAAAACACTTTGGCCACCAGATTTTTGTCTGAGGCTCATGAATATGCTGATCTTTCTTCAGGAATCAAACACAGGCCATATGTAAGACTGCACACCAAAGAAATACGTCTATAAGAGCTGAGAAGGTGTCTTTGATGACTGAAAAATTTCTGCTTTCATTACTGAAGTTTGTCTTTGCTTAGCAATAACCTTGATTTTACAACCTGGTTTACAACTCAGAACAGCATGGCTGAGCTTCCCACGTAGCATAGCTGAAAAGATTGCTGAGTGAATATGGAATAGGCTGAGAAAACTCACTGTTGGCACAGCTACACATTTGAGGAAGCTTTAATTAAAAAAAAAATAGACATCGGTCAAAATTRAGTTCGCAAACCCTCCCATCTACAGTGAATAACTATAAGGAATTTGGGTTATSTATTCCTTTTAATTAAGTAAACATATAGTTTTTCAAAGTTGCTTTAGCTACTGTAAATTTGTTCTTGATTCTGTCATAAGTTTTCACATGATTGTCATGATTGTGATACTGAGACCATTAGTATGACTTAGTCCAGAAATTGTCAGTGAGAAATCTATAGGTTTAATTAAAGCAGGAAAATAAAATATAATAATGAAAATAATGTTATTGTTATTTGTATAAGAAAACTGGCATCTAAACATGATTGACTTCAGGCAAGATGCACAGTGAAAATAAAAACTCCCTGTGATTCACTTCATCTATAGAGAAACAGCAATCTCAGCAGTGTCCACTCCACAAATATTTGAAAACCTCAGCTCATACCTAAAAAAACTTAGATTTTTTGTGGCAGTGATAATACAGGTGAGGAACACACACAGCAGAAATGAAAGACAGAGGTGTCTAATTTCAGTATTTTGATCAAAGAAGCTTCTTGACAGGAGAGGCAGATGTAGCAAGAACACTGTAAGCATTTGCCAAATAGTGCACTTCCAATAATAGTTCCCTGGAACTAATTATGTTTATATCTAACCATATAGAACTATATTATATATATAATTCATATTGCCCCTTGACTTCYGCTTCTGTGTTTTCCCACTCCCATTTTCTTGCTTACTCATCTAGAATACTTTTTTATTTCTCTGGCATTGTAACTCTTTTGTTTTTTTTTTTTTAACCCATCTTCAAGTGGCTTTTTTGAATATTCCATATATGAATGTAGTGTGAAATAGAAATAATGTGAGTTCAGAGGAGATTTGCCTTTTAAAAATACTTCAACGAACACTAATTTGTGTTGGAAAGAACCATCCCATGATTAAAACTGAAAATTGATTTCCATATTTAGTGTCTTAGTGTCAGATGTATTCAGAGATGAACCTCGTTATCCTATGCTCTTATGCACAGGGCAGATGGAAATGGCACTTTCTGTCCCCAGATTCATGATTTTGTGTTACCAAGTGCTGTGTGTTTTTTAAAAGACATTGTACCACACCTGTCAGCTTCCGAATAAGGCAGGCCAGTATTCCCTTAAGTGCTGGTCCACTTTTATCAGCCAAGAACTTTTGTCTGATGCCGAACTTTGAAATGTAATGAATGGTTTGGGTTGGGAGGTGCCTTTAAAGGTCATCCACTCGAACACCCGTGTCATGTGTGGGGACACCTTCTACTAGACCAGGTGAAAGGCCTTTCTACTAGACCATGCCTGAAAGGCACAAAACTACACTGCACATTGAAAAAGTCATTTTTGGGAACAATTAAAACTTCAAAGTCTCATTAAAGTTTTCTGAGTTTACTATCTGTGGTCATCARGATAGCTTCTTTTTTCCTCCTGTTCACTCTGTCTTCCCTTCTTCTCTCTCTTTCCTTTTTTTACAAAAAATGGAGTTTGCCCACTTTTAATCAAAAAAGTGATTAAAATATTTTCATGGTAATTTCTCATTATTTTAACAATAAAAGCAAGATAAAAAAGTAGTTTTTTAAAAAAAAGAAAATTCTGTTATATCTCCAATGGTGCTATCTGATACGTTGAGCTGCTAGTGATGCTTGTTTGCTTTTAGTAAGAGTGCAAAAGCGACTTGTTTAAATTTCTCAGGAGACCATGAACATTTGATTTCCAATTTATTCCAAATTGAGAATATGCTAATTAAAACAATCRTTACATTGTTTCTGCAATTATTTGTTAATTATGATTGACTTAATGAACTACCTCTGCATACTCAGTTCTCTTGGGTGTGTTCGGTAAGTTAGACAATTTGCTGTATCTCTTCACCTTGCATTTGCAAGGAACTTGACTGTTGATGGAGATTCTGCCCATCTACATACCTGTAAAACAAGATCTCAGTGATCTGTTCTCATCTATTCCTCAGGTGAAATGTAAGAACTTGCTTAAATAGCAGAAATGCATAAATGATAGGAAGGTCAGATCTGCCTGGCTTGAGTGCTTAGTTCACAGGTGAACATAATTATTGATGTTTCTTCATCAGTCTTCCTCATGATGTAAATAAATTAATACAGAATGAAGCAATAATAATATTCTAGGCCTGCCTTCCTTCAGATGTACCTGCTTTAAGGTCCTAATGAGCTTACTAGCATCCATCTTGAAGCATGATAAATAAGAAGTAAAAAAAGCTGTTTTCTAAATCCAAAGTATTTAATYACATAGTAAGGAAGTTTCTTCTACTTTTTGGAGATGCGTCAACAACTGGATGAATTTTTTTGGTAAGGAATAGTTTTATACAATTTATTATTCCTGGTGTTCTGATCACCTGAACAGAATCTGGTCTATCAATTATGGGACAAGAATGGTATTATTACCACAAATATTCTATTTTCTGATCCCTTAGACACAGTTTCTGTTTTCTGATTTACAGTTCCTAAGCTCTTAAACAAATTTATTTCTATATTTCTGCTGGTCTGAAGGATGTTTTTCAAATCTGTACCATCTTAGTGCTTTTGGCTTGATAAATTAGTCCTCTTTCTTTGACCATGTTAATATTTATTATTCTCATGCACTTTATTACCCCTAGTTAAGAAAATGTTATTCTTAGGTGTATATGTTATAAGTAAATGTTATACCTTAGGTGTAAGGTATTTGAAAAGCAGGGCTATTTGGTATCTACCTGCTGTGTGAGGGAACAGCTGACCCTTACATTGCAGAGAAGTGTCATCCTTCCATGAATGGCACAATTCTGAAAGTAGCTGAAGGTATGACCAGCACCTCAGTCCTTGTGYTCCTTTCATAGACTATCCCCAGATCTGGCTTCAGCAAAAGGGTTTTTGTGACAAACTTTTAATGCATTTCAGGCTACATAAACCAGGTGAACTCAACTAGTCTACCCAAACTGGGGCAGCTGATTAGCCCTATAAGCAGATCAGAGGCCATTCTTACACTTAGCTCTGGTTTGGGAGCTCTAAGTGATGCCTTCTGTCTGAAGAGCAGCAGCATGACTGGTAATGTTTTCTGTGGCCGCAGCTATTCAGTAGATGAAGCTCYGTGCTCTTAACTTTTACATGATCCTAACAGAAGATAAATAATTCAGGGTTTCTATGTGTAGTACTTGTGTTGTATGACTTTCCAGCCAGTTGTGTAAGAGAGGTTTTAATTACTTTAAACTGCCTCTCTGTCTCTATGGGGGCTTCTGTCCTGCAACTAGCTGATGATTCATACAGTTTTTCATAGTAATATTTTTGTTTATTTGATTGTATTTATTTAGTAAGAGAACCGAGTAAAGTGTCATTTCTGATRGGGCAAGAAAGTTTGTAATTGTCTTCCAGTGCCATTCACTTGCTCTAGTCTAATGTGTCTTTTCCTTTAACTATATCTAAAATTCAGCAGGTGCTTTTCTACCTCCTAGTAGCTTAATAAAGCTACACACTGACTCCCAGCAGCCATAGTTAATTTACATTTTACCTCTAAGAGCCAATTCAAGTGCCAAAACAGATGTCTAGACCAATTGGATACTGCAAATACTGTTTCTGACCTCTTGCTGCTTTACCAGAAAGACAAGAGTTTCCAAGTTGTGTGTCAGACCTGCAAGCCCTTGCAGTCACTTTGGATACTTAGTACTGTCTAAAATGGCCAAATATGCTTGTGTTTAGCCACCTGAATTGCTGTCCTGCTTTTCATAAAATCTGTGGGTAATATTACTTTCTGCAGTAAACACAGTTACTTGCAGAAAGTGAACAACTTTTAGAGATCGTCAGTATGCCTAGGTAGTTATTGTTCTTAGCTAAATTACTTTGCGTATAATTGTGTGGGTTGTTTTTTTAAGATCATTTATGTTATGTAAATACTTTTCAAAAGAATTTAAATGGTTATCCTCTCCCATTTGCAACGCCCAAATAAATCACCAGGAGAAAGTAAATACAGTTAATTTATTTTTTATTCTCTCACTTTCCCCATTTAGCATTTATAACTAAAAAGATGYGGTGAGCTGCAAGCTTGCTAAAAGACTATGATTTTTAGAGATTWCTTGCAATACAGTCACATGTAAGCAATTATATAAAATTTCAGTAWATGTTCCACATGGAGTTGAAAATCTGGATGTAATTTTGCATGATTGTATATGTACCTTTATCTAGAACTGGGCTGTYATTTTACGGCCAGAGATATTTTCTAGACATTCTTAATTTTTGTACACTTTGGTTCCCTACAGCTTTGTTGCTAAAGCCTAATGAGATTTAGCAAAAGCTGAAAGAGGCCACTTGGGGTAGGGGCTGTTTATTTTACATTATTTCTTATGAAAACACCAGTTCCATTCTTTCTGGATTTGATACATAAGTTGAAACAGAGCACAGATGATCTTATGTGTGGAATGAGGAATGAGACAAACTGAAGTATCTTAAAAATACTGCTCTGATCACAAATATATTCTTTACCAAGGTTAGAAAAGAGAAATGTATGGTCAGTGAAGTTGACAGAAAATATATTTAGTTTTCTTTCTGGTTTTGTCTCATGCTAGGGGAAACAGAGTTGTTACTTGGGAAAATAATTTCTTTTAAGTGAAATTGTTGTGCAATGTCTCCTTTTAGAAACATTATTCTAAGAATCATCTTTGTTTTTTGTTTTTGTTTTTTTTTTTTACAGTTTCATTTGCCTTGAATATTAGTGAGTTTTGCTTCCACTTGGTGGAGGAATTTTTCATTCTTCTTTGCATTTGATGTGTGAAATATCAGGAGTGGAGCATGTAACTGGGGCTTTTTCCAGTCTTCACAAAAGAGATGGTTTCAAGAGCTCATCTCTTACAYTGATATTGCTTTCCACTGATTTTAGTTATTAAGTGTCACCAGGTTTCCCTCTTGTATTACTCTTCCGTGCTGTACTATATTGTCAAATTAACATGTACTTTCTGAGCACAGCCACAACCCACTCAACTGCTTTCTTCTGCAGAAACAGATTACCACAGAATTTCTCAGTGTGATTATGTGATCTTTCCGCAAAATTAAATTTTACATCATTTCCATTCATCTCTCTGAATTTCTTATGAAAGATTTGCAGAAAGTTGCAAAGAAACACTGAAAGGTTTTTTTTTAATATACTTTTGCTGCATGTCAGAGCTGAAACATTCCAGCATAATTTTAGCTTGAATGTGAGTGTTGAATTTGTCCGGTATTTCACCTGAGGGATATTGACCATTATTTTATCTGTCTGATATACTTAGTCTGTAAAATGTTAGCATGTTATTTTTCTGAAGAATCTGTATTTTGATGTGCAGGCATAAGGCAGAATTTTGTGCTGTAAAATGTGATGGTTCATGAGAGCCTGTCTTTAAGATGTCTAGGAACCTTGCCTTATATAGTCACATAGAAAGAAATTCTCATGGAAACGGCATTATGGAGGTGGCAGCTGCAGCTCTTTATTTTTGTCTGTTGAATTTTGCAGTAAAAGGTTAACCCTTTATGTGATTGTGAAAATTACATTTGTGTCCTCCTCAAATACAGACTACACGTGTATAAAAAAAAAAATTCTGAAGATGGACAGAATAGTCAAAACAGCTCAATAAGAGCTAAAATTAACTCTCTCTGTACCAGATTGCACTGCTATTGCTGAAGATTTGGGCAAAGACTATATTTAGGCATTATAATGTGTTTGGACTTCGCAGTAATTACTGCCTAATATCTTTCCTCACCGAAAGCTTTTTTTCTTCATTAGATGCTGACAGGCAATGTTCAGAAAACTCCATATGGAGATATCTTTCCCAGAAAATCTTTCTCATCTTTTCCATTCCTCGTGGGTCATTGTGAAACAGATGAGGGTGGTGAAACTATGAAGGTAGAGATAAGGAGGCAGTAAAACCCCTCAGTACAGAGTCAAGTGCAGACTGATGTGCAATTGGCAGTTTTGAAGCTTGTAAGAGCAAACCCCCAACCCACAGAGATGCTCACTGTGATTTCTAAGGGAATGGTTTGGAGAAGCTGGCAGTGTTGGAATCTGGGCACAGAGCCTGGAGACCATCGACATCAGCCTTTGCAACCACCTTCTGGTGGTTTCTCCAGAATTAGGAATAAGCAGCAGAAGAAACTGCAATCTGGGTGGACACTGTTGCTCCTCTTCTGTGTTGTTGCTGGTGACAGTAGAAACCCACCCCATCCTTCATTACTTGCTCAGAAATCTTGTTGCTCTATCTCCCAGCTCCATAGTGCCTTGCTATAACATTTACTTGTGGGAATAAATGTTGCTCTGCCCCATCTAAGAAATCTGCAGCCAAACTTGGTCAGAGCACTGTTTGCTGTCTGAAATAATGCCTTCCTCAATATTGCTACTTCCATTTTTAAATACTGCATACTTTCTGTCTTACACCTTTTCTTGATTATCATCCCATTTTACATCACTTTGGCAATAAAAGTGATAGCCTCACTACTGAGGGTATTCTAGTGTCTCCAAAGCAATCTTAACTATGCAAATATGCTTACCCATCCTTCTATAAGAGGGTAGTTTCCAAATATTACTCAGTTCTGACTGTTGGTTTTAGCAATCAACTGAATGGGGAAAAAGGGAGTTGAGAATATGTTTTTGGGCAGATATTACACATGTGCAGAGTGGGATGCTAAAAGTATCTTTCTGGATCAAATGAAAACAGAACTTGAATAGATTAATCGTGTCACAATACAGTTGTTACCATAGCTATAGAACAATTTTCTAGTGAATTTTTATTTTACATTACAAATCTGTGCCATGGCAACAGCAATGTCTGTTAAAGATCTAACTCTGTCATTATAATTTATCTATTACAGCTCTTTTCATTAGTGTTATTAACAACTGTTATTCTCCTGAATGTACTTTAGTATGGAAGATGGAATCTCTTGAGATACAAATGYGAATAAGACAATTTCCAATTTTACATGAATGCAAAATTCACAGTATTCAGCATGCTTCTGATTTTCTTAATGTGCTCTGCAGTCTTGGAATCAAAATCRGGAAAAAMTATCTGAGTTTGATGAAGCATCTGTAAATTATAACCCTCAGATACTGAAAGTGAGAAATGGCTTTCCTTGGMGTTCTATACATGTACCACAAGCAACTGTGCTGGGGTGCATCAGTGTGAAAATAAATAGCTGATTGAATTGCAATCTGCTGCCTAAATACCAGTTTGGTTGTATATAAACTGGTGATAATAGCAATATGTATCTGTGGCTTTGAGATTATGGCACAACTGAATTTATTTGTAGTTACAAATGTAAATATTTCCTTGTAACACAGATATGGCACTATCACAGTGATTTTCAGAAGTAATCCGCTCAGATGGATAAGCTGTACATGCACTTGTAATAACACTAAAGTTCTGTAGAAATGACATCTGTTTATGTTTTGGTATTTATGATACTATTTACAAGTAAAAAGATAAAGTGGTAAGAAAAGCAGTATCTGGTAAGCAAGCAAGGTCTCTTTCTGTTGGCTTTTTTTAAAATAAGAAAAATGWACTTGCAAAAAGAAAWGARAAATTATAAACTGAAACCTTCTCTCCACTGGGATTCAGTCCAAGAGCTTGAACTTCACCTGTTCACTGTCCCTGGTATCCTCATTCTCTTTCTTCAAGTCCCTTCTCAGAAAGTTTACTCAAATGACTGTGAGATAAAAAACCCAGGCATTATTAAATGACTGTTCATTGAGTGTAGACCTATGTGATGTTATTGTTTATATCACTTCTTAGTGCCAGTTAAATTGGTTGAAATAAAAAGAATATTAATAAGAAATAAAAATAAGAATTAAGAAATGGTTCAATATAATGGGTTTTTTCAATGCACAGCAATATTCAAAACACTAATTATTTTTATATGTCTAAAAACAGAGAGAAAATAATATAGTAGATATCACATTTTGTGCATTCCTGCTAAGCCTCAGGAGAAATATTGATTTCAGTATAGCTTTTCTTGAAATTTGTGACAGAAATATGCGATAATTAAAATACACCTGTCTCAGAGATGGGTAATTAGTAAAACCTATGATTTTAATTTTTTTTTTCAAAGTTGCCTATTTTAGCAAGAAAATAGTAGTAATATTATGTTATCCTGTGTAAAATTTTTCTTGCTTTTAGTTCTTGAGACTGACATCTTGGATACTCGCAYGAACAATGAAGCTGCATTTTTAGATAATGGTGCAGTTTGAAGAGGTTATTTAACATCTCATGTTTCAGGTCTTAGGTCAACAAGTACTGACTTGTCATAAGAAAGAAAAACATGTTCTGGCAAATTATTTTATARGTATCTGTTGCAGAGTTTATTTTTTTCCTTCTACAGTTTTTTTTTAGAACATGGTAGCGAGTGGTAGGCTACTATACTATTTAGAGAAGTGGTATAGTTTTATGTTCACTTATTCGGTGAACATAAAAGTGTTAAGCATTCACTGCATTAGTGCATTAGGAWACTGAAATTATCTGTATTCAAAGAGCATTAGCCTTACCAGTTATCAGTTCAAAAGTCAAAAGATTCAGAATTATAATTGGTTCATTAAAGTGTTGTTGGAAGGGATGTCTGGAGGATTTGTAGTCCATCCTCCTGTTTGGAGCAGGACTGTCATAATGAGGTCAGACCTGTCTTTTCCTAACCAGGTTCTGAAACCTTCCAAGGGTGGACATGCCACCACTCTGGAGAACCTGTTTTAGGGCTGAAGTGCAGCATGTGATGCTGTTTGCTTCTTAACCTTCATCATGACCATTTGGATTTTTTTTTCCTCACAACCCCAGTATTTTTATTGCCTCATATAGATGTGGTTTGCATTGCTCAAAATTGTGGRGTGAAGCTATGAGATCTTTGCTTAWTTCATCACATGATTAACAAAGCTCTTATTGAAAGCAAAAGGTATTAAAGAGGAGAACTGACAGCTGAGGAAGCTGAAAGCAATRCAGACAATACATTATCTCTCCCAGGGCTTTTGTTACTCTGGTCATGACAGACCAGAGTTTATCCAAATAACCATTAACAGTGTTCTTTGGTTTTTGAGTGATGAATTTGGCACATTATGAAGTGAGTAGCAACCTTGCTTTGAAAATACTGTGCATTACAAGGGGTTATACACTCTGAAAAAGAAAATCTTGAGGAATTTCAAATCAGATGCCCATTTGTACATTTTCAGCATTATATCCTTGTGTCTYATCTCCCATTTATCAAATTAGTATAATATCACATTACAGTCTCACCTTMAAAGGATACATGAGTTCATATTTGTGAATCCCTTAGATAATGGGCATCATAAAAATGTGGAAGCTGTTGAATAACTTGATGTTCAAAGAAGAATTTAAATACTGTGCACTAAATAGATAATAGGATCACTCCCTTTGAGCAAAGAGTATAAATATCTGGAAATATTTAAAATATGTGGTAACATGGTACTCAAGGACATGGATTGGTGGTGGACTTGGCAGTGCTGGTTTAACAGTTGGACTTCATAATCTTAGAGGTCTTTTCCAACCTACAGAGTTCTATGATGCTATGAAAATGTTGAGGAGGTTCTTCATTAAGTGAAATTCATTCTGAACACTAMATGAAATAACAGGAGATTTTTTAAAGCTAGTAATGATCTTATAAAAAGTGAAATARAGTGCTTACTAACACATAAAAAGAYTAATGGGTGCAACAAATAACCTTTWTTTTACTCTTTCCTGAYTTCTTTAAAGTATCTRTGTGTGTATTTTAAAGATGARGGTTWTAYCTAAAGTAGAATATATGTACTTATATGTACATMGTGTAGTAACTGTTGTGAAAGATCAATCTGAAAAAGGCTCATACAATACATTTGGATTTTTTGAATACATGGTAAACTATTGCCACTTCGACTAACAAAACAACCAGAATTAATGTTTTGATGTGCAGTCACTGTAACACTGCTAGAAAGTAAGAGACACACACATGCACTTTCTAGAGGTCACTAAATACATTTACTGACCACCTACTTTATTAACAGCAGTAAATTGCACAAAATTAGGGCATGGGATGCCATTGGTGCTKGGTGGTCTGTTCTGATAAACTGTTTGGGTTTTGACCGTCTTTGGCCAATACTGGATAGACCCACCTAGGCAGTACCCAGGCATAGTGTGAGTTTTAGCTGAGACCAGAGACCATTTCCAATAGTTATTTGGATGGGCCGGCTCTGTCTTGAGAAGGAGGAGAGTTTAACTTACAAGACATGAGCCTAGTAATTCCTTTAGATCCAGTTGTTGGTCAGTACTATCTAGTAACACAGATGTAGCAAAGATAATGAAATTCCTGCATGTTGTCTGTAAGCTTTCCTTTTTTTTCTGATTTATTCCTCCTGATTTGCTTTGTCCTGGCAAAAAATATTTATCTCTTCAATGAGTTCAATACACAGCTATGATACCTGGATTCAGTTCATGATTGACATATCTAAATGTAGGTATTTGAAATATCTAAATGTAGGTATTTGACCACAAACAGTGTAGTCAGCCCAGTTAACAGAGTACAGGGAGTGGTAGGTTCCACTGATTTTATCAGTCTGATCTCTGACTGTGGCTGGAATTTACATAGTTCTTACCCATGTAGAAAAATGAGATGTCTTACTCTGAAGTGGAATCGTAGCTGCTGAGTTTTTCATGTAAAGGAAAAGCACCAAATAATTATTTGCATAATTTATTCCTTATTTTAAATTCACCTTCAAAATTGCAGACATACCTATAATTCAGCAAATTTCAGAAATCAAAGAAAGTGAGAATGTCCCACATCCTCCATTTCCCCTGCATTTTCCCCCTAAACCAAGTTTTTCTAGGTTTATTGATCCCTTAAGCTCTGTCACGTCCTACATTTAACCTTTATCCATAACACCTCATATCTTTTTCATTGCAAAATGTATGAAGTATGTATTCCAGTTGTTTCTTAAAGAAGAAAAGTATATTTCCTTAGCTTCTTAGAATTTTATCATATRTATAATATATATCATAAATATTTTCAATATTTTAGCAAATAAGAACACCATTTAATTTTATGTTTTTCAACTGCTGACTCTTAAGAGTTGATAAAGTTTTGAAGTACACACCAAAATCTTTCTTCTGTCATTCATAAAGTCAAGCACTGCTTTCTTTTAGAAAGGATATTTTGAGATTTGATTGGGGTTTTTTTTTGCCAGCAGATATTTTAGCTAATTGGAGAAAACTGCTCAATATCTTTGCAAATTATGGCATGATGCTATGCTCAATTCCTTCTGGTGGCTTCTGCTGTGCACACAGTCAGAACCAGTCAGACAACTACAGTCTATCTAGAACATACAACTTCTRTGAAGAATGAGATTAATGTATTTACCTTTGATGAAGTAGTTATAGAGCGGTGACCATTAGTAGGAACACAATTATTCTGACTGGAACATGTAACTTAATCCACATTGATAGAGTGATATTAACCACCCCAACACTTTCAGTCAGTGCAGGTCTCTTTTTTTTGTTACCCCTCCTAGTCCTTACAGCGACAAGCATTAAAAAAAGAGCTATAAAAATTTAATAATCCACTCTGAACTGTGCCAAAAAGTGCATTTCTCTGTTGTTCCTTTTTATGTATCTATGTGCTAAATTACATATAGACTTTGCTTGAAAAGACTTGATTTTGTATTCTTTTTTTCCCAATGATTATTAYTACTATTCTCAAAAAATCCCAGAAATGAAAACACTCAGATCCATTCCTTAGAGACTGTCAGTAAAAAGGCATCACAGTGTAAATTCAGTATTATTATAATGACTATAAAAAGAAAAATTACTAAGAATACTCCTGACAACACTGGTTCTCCATGTATTTTACCACCTACAAACTAACTATCTAATTCATCGTACTAAACTGTATAATTTGTGCACATTTCAACTCAATAACAAATTAAAAGAGACACTATCAAGTTGATGGAATAGCAATGGCCTATTTTGTTTTATAAATTTCTTTTTCCTGGAATTTAAATGTAGCACTGAGCATTGTTGGCTGTTCTTAAACCAGTCAGGATAAAATAGTCAAATTTAAGATTTTTATTATATTTAAGAGAATAATAATTCAGTTCAGGGAGGTATAATTGTCTTTTGTTTCTTTGCATAGGAAAGAACCAAGCAGCATAAAAAAGTAATTTTGAGGAAAGTAAAGATCTGTTGTTTGAGGTATTTTTATCCCCATTTTATGTTTACAAGGTACTCTCTCATTTCAGAGCAACTTTGCCCGGGTGAAACATCCACAGAAAGCGAGCTTCCTGAAGGACACCCCGCTGAGCAGTTTGCAGGTTTGCTTCATGGATCATCACCTGCATGTGACCCACCTGAAAATCCACTCCAGCTGTACTGCAAAGCAAACCCGTGCAGTGGGCCCCTGGAGAAAAGCTTTTTGAGCAAGAGCGCAGCGCAGCAGATACAGCTACGAAAAGAAAGCAGCTCTGATCCTCCTGTTAAGAAAAAAAAGCCACCAATTGTAAACAGAACCATATTTCATACTAAAAATAAACCAGCAGAAAATCATACCCTGGTTGGCGCACCAAGGATAAGTGAACAATGGGTTATTACCACTGGGGGRTTTGTGGAGCGAGCCTGCACGCTGGGCAGAATTCGATCTTTACCAAAGACTTTGCTGGAAATGCATTTGTGCAAAAATGTTTCGAAATCTGATTCTAATCTTATCACCCATCCACCAAATGATAAAAAAGCAAGAAGCAATTGGAGTGAGCCCACACCAAAGCCACAGTGCTCCAAAGGGAATTCAGAGAGAACACCTTCCTTCACATCAGAATGGGAAGAAGTAAGTTTTTTTCATTTTTTAAGTACTATGGTCTTGTGAAGAGCCTGTTAYTGTTTTCAGTTTCAGAGACATAATAAAAAGTGAATCTTCCACACTGCAAATCCTCAGAGAAATGTCACAGTCTAGTGTGTGATAGTTCAACAGCTGGCACAAAATGCCAAGTATTTCTGTTCAAATGCTGCCCATTCAATAAAGCCTATTGTTTCTATAGTGAATGAAGTTAACCAGAAGTAATTCTGCAATTTTTTTATGGCACTGAAATTATTGTCTACTACAACCCTCACCACTGATGCTAATAAAATGGGTAAAATCCTTTTTACCTGTGCCTATTATTTACATATTTGCTAATTATTTCCCACCATGGCAGTGCCTGTCAGCAAGAGCCAGGAGAAAATGGCAGGAACAGAGAGTTGATTGTGTATTCTGCAGACCCTCCCCCTGTGTCATATCCTCTAACTGGTATRTAGCCTGTGTACAAAATGCTTGGCACATACCTGGCTGCTGTGAACTGGGAATGCACTTACAGCTGTTCGGGACTACTAACAGAAATTTCCACACTGAATTTGTAGTGCACATGCTTGCTCATATAAGAGACTTTATTTTAGGTTTATAACTCAATTTAAAAATAATTTTCAGACACCTTATGTTTAATTTTTTTTCTCCTGTGCTGAATTTCAAGAATGTAAATGGTTCCTTATAGACACAGAAGTTCTCATCTTATTGAGGTAAATTAAGAGTGTGAAATGTTTAGATTTTTACTGCTCCTACSGAGGAGTGAGCATTTCTCTTTAAAACAGCTACAGTGGGGCAATTCCTCTATCTCCAGGGTGCTGTTGTGTTCAGAAAGAACCCAGAGTTTGATTATGGATTGATTCTTTTTCTAGGAAAAGGTTTCAAGCTCGCCTAAATGTCTGATATGATAGGGCATCTTAAGGTACTTGTAATAGTCATTGTAAAGGAGGCACTTTCTCAGTGGAAATTTACTAAGGATATCAGGTTTTGATCTTTACAACTTGGATGCATTATTATAAAATAGTGATTAGAGTSAGGTCCAGGTTTGCCCTTCTACATGGTCATCAAGGTTTGACTTTTCTTAAGAGTAAAAAATGTGCAGCATATATACACATATATATATCTTCACCCATATATATATAGTATGAATTCTCAATCTGCAGGTTCTGTCCTAATTCCCAGACTTTCTCCTCTCACCAGTGACTAATACATACTTTTCCTACTAGTCCTAATTTTAAGCTTAATAAAATGTGTTTCCCTATGTCTGCCTCCTTAGTTCACAGCAATCTTTTGATTCACTTTTTATTTTGGCCTGCTCTTACGGAAAATAAAATAAATATAATGGTTTTGACTTAGTAAGTTCAATGTGCCTTAGAAACATGTGAGTAAGTTTTGGGATCAGTGGAGTGCTGTTTCATGGAGAATGTTGTTCTGTGCTATGTGGGGACACAGCTGTTTCACACCTACTCACTCCCCTTGGGGCAGATGGAAAAATAAAGGGGGCAAGGAAAATCTCTGGAAATCTGAAACACAGGACAGTATTTTTTATTCATTAATATTACTAATAGACCACTAGTGGTTATACCTAGGTGACCAGAGTCATCAGTATGAAAATAATTCTACTGTGGAAAAATAAATACTAGTCCCAAGCTTTAGGTTTTGCTGGCATACAAATATTGCAAAATAAAAATCAAAGTGGAGAAATTAATTGCCTGCTATTGATTTTTGCATTTTGCAATTTTGATTGTTGTTTTCCTAATGAGAGTAAAATGCCATAAATCTGTGCATGAAAAACTAACATGAAATAATGAAGATGAGGATCCATCAATTATTTTCACTGCTCTTTCTTTTGTAGATTGATAAAATCATGAGTTCAATAGATGCTGGAATTAATACTGGACTGGGGGAGATGAAAGATCATGCTACAAGTAAGGAAAAACAACCAACTATTGTTTAATTTTGACTTAATTGTCCATAGGGAAACTGTGGATAAGACATTGCTGAGTAACCCACTGTGTTGAAATAATTTGTAGATACTTGAATAACCATGAACAGCAATCTGTGTTGTTTACTGTTAGAGATGCATTAGGCCCAGTGTCCTGGAGCTGTTGCTTTAAATAGCATCTTGGAGTCATTAATGATGTTTTGAAATCTTACCAGAAAAAAATCTCCATTAATGTCTTTGTACTGAAGCAATTCTTCTAGGGGGATGTTTTACAATCTTTTTCAGAGGAGGTTTTGTTTGGAATGATGGAACTCTGAGTATATATAACCCAGTAACTGCTGACATTTTTAAAGTACTGTATTATCTAATGCCGCTTCGAAGAAATATTTGGCACAGGGTTGAAAATGTTGCTGACAGCCAGTGACTGMTGTTAGCAATGAAGGGCAAATTTGCAAACCTTCCCTAACATGGAGAATTCTAAGAACCCTAAGTCATGCCTAGCCTGTTGGTCTGTCAGCATAAACCTGTGCAAATGTGCTGATAAGAATTTTGAAAGCATTTTWTTACATCTTCTCCCTAACTCATGGAGGGAAAACTGACTTGCATGTCTGAATAATTTAGTCCTGAGGCAAAGCTGTGTTAACTCACCTATACTGGTACATCCCTGCTAAAAATTGCATTGGATTTGTGTGTAGGATGTTATGTACCTTATCACTTAAAGTTTGGAAAAAGGATATATTTGAGCAGCTATCCATTTCATGGAGCATTAAATCTACAGGATGAAAGTTTGTCTTATCAATTAAATATAATTGACACAGCTATTTTAACTGTAGCTTACAGTGAAAAGAGGATCTAGGATAAAGAGAAAAATAACTCATTTGAATACAAATATAATTGCAGATGGAAGAAATAGATTCAGCTTATTTTTTTCTAAAAAACTAGTAAGGGGCAATATGRTGAAAAGTTCTGGGCATGTTATACTGGCAGCCTGTTTTTTCTGCAACTTGCATTGTTGGCAAACAGAATTATTCGTAGACAAACTGTATTCTGGGAGGTAGTTAATAATTTCTGAAGACATTATAAATAATTCAGGATTTTCAGGTTATTATATTTTATCATGGTAGTTGTCTGCTGAGATGGAGTTCTCTTTCCCACAGCAGCCTTTGCAGTGCTCTCATTGGTAGCTGGAGAGGTGATCACCTGTCAAACACTGAGCTTGCTCAGCACCCATGCCGCCTCTCCAACATTCCCCCTCACCTCTAGGGTAACGATGGGCAAGATCGTGGCAGGRGACATASCCAGGACAGCTGACTSAAGCTGGAAAGGAATATTCCATACCAGAAAGTCTATTCAGCAATGAAAGCTAAGAAAAAGGARGGGGGGCTGGATATCGCTAGCTGATAGGAAGTAGAGAATGAATCTTTTGTTTTGCTTTGATTTTGCACAGGCCTTTGCTTTTGCTTTTTAAAGCGGCATTTATCTTGACCCAAGAGGTTTTTTTTTTCCTGTCTTATTTTCTCCCCTGCCCTGTCCTACTGAGGAGGGCAGTGACAGAGTGGCTTGCTGGGCATCCAGCCAGGGTCAGCTTCCCACAGTAAAAYTGGGTGTCCAGTAAGAAGCTGCAGAGCAAGTAGGAGCTATGAAAAGGAGACAACAGCAACAGCATGCGCTAGCAAATTTCCGTAACTTAGTGATGGGTAAATACTACTCTGTCTGCTCCTATGATTGATGATTCTTTTCTTTTTCTACTCCTTCAAGATCAGTAAATACCTCATAACTCTTSTCATCAGCCATTTTGTGGCTTCTACTGCACACATTATTTTTCTTGACATTCAAAGATGGCATTTGGTGTTTCAATTCTTTCAGCTGGCAGAAGTTCAGCTCTTTTTTTTGCTTCTTTTCCCAGAATGGACATTGAGTCCCAACTTACTTTGTGTTCAGAGTGCAGCATTTTTAACACAGAATTTTTTTTTTTTTCCTGTGACCTCATTAATGGTCTTGAGGTAGTTTAGGATGATAATTTGATTTTTCTCTCAATTAAGAAATGAAGCTATGATCAATAAACATACAAGTATGTTTCCTTTAATTTTATCAGTTTTGGTTTGCATTCATGTCTTTCCAATAAAGACATGTCTCTCTGCTCTCGACCTTAATATATGCAGCTTCACATGTATGCTTTCTACTTTTCATTCCTTTTGGCCATTTCCAGGTTCAGTCAAACACAGTTTAGGCAGCAAAGGGATCTATTATCACATCAAATGCATTACATGCATCAAACATGTTCTCTTCAAGTATATTATTATTTTTTTATTGTCTAAGTAATAACAGAGTAATAAGTTATCTTGGAGGAAATAAGGAGTTCTTATTTCCCATTGTTGCATGCTGGAGTAACTAATCAATTAGAGCCTTATTGCACTGATATTTATATATTTAAGAACAGATTTTAGCTTATGTTAATTATTACTTATGAACTACCATGCGGCAGTATACAGGTTTTTCTTACTGATAATACGATCTGAGATTTTTCATTAGGTTTTTGGCCCCAGTTAAGGGGGGCTTTGAAGTTTTTTTGTAGCAAGTTGACTTTTTTCAGTGTCTCTGCTTCTTCTGTCGCCTCCTATAGTTTYTGCCAAGAAGTGTCTCAGGTGCCTCAGTGTTCCTCAGAGGTGCCTTACATAGACTCTGTCTAATTACTTACAGATTCCCATGTGCTTTAATTAAGGTTCTATCTGCCCAAGTATTGTAGTATGGAGGGCTTRACTTCTACCTCAGAACTTCCTGTTCACCTTCTCTCTTCTCCTTGAGCATAACACAGCCAGAGATCTGGCCTATGCTTAGGAATAAAAATTAAGTAGTATTGTGTCAGATAATATAATTTTGAAATAATTTATCAGTTTATTATAAATTAAATGCATTTTTTTAGCTTTACCTGAATAAATATGGAAAAATATTATCCAGTAAAGCTTAAAAATAATGTTTTTAATGTTCAGAGTATATAAGTCAAAGAAATTTCTCCTACTGTTGAACTGAAAGCATCTAGATTATTGAGCATTGTGTTCAGGAAACTTCACTTGTCTAATAACTTATTTGCAAATAGTAAAATTTTTGATAATGCTGAAGAGAAAATGCAGCTCCCTGTGGAATTTATTTTAGTATTTGTGTAGTCCTGTACATCATATGATACTTCAGTGTTTTTATAAACTGCTAGTAAAAGCAAAAATACGTAAAATTCAAATACAAATACTCAGTCAATCATGAACATAAAGAGCGTTTTGTACTACATAGTATCTCATTCTCAGTGAAAAATATTTGGGAGGAAGTATGTCATATACTTGTAATTCAATAGCTGTATTTGAAATTAGACAATGATGACATCTTGTGATGAAATTCTTGAATGGATTTGCTGGAACTTTGGCCTATATTTTCCTACTGGTGATAGCTGGAAAGATGTCTCTTAGATCTCCAGGGAAATCTCTTAAGAAGCAATTACAGGRGTGGTAAAAGGAGAAACTCCAAACCAAGTATGCTCATGAGGACCTCATCCATAGCATGTATTCAAGGGCAAAAAAAAATGAAAGCAGAGCTTTCAGTTTGGTAGCAGTACAGATACTAGAGGAGCAAACTTAAAACTACAGAGAGGAAGATGGCTGTTGATGTCACCTGAAAAATCAAAAACAGGAGTGCTGGCTAGGAAGCAAGAACTGATCTTGATTAACAGATAAAACCCCAAACACTACTAGCTCAGGGTATACAGAGGAAATAAAAGATGCTGCTGGCTACTGATCTTCAGCTCAAGGTGATGTGGAAACATCTGTGACACCTGCCACTTAAATTATGGCTGATGTGCTTCTTCACAAGAGTCAAATTTTGCAAAATTGCACCAATCATTAGTAYACAATAAAGAATAAAAATGGTACTGCCAAGAATTATCCTAGAGCAAATCAAAAGTTCTCAACAGGCTCTGTGACAATAAATAAAGAGATTGAAAATTCAAAATATTATTGTCTCTCACCTCATGTCCAAGTGAAACGTCAGTCAGATACACCCTAAATATAACTCTTTTCTCTCCGGAGAGAAGTTTAAACTAAGAACCACTTGGCAGGAACAAAAATCATAATCTTAAATAATGCAACTTGAACATAGGTCTCACCCATGGGACTATTCAAAACAAAATTTAAAAAGGGTCATGTGTCAGTTTGCAAGGTATCTTACCTGTTTGTATGCTAATGATAGAATAAAGAGGAACAGAGAGGACTTTTAGTAAATAATTAATGAAGAAAGCAAGAATTAAATGGGTATTACAACAAAATTGGCATTTTAGGTAATTTGTCATATATCTTACACTAGTAGTAAGTGTACATATAGAACTAAGTAGTACATACAGAAGAAGGGAAGGAGAGAGGAAATTTTGGCTTGTATTTCAAAAGTAGTTGCTTTGACATCTCAAAAATAAGACTAGACAAAACTTTTAAATATCTGTTGGTGTCCAGGAAAAGAATATGGTTATTCTTGATACTTTTCCAAAGACCTTGGATATGATAGAAATGGGAAATTAAGTTGCAATTTTTGGGTAAAAAAAAATTGAAAGGCTGTCCAGAAAACAAAACAAAAAAAACAACAAAAAAAAAAAAAAAAAAAAAAAAAAAAAAAAAAAAAAAAAAAAGCTGAAGAAGGTAAATGTCAATAAATTCAGAGGTTTTATTTAAAAAAATATNGGCATTTTCAACAGGAATCTTCTAAAGACCATAATACAATCTTCACTAATGCAAAGACAAGAAAGTGCAAGAGATCAGTTGAGCTAAATTTTCATGTCTTCTTTCACCTTCGGCAAAATGAGGAAAATTACTCTCTTTACTAAACATGGTGGAATGACACACACATGCAGAGACATGTCAGAAGTGCCAGAGCACTGTGACTTGATCCTAGCAAGAGCTAATGCAACAGAATTACATTAGTACATTATTAGATAGATGAAGAACAAATAAATCCTCAGCACCTAAGAGCGCTACTGCAGGAAAGGAAGAYGTGTGCAGGGTCAGTGCAGAGAAGGGAAAAGCAGACAGTGATTTTTTTTTTGTTACACCTGTTTACTGAAAAGGTGGTCAGTGAACAGATGACATGCACAGTTATACCTAGAGCTAGAACCTCAGTTGCAGATAAGTAAAAAACAGACTATATAGGTCAGGTATCTTAAACTGTCTCAAAACTTAGGCCTATTAGTTGGTTTCTGTGAGATTTCTTGAAGAATGCATTAAGTACTAAAAGATAAGAATGACATAGAATTTTTCTTTAAAAAAGGAAAGGAAGAATGTGGGGAATTATTTTAAATTAATAGAAAAGTCAGTGAACAGATATACTACTTAAAGTACCTAGAAATAGCAAAGAAATAAGTAATAAACATGGATTTGCCAAGAGCAAACCTGTTAAAGCCATCTAATTCCTTTCTAGGAGTGGATATCAAATTCTGTAGGTAAGGGAAAAACAATAGATGTCTAGTATTTGGACTTCAGTTAAGGTTTTGATGTTATTTCATGGTTTTTTTGCAAATTAGTTAAGAAAGTATGAGCTTAGGTCAGACAAATGTAAATTGTAGGTCAGAGAGATTGATCTTATTCGTAATGTCTAAATTCGGACTTTTGGAGTGTGGACTGCATTGAGCACATCTGAACCACTAATGCTGAGTTAGACAAGCTGGCACTTCTTTGTTACTGTTCATCATATCTAAATGTTTTGAAGCATGCAAAATGGGACTGGGAATGCCTTAGAGGACCTCCTCCTCCTTAGATGCTGTCTAAAACTACCTGAAATGAATCTCCCCTTGTTCCACAGGACAAAATTATAACAGTGATATAGAGAAGTATCCAAATAGATTATTAGGAAGATTGTAACTTTGGTTCCATTCAGCAGCACCTAAAGACYTTTGAATATTTGCCAGAACAAGAAAGAAATAATGGTTGGGATATAACTGACCTTGGCTTGAGTCAGAATGGAATAGGTCAGTGGTTGATGTCCCTTTCAGTCTGTTTTGTAATGATTCTGTGACTACTGTAATGACATAATTTAGAACCTATCTACAAGGTAAAATAAAAAGAAAAAAACACTAAAATTTCTTTGCCTAATTCTAAACAATWTTTTTTCAACAATAAGAAGTCTTTCAAGACATGCATAGCTGTAATTCTGTTAGTTAGAGCTTGGTAGCTGTTCACAGGTGATGTGACTCAGAGTTTACTTATATTCACAAATCAGTTGGAAGGGAATAATAAAAAAAAAACCTACTTAAAACCCAAACCAACATAGGTAATAGATATCATATCATCATCATGATTAGAGCTAGAATTGTTTCAAATCAGAGCAATTAAAATAATGACTAAGGAAATAATTGTTGAAGGTCATTCCACATCAGAATAGTCAACAATCATTTTAGGATTATGCGGGGCTTTTGAGAGAGCCACTTCTTTCAAATATGTTCTAGCTCATGGAGGGTGATTTGCCTTTTTATAATTCACCTAATCATAAAATCTGTTTTGAATGCTGTCCATACATGCACAAACAGTTGCTACATATATATACGTCAGGATATTTTTGGTCAGCTGAGCCTGYACCCTTGAGTGCTCTCATTGTTCCACCTAGAGGCAGGGAGGGTAGAGTTTACTGAATTACCTTAATTTTCTTCATCTGCAATTTTAGTTTGAAATGTAATACACTGACAAGCCTTTTTCTTACAGCTGCAATAATCAAAATTCTTATTGCATTTGCAAGTTTGTATTTTACCGGGTTTTTTATTGACCTTTTGTGAGAACAGTATCTCTTTGTGTGCTTGGAGATAATCCTAACACCATATGCAGCATCTATGTCTTAATATCAACATCAAGRCTACAAACCTTGTTCACTGACACAACCTCAGTATTGCCTTTTAAAGATTCATGCTGCTTTTTGCTGGATGTGGTGTATGAAACAGAATCACACCACATAAAAAAAAAGAAAATCCCCAACAAACTTTCGAGGAAGCTAGCAAACCTTGTGGAATATTTACTTTAGCAATATGTATCCTCRTGTCTACAGCATCAGAGAGACTCATGAGTTGGCTCCTTTAGGGCTGCTTTGAAACCAGGACTCTGGAACACTGACAGCTATGCCTGAGTTGACTGCATGAGCTGTATCTCATTTGAAAGCAGGACTGCAGTGGGTTGTGCTGTGTTCAGAATAAACCCTACAACTCYATTTAATGTCAAGTTTTTGCATGAACAAGACCTTATTGCTTCTCAATGTGCCYGCTATATATGTGTGTTTCACTGTCACGTAGTTCAGATTTAATGCCAAGGATTGGCAGTGGGTCACAGAGCACTCTGTTAGAATATGTGTTGCCGTGGTCTTTCTCAAATCTTCCATCTCAGGATTAAAGTTGTAGACAGTCATAATACGAAAGTTATTTTCTTTGTTTATTTTGCCTTCTCTACTGATATGACCAATGCTATTGTTGATGATTTCTCCTTTGCAGTATTGGGAAAACTTTAAGAAATCTTACTTTTCAGATTTGTGAGGGAAATGGCTTTGAACACAAAGATTGGGAAAATAAAATAGATGTGCCTTTAGCAGCTTAGGAAAAGATGGAAACAGGTGGAGCCACAGCCAGAAAAGCTGAATGAGAAGAGTAAGGGTTCATGTTGTGCCCTGTACAGCTGTAATATACTTGGAATTGGGCAAAACCCTTGACTGCCTAAAACTGCATGCTTGGTTTCCTCTGTTTCTTCCATCTGCCACACTGCCTCTGCCACCGCCTCTACCTGAAGCCTTCATCACTCCTAGTGTGGTTCTGCCTATAAAAGCTAATATCTAATTCAGAAGTCAAACTTCCTTTTAACAAATGAAGCCTTGTTAGGCTGGCCCTTTTCTGTTTGCTGCCATATGGTTGCAGTTTTGGCAAAGTGGTTTTCCTCCAAAGCTGTTAATATTCTCCCTCCTCCAAGAGCTGAAAACAGATAAAATATAAGTACTTAATTAAGGCAGAATTTTAATTGGATATGTGTAGGCATGTTGGCATAAGGCAGATTTCACAGTGGTAAGTTATACACTTGAAAGTATATATTTTTATTGTCATTTAGTCTCTGTTTTGCAGCATTTACCTTGTCCTTTTTTAATCTCCATTTATTTAAATGAAGAGCTTTGATAAGATGGATTTAATTAATAGAATTTCCTAAAATGAGCCATGAAACTTCTCATGAAATGGGACATCTCTTAAGCTTACAGTTTTGGACACACAATACTATAATTCTGCAATAGCCAACCACAACAACCAGGCTGTAAAGTAAAGGTMACATCACTTTCCCCCCAGCTTCCCTTTGAAGATGAAATGCTTTGCAAAAAGTCCAAAATACCTGTAGCATCATAGATAGCAAAAAAAATAAGAGACAGAGGGAGCCTGACTGATAGAAGAGGGGCCTGACGAGACGAGGCAGCTCCAGCAGCCGGTGTCTGCTCCCAGTGCTGTTTGATGCCTCCTCAATAGGAAAGGTGCAGTCTGAAATTATTAAGTTGCAAGTCTTTGCACTCTTTCACAACAATTATAAGACTGCACTTTAGGAAGGAGAGCCACACATTTRTGTTTGGTTATGTCCTTCCTTGTATCTTATTAGCAAATGGAATGTGAGTGTGGAATTTGAATTTGCAATGGCTGAACAGCTGGGGGGAATTTGCATCAATATGAGATGTTATGGAAGGCACAAGTGATTCTTCTTTTATGTAAAGCTGTTTCCAGTCAGTCATGTTCTCATGGAGCCTGTCACACTCAGGACCCAAAAGCACCGTGTGTCCGTGTGTGCRTGGCCAAGTTGCCTGTCCATGGTCACTCATGTCTGTTGTGCTCAGCTGACTGTTGCATTCTTAGTGTGTCTGTTAGGCTCCTTTGGATTAGAAAAAGCAAACATTTTCATTGACCTTTAGGACTCAATCTTTAACATGGTATGGTTCTTTTGATCTAAGTTTTTCTTCAGTGGCACTCATTGTTTTCGCTTCCTTTTCTCAGCTATTTTAGGTCGTCCTTTTAAGATAACAAAAATATGAATATCACGTGCAGTGTGCTGTAATGTTGTTGCTGTAGTGTAGGGTCTTCTGCTGATAAATTGTCTGACCTCYTGTTTCATCAGAGCACTCCTCTCCTCTTGACAGGAATATATTCCTTAGTGTTTCACCATTCCTTAGTGTTTTACCCCTGCCATCAGTGTCCTTGGCTATCAGCACAGACCATATCTTTAACTCTTTGAGGCACTGTCTCTCCTGGTGCTTTCACACATTCATTTCTGCCCATGCATTATTCATACCAATCTTCCTATTTGTATTACTAATATCTGCATTTCAAATTATTTGAATGGCAGTGTAATCATCGAGATTATAAAATAGTGGAGAACAGAAGGCACAGAGCTATAAAATTTAAGGAAGAAATATTTTTAGCATTTATTTACTGAGAACATGATAGTCCTAATGTATTGCATGTCACTGAACTTACCTAAAGACCATATAAATTCTACAAAAGTTATCAGTTATAATTGGGTTAATATTTTTTTTCTTCTACATTGTAAAAAGGTAAACAAGAAATAAAGATGCATCTGCTTTAATGATTCATTGAATCCCAAAACAAACCTTACAGAAACTGGGCAAACTGCAAGATAATTGTAGAGCTTTTAGCTATGTTTTATAATAAATGCAATGGGAGTTGGATGCTAAAAGCTGCAGGCATTTATTTTATTTTCTTATACTCATGTATTCCTATTTTATTASCAATTTTACCCTGTAGTGTCATAAATGTAATATTCAGGTCTATGCTCTTCACACACCAATTAATCAGGGATGTGTTTGAAACAACCTACTACAAAGGAAGATACGGGCTGAACAGAAAATGGAATAAAAATGTAAGTCATCAGGCCATATTTACCAATATAGTCTTTAACTCTGATACATCTTCTTTTTACATTTCCACTCTCTCTATAAGCACCAATCAACATTTACCTTTTATCTCTGTTCAATGTCAGGCTTCTTTTTCCAAAACTGTTGCAAAGCAATTCAGTCATTACATTCGCAGACTTGAATAAAAGATTTCTGGCATTTTCTAGAAGGAATAGAGAATATTGGTAGCAAAAAATAAATGTGAGAAAATGGAACTATAACGTCTTAAATATTGGCATTCATCAGAGAGTAAATGTATAGCCTGAKTCTTGTCATTTTGGTGTAGTCTACTTGTGGCTGTCAGACCTGGTCATGCCAAGTTTAGATGCTCTGCAATAGAACTGCTTGACCAAAGGAGTCTTCTATAAACTCTCTTTTAGTTGGAGGATTGACATGTATTTTGTAGCTGTGTGACATGTATTTTTGGCTTAAAATGCTGAGACTTTTCAGCAGTATTTCACCACATCAGATGTAATGTTTTATTGAAAYAGCATAGGAAATCAGGCCCTACTTCAATACTGATATTTTCTCCTCTTGAAAAAATAAAAACTAAAAACCTCAGCAGTCTGGTCTGATGTACTGTTATTTTTGAGTGACCAAATCTTTTTCCCCCATCCCCTCACAGAATACAATGTACTCTTCTATGCAAAATTTTGTCAGATTTAAAGGTATCTTTTTATTTACCAGAAATACTTATTGTCAGAGGAGTAWTGCATACTGAATCCCTGCCATCTCTTCTTTTATTTTGTTCTTAAACTAATAGTTGATCCATACATTCTACTGTTAAAGATGGTTTAAAAAGAAGTCTTTGTGGCCACAGACGTGAACCATTTATGTACAATTTGAATGCTACTCAAATCTCTGAAAATTCAGACAGTGTACTTATCACTGTTATTACGGCCTTATTTCAGTATTTTTTGAATAATCTCACGTCWTATAATTTCCTTCTAGAAGAAGTGAGAGATATTGAGTTATAAAGAAGATGTGTATACTAATAGGTAAATATGTAATGGTATAGAATTATAGGCATACACACCTCTAATATTTGTTTTGAGACAGCGTGCAGAGTGGTATGAAAGCACAGAATGCAAAACTCAAAAAATCAGATTTTCAGTGACTTCCAAGGACATGAAGCTTAGAAATACTGACAAATAATAGTAAAACAGAGAGTTCAGTATCATTTTGTTCAAGYAGGTTTGGAGACAGTGCTTAGAAAAACAATGTATGTTACTCCACAGAAAATCAAAATGAAGTGAATAAAAGTTATTCTCACTTTAAAAGTTCAGATTTACCTTCCTATGGCCTAACCTTACAAAATCATACTGATAAAAACAAATCATGTTAGATCTCAWATTAATTGGTTGTGTAAGTTGCTTGGAAATTATATTGCTCACATTGCCACCGAGGTTCTATTGTTAGTAAATGGGTCCCTAACTTTAAAAATCCACTTTAAGTGGATTTAAAAACATTTCTGAGGATGATGTCAGTGCTGCAGTCTGCTCTTCCTGGTCAGTCCTCTCCTCTGTCAGACCAATCCCTGAAGTCACTGAGCTGTATAGAATGAATCTTTTTCCACCATGGGGTTGAATATATGTCTGAGCTTTGCCCATCTAGATAAAAGGATCGACAAAGGAAGATTGCAGGTTTCACAACTTGAAAAAAAAAGGATTAAAACATTTTCAAAGTTATTTCAAATTATTTCCAAGACTGAGCTCTTACCTTTTTCTCCACCAAACCACAACCGTTCCAAGGGAAGTACTAATAGTCAKTGTCTTCTTCACAAGGACAGTTTGGCTGGATTTCACAAAGTTAGTGCCAGAGTGCTTGCTGGTGTGCTTGAAAAGTAACAAGCCAATGCTACTTCATTCATTCTTTAATGCTCTAGTAATCATCCTACTGTAATTCCAGAGGTTAAAAGATGTTTTATTCAGGCCATGATAAATGACGTGGAAAGAATTAYGAGATTACTTGAAAGTTTTAGAAGCCCCATGCACTTAGGTTACGCTTTTTCCTAGCTATTTGATCTGAACCGTGTAACTATGTAGCCACTCACACACGTGTATGTTAATATTTTATTCAGTTTATTTGRCTAAATTGAGCAGCATTTATTTCTAAAGCAGAATCAAATTCAGTACCAGGTTGAAAAATGTGTGCAGAATAAGAATAGCACATCAATGGAATTAAAAATATCTGATGAAAAATTAGGCTTTCACAGCCTGTGGTCAGGAAATACTTTACAGGCAAAAGAATATTCCTAACTTCTAAAATAGATTTTACAGATTTACCCTTAGTAATTATCTTACTAGTTTCATACGTGAGGCTAAGGGGAAGTCTTTAAAAGTTTTTTCACTATCTCTGGTCATGTTTTGCATCAGATGACAGGACTGTTGCCCTTACAAATATRTTAGGTTTAGAGATGTTGTGGCAAGTGAGACTATGATAAAGCTTTTCYTTCATAAATTATATAGAGATCTGAGTCTACTAAAACTGAATTAATAATGGTTTCTTGAAAGTTCAGCTGATTCACTCACATTTCCTTCTAGTAGTCCTTGGATTTAAATAGATAAGAATCCTTGGAAGCTCACATATCTAGTAATCACAAGAACATCACATGCTAGTTGAAAAATCTTTGGCTTGTTACAGAATTTACAGCMCACCAAATTGTTTCTAGTTTTCATTCCACCTACAGAAAATGAAGTAATTCAGCATATTGAACTTATTAAAGTGAATTCATTTACTTTCTAACCCAGACTGTTAACCTGAGTTCATGATTCTRATGTTAGGATCAGTATTTTCTTGTTTCATTTCCTGTATTCAGGAAATTCATTTGAATGCCTTCACATCTTTCAAAAATTATTTACTATTTACTACTTACCACYCCTACATCGTAACTCATAACAGCAGAAACTTTACAAAACTCTTTTTCTGCTTTTATCCATTGCTGCCTTTAGCTCTTTATTTTAGGTTATTGCATTATTACAATTCTGAGAATGGCTGAGGTTAAATTATTGATTGCTAATATAAATTTCCATTAAATGCTAAAAATATCATTTAGTCTAAAGTGGTGAATTGTTCTGGAACCTATTTCTAAAGTATATTTATTATTCATTGACAATACTTGCACTTCATGTGGGAGTTAGATAAATGTTTCTTATGAACTCTACTGTTTGCTTTTCTATTACAGAATATGATGGCCTATCTCAGTTACACTGTGCTACTTTTGTTTTCTGGTAGGCTATTTGAAGTGTTTCACAGAGCATAATTCCAAAGAATATATTATCTTCTCAGTACACAAATCCCCCTATTTGCATATCAATATGCCATTTATATAGAGACCAGCCATTCTTCTCAAATTTATGCATGAAAATCCATGTTTATGAGATTTTTGAAACAATGAGTAGCAAGAATTGTGGCTAAACAGCTCTAGATCAATAAGTGTAGGTGTTGAGTTTGCTTATTAAACSAGCTCAGGTTTTGGTCTGCTTTGTAGTATAGGAAATAATCATTAACATGAATAATCATTATGAAACATTAGTGGAACCAGTCTGATGAGTGTATTTTCAGTTAACCTGTACCCGTAGGACCACTTGAGATCCTTTAGCCTTGGCAAATGAACTAGGTGAGGAATGACTGYTGGAGTTTTATGAAACTCATCTGAAGAATGGCATTTGTATCATTGCAATTTCTATCACAAAAAGCCATCCAAGACTAGGTGCAGTGCCATGAGAGGTATTTGCACTGCTGGAAGCATCAGCTCAGATTCTTGAAACAGGACCCTATGCTCCAGAGGTGGGAGAGTGGGAATAGAGCCATTGGCTTGAGGGAGCTCACAGACAGGATGAACTGGGTTTATGTAAGCTCATCCATATGCAAACAGTCCGGTGAGTTGCCAGAGCTGTGCCAGCATGCCACCCACTCGAGTAACGTCTTTATTATTCACTGAAAGATGCTGCAGTTTTCTTTTGGTGGTGCAGAGCCTGTGTTAGCAGGGGATAAGTATTACAGAAGATGGTTAGAGAGTTTTTGGTAATAAGCAAGTTCCTGTTGAGAACCTGACTTTTTGTCAGGAAGCAGAGAGGGCTGGTGTTCCCAAAAAGCAGGGAGCTGTGCCTCAGTCACAGCRTGAAGCACCATGGGGGTCTGTACCCTGTGAGCAGAGCCAGGTGCTGGTAACCACTCTGCTGCAAGAGGCAGGGCAGAAGGTAGGGTTGGGAAGAAGGCACGATGTTGTGTCTGAGGGATGTGTCCAGGAGACAAACTACCTACAGTGTAGGTCTGCCATGTAGGTTGTTAGGTTGTTAGGGCTGGAGGCAGGCCAGAGACCGGCACGGCTGTGGCATTGCTGGGACTGACCTGAAATGAGGTCCTGGGCTCTGGGCAGGGTGAGGGAGCCTGGGGAGATGCTGCTCATGGACAGCAGTGCCCGCTGTCCTCAGAGCCTGCTGCCTCTGTTTTTTATTCACTGTTCTATCATATCAGTGAAATACAGTTGTCTAATTTATATATTATTATTTTCTAAAATTTTGAGTGCTCTAGGGAAGAAATAAGTGAGGGGCAGTTCAGTGTTATTTACTTAGCAAAGAGCTTCAAATTATTTTTGCTTCCATTTAAACGTATTTTTTCCAGTACAGATTTAGAGTATWCACTTTACAATTAGCTGCTGGTTAACATTGAAGGACTAAAGTGTATAGCAGGTGTTGTGCTGTATCTAATCTATAAAAATGTTTAAGTTAGTATTACCTCAAACTCCAAACCCAACCTAGCCTCAACTCCAGAGAAATCTCAGATGGTAACTTAATCTTGAATAAGTAATTTCATTTTWAAATGAACATTTTTTACCTGTTTTGAAATATTTGAAAGGGGGAGTGGGTGAAAAATATTAGGAAAAGGAAGAAGACTGATGTGAAGCAAAACAGCTAATTGTAATAGTTGGAGGTGAAGGTTGACAAAGGAGCAAATGACCATAATTTGCAAGGAGAATAAGAAGTGAGATAAATAGGGAGCATAGGAAATGAACGATAAAATGAAGTTAGAAAGAACAGGGAGGGGAGAAGGGAATTCACCTGATCAGCTGTTCAAAGGAGGCATTCGCTCTAAAATCTGGTGCATTGGGGGCAAGRGAGCCTCTGAACCCAGCTAGGTAAATGCAATCAGAAAAAAAAGTTCTGCATTGTCTCAGRTTGAATCTGATTTGTAAAATATCCCCAGGAGAAATCTTTAATCTTCCAATATGTAAACTCTCATGATTCAGAACTTCAAAAATATGTCAGTACAGGCTTCTCATTTCCACACCTCTTCACAGGATCTTGCAGCAGTTACATATATGAAATCAAAGTTACCATTTGTTTCACAGCTGCATTTTAACTTCTTGAGATATCTCTGTGCAGTTATCTTTTTTGAGCACTTTCTTCAAATAGTTCTGTGTTACCCAGTTCTGCATGTTTGCTAGTCCAGTGTTGCTTAGCAAACTGAGCTGTAAAAAGATTTGCTCAAATTTGAAATTACATAAATTTGGGTTTATGGTGCCAGGAATTAKAATATAAAGGGTTGAGCTTCCTTAATATTTTTAGCAAAACTATGTAGTATACATTTTTAATATGTACTCAGTGTACTASTTTTTAACAGTAGTCTAAAATTTTTACTGAATTAGATAAAATATTTTGATTGGTCATGGTGTCATGTAAATTTTCAAGGGTTTTTTTATTTTTACTAGATGAAAACAGTGAAAATGATTACTCATAGGTGGTGAATGTAGTGTTACTATTATCCCATAAAACTTCCTGAGACAAGGACAGAAACTGCTCTAAGACAGTAACTCCTGTTTTCAGAATTATTAACTGTCACTGAAGTCAGAATAAGGATGTACACAGTGTACCCTTGGATGTGAATATGATTCCTGGACAAAATGACAGGTAACTGGAAGCTTTTTGTCCTATCAAAGGAATTTGCATTAGGTAGAATAATTTCATAGTAGATTGGGRATCCACTGAGATTGTATTATGTATTACCCTTGCGATGGCATCCAAAATGCAAAGAGACGTTCTCTCTGCTTCCTCCATTTTCCATGGAAACGGGTACAGGGGGGAGGTGAAAGATGGATCCAGCTCTCCATTCAACACTCTTTCTTAGAGCATATTTCATCAAACTGTCAAAAAAATACATAAAGGACAATTAAGCATAAGGACACTATTTCTCTTTCAGGAAGACGTTTAGCTACAAATTGCTGGAAACTGGGAAAATGTTAGGAAAGGATCACTAGATATCCATCTTAATCTTGTGCTCTTCCGTAGTCATCTAATAGTAGCCCCTATTATTATTGAAGCTGATGAATGATGAAGCCAGATGAGCTAGATGAAGCTGTGCCCTGATCCAATGCAGTTGGTCCTCTGGTCTTGCAGTGAAACATCCATCTGTTCTTAACTAATTCTTGTGATTCAGTAGGTTGCATCTTGTATTTCTGTTCTGTAACACAAGGAATATACAGCTGACTAAAGCTGGGAGCGTTGCACTGCTGTATAATACAGTTTTATTATCATGATATCTTCAGAAAGAAATTAACTCCTAAATCTATTAATTTAAAATAGAAAATCAGAGTCTGTATCTCAAGTAATCGTGCTGTATGGTAATATATGTTACCAAATGCTGTATATATATTTCTCTAGATTATAGTAATGACAGCCTCGAATAGAAATGAGTCCTAGTCCAGTGGCTGTGCTCTCAAAAACARGTATTTTAATTTTCCAATAAGATCTGTTCCTCACTCACTGAATAGGATGTGTTCTGAAGGAGACTAAATTAAAGCTGTCAAAGCAATCAACCGAACATGAAATATATTCTGACTTTTGAAGGGTCTGTGATAAATGTATGTTTCATGATGTAATGGAGTACTTTGAGCTTTTTCTGGGTAAATAATACATCAACAGTCAGAAATGCAAAATGGTAAAAGGGCCAGTATGGTTCACAAAGTACAGGTCACAGTTGACAAATCATCTGTCAAGTAAAATGAATTTTCCTTGTTGACTTTGTAGTTCTAGTTATTATGGATACAGTTCTTACATGGTAGTAATGTAGATTTATAATCAATATTGGTATAAAAATCAGATAAGAATGGTGAGGATGATTTTTCCTAGTCACTGAGGGTTTTTCGATTAGCTTGATTAGCTGTGATCTGAGAGCTATTTTTGTAGTTCTGAACTACACATAAGCAATGGACTGTAACCTCTAGATACTACATGGTGTTACTTAAATTTAAGCTGTCGCTGCTGATTTTGCTTCTGTACACGCCATGAAAAAAGTCTCTAAAGCACCTTCAGAGAAATATTCAGCATCACCAAATATCATCATCCACAATTCCATCATCATCCAAAGAGCCAGGCTAGTGACAGAAGTTACAGATTTTATATAAAACATCCTTTTTTTTTTTTTTCAGTTTTATGAAAAAGATCATTTAAAATCTATAAGCTTTTTGAGTTGCCTTATAACTGAAATGCGTAAGATAAACCAGAATCCTGCATACACTTCTTGGAACCTCTTATGCTTCTCCTATAATCAACTTTAATTATAGTGCTCTGCTGGATGTTAGGCATAGTTTTTCTCACACAACATCCTTTCCTAGCAATCCTTATCTCCTCCCAGGAATACATGTATTAGATTAGTTTATTGACTAGGACCAACCTACCGTGCTAACGGATGTAGCACAAGTTCTGTCACAACATTGACATGTAACATTTTTATCTGCCTGAAATCCTAAATATGAAGAGAAAAATTGTATCACATTTAGCTTTGGACAAGGCCGAAAACKTTAATTAAAAAAAAAAAAAGTTTTCAGTACTTGCTCCGCCATCAATTTCTTCTCCAGCTTTGCTAAACTGGCTGCCATCTTACCTAAATGATTCATTCTTTCATATTCTCTGCTCAGAACTTTTTGGTCACTACTAGTCACTACTAAAACCATCCACATTTTGGTTCCTTAACACCAGAAGTGTTTAGCAATGTCTGACAGGTATTTATGTACCAAAAAAAATTGTTTAAATTAGCCTATTCATAATAACTGGGGCAGCACTTCCTCTACAAGTAATCACTGCAGTTTCCTCTTCTCCTGAGTMAAAAAAAAATCAAGAAAAATCAAGAAAAATCCATATTGTTAACAGTAGGAAAAATAAAATTGAGAGTACCTTAAATTACTTAGTATTTAGAGCAGACCTGCCTTACAGCATGTTTGAAATCATGTGCCCTCTGATAGCACAGATTCAGTAGATTCCAAACTGCACAATAAATATATTCTGAATCCCATTGGGAACAAGATGTCTTGTAGAAATTATCGTATAGCGTACCAGATGGCATCTTTCTTGCAGACATCACTTCAGTGGGCTTCTTCTGTTGCCTTGGAGAAGAAAGCTAAATACTGCTGTCTCTCTAAGAGACTGATGTGTCAGTTTTCCCATGTAAGAATGGGTACATCTTTTTTGATTGTGGTATCACAGAAGGATTATCATGGTGTTTATGTCCTTTGAAATCACAGGAGAGCGTGGTAATATGTACATGTGTTGAGGTGAGACCATCTCATACAGGCCACATGGCATTTTTCAATGTCAGTACTGACTTTAGGCATAGGCAGAGTAGACACTGCCTGCAGCAGCACACTGGTGGGGCTGGCACTGAGTCACAGACTTTAAAAAAAATAAAAGAATGAAGAGGTAGCCTTTTAGTCTCAAAGCAGTAGCATCTATTCCAAGTAGCCTTGCTGAGGTGAGACRCCTGAACTAGCTAAAGATCTGGACGTCTAAAGAGCTGCAAGTTCCCTAATCCAAACAGTCCTGGCTCTGTTTTGTGCCTGCCTTTGCCTTGCCTACAGCCTTTGGTGGAAAGAGGAGGGAAGAAAAGTCTTGTAGTTAACAGGATACTTTAGCAATGAGACAATAGTCAGGGATGAGGACTAGGCAGCAAACTGAGTGTTTCTGCTTATTTTCTTTCCCCTCACTGAGCAACCTTATGTTGTGTTGGTGGGTTCAGACATGTAGTTATACTGGCAAAGGACAGAGTTGGAGGAGAGCACGCAGTGGGACCAGCAGTGCTRTAATCATCCAGTGCTGGAGCCATGGAGATAGTTAGACGCAGTACCAACAGCTACATGAGGAAATGTGTCTGGGGAGCCACTCAGCAACTGAATTTTGCCTACACTGTTGCTAGGCATTGAGCCAAGCACTCCTCGTCACTGGCAGCMTAGCTTCCATGCCGTTTATAGTAAGGTAAGGAAGAAGCAGTTTGACCATGACACTGGTATATTGATTATTGTCTGTGCCTTACTGTGGGCAGAAAATTTTTGGTTTTGGGGAACACAAKGCAGAGGCATTGGTGTCTGCATTTATATAGGAAACACAGGATCCATACAAAGGGGTTATGCTTCACTAGATCTCTTTCTGATRTCACTTTTTCTGCTTATGGGGGGGAAGGGGAAGACAAAATCAGGAATCCTTTTCAAAGACCTTTCTTATTTCTCAGTCAACTAAGAAAAATTCAGAAAGGATATAATTCTCATCTTGTTTAAGAYAGCTTCGTTCTCAATTTGCCCTCTGAAGATCTTATCGAGCCTTTTGAATTTGCCTACTCAAGGGAAGTTCCCTATATTTCAACTCAATATAGCCTACCCTTCTTCATGYTGCTGACCAGGCACAATCCTAAAGGGGACTATATTCTGTCTAGATACTTGATTCCTAACAGAGGAAATTCTGCAAAATAGGGATGATTTGCAGACATGTGTGAACAGGGSCATATCTCCATGAGACCTAGATTCCTATCATTTTGGTATACCTACTTTCTCTGAGAAGAAATTAATCATCCATTAATTTATTTGAACTACATTTAGCAATTAGAAAACTCCTAAAAGTTTCTTTAGTAACTGCAGATTTACCTGTGTCTGGTGAGCATTCAGTATTCTTTTTAAAGACCTAATGAAACTTTCATACTTTGTGTAGTAAATTTATCAAGTCAGTAAGAAAACCTGGAAAAATGGATGATTTCATAGAAGACTTGTCTTAGGCAACTTTCCAACCTCATGAAAGATCTTCTGTGACTCAACTAAAATTACTGTACAAAATTGTTATGGACTTCAGTTTGCATGAGATGTTTCACAAATCAAGACAGCAATATCAGAGTGAAAAGTCATCCAGTTTTAGTCCAAGGACTAGTCAGATTGGAGTTGAAACTCTTAAAATATTGTTAAAGCTAAAAATTCAGCTGTATCTAGAATCTGTTCTGCAACTGCTYAGGGACCTTCAGTGTGGCACTTGCAGAGAATTTGTATTGTGCTGTGTTGGTCAGACCGTAGGTTTGGATTTCAACTGAATAATTACCTGCCATAGTACCATCAGTCCCAAATTATCCCCTTGACAAATATCTATAATTTCCTCATGCCTGGAATTAAATTCCTCCTTAGAGATGGTCATTGCTTGAGATTCACAATGGATAAGAAAAACAAAAAAGTAATTAATGTGTTCAATAAAGGAATCCCCACTGATAGGATTYCTTCTAGAATTGTACCCTGAATATACCTATTTCCTGACTTTTTTTGCTAAGTCCTCTCATACTGTTGTGAAAAACAAAAGTTTAGTAAACGTTCCTTTCAGAAGAAAGGAATAAAATATTTCCATCTTGAGAGAAACTGTCTCAAAGATGGAATGTAGATAGAAAACACATCATGAGGTATTTGGTTTCTTATGCAGAAAATTAATTTTCCGCTCATTTAAAATTCATAATCTTTTTTTTTCCAGTTATAGTTGACAAAATTTATATCCTCTCTAGAAATCATGCAAATCTTATAAGTCTGCTTGCTGTCAGTCACATTTTTGTAAGAAAGGACTATAAACTTACAATTTTATTCTTTTAATTATTCATTTGAAATGGTGACCTTTTCAAGTTGAATTATTATATGTCAGCATGAAGGTTTTCCTGTGTCTTATAATATTTTACGGTTGAAGAAATTATGCAGATAATCTAATTRCTTTGACAAAAATTGTTGTGCCTTTTATGTCTTTGGCTGTACTACAGGAGGGAAACTGTGAAATATATTCATTATTGATTCATTAAAGGGTTTTGCTATTATATAAGCAGAGATGCAGATGACTACCTATCTTATATTAAAAGGGGAAAGGGGAACGCAGAGTAAACCATGCCATGGGCTGTGCTTTAAGTATTGCATTTGTTAATGTCTTGTGAAATGTAAAAATCTACAACAAATAGATATGTAAAGCATAACTGGTATGAAGATTCTATTCAGATTTAAGTGCTCTAGGTTGCTTTTGAATCTTGCTATTTTCTGCATTTGTTTTGACTGCTCTCATCATTCAAGATTGACGCTTGGATGGGTGTGTAGGAGGAAGCAGCAGCAGCAGGCTTACAGCTTGCAGACAAAAAAAAAATCTGCCTTATCTGATGGCTATTATTGAAAATGCGAGGTGTAGCCTAGGCTGGGTAATGAAGGGGAGCGAGCGAGGGGGAGCAAGAAGCATGGAGCTGCATACTGATGAGTGTAGGAGTACTTGATAAAAAGAATTCTTGCTGCTGGCAGTGCATTGCTCATTGTGGAGTATTCCAACAATCACATATAACGGAGAACAGCTTAGCTGACAGCTTGATATGCTTTTTTTTTTTTCCCTACTGTATGACGTACTGGTCTGTAGTAAAGATTAATAACCAAGAAATGTAGAGCTGCGATCAGATCTTACGTTATATACTGACCTGAAAACTATGTTTTACTTCTGACTTTTCTGCTTGCTGAAAACATTAATCTGTCAAGCTGGCGGGCTCGTTTGATACCAACTTTTCCAGGAACACGATGTGGCAATGCCACCTCTCAGCCCAGGACTACCGCTATTATCCAGTGGATGGTTATTCGTTGCTTAAACGCCTCCCTCTTCACCCTCCTACAGGACCCCGATGCCCTGTCCAGACAGTGGGACAATGGTTGGAAAATATTGGGCTACCTCAGTATGAAAACCACTTGCTGGCTAATGGATTTGACAATGTGCAATTTATGGTAAGAAATCTTCTGTGCATAGCTGTGTATATACACTGTAGCTGCCTTTTTTGTCTGTCTCTTATGTGCTCATAAAATCCTTAGAGCTATTCTGCATTGCACTAAGATCTGTTTAGTGTTTCCCTTTCCTGTGTATAGCTGAATTAATACATAAACTRTCTTTGTATAAACTTCCAAACTGTACACATTACAAAATATTCTAGCCTGAAATTTGGTAAAATAAAACCTGAATACTAAGATTCTTTCTCTTCTCCGTCAGTCTTCTGATTAAAGAAGAAAAATGCACAGCTCTTTTAATCCATTGCAGGATTTTCATTGTATGGAAAAGCTGCAAACACCCCTTTCTGCAGTGCATCACATTCTTACTTTTATTTTGACATTAACTTGTAATGATAATTAAAGAACATGCAATGCCATTCTTGCCTTCAGAGGTATTTTAATAACAGAAAATTATCTAATGAAGTGTGCTCTCTCTGCAAATAATTCTGGATGTCTCGGTTAAATGTTTTTGCATCTCATGTAATCAGGCTATGGGATTCACTTGTTGAAACTTATGCCCTGGGAGAAAAAGTAATGCATTCCTATTAATTGTTCCATTCTCATGTTTTAACTCTAGGTATTTATCAGGAATATTTGAATGAAATGAAATTTTAGTTAGTTCAGGATTTACAGTACCTCCATGGGGTGTAAAGTAACAGAGACCTGTCATGCACAAACTTTCCATTGAAATGAATATTGACAGTAAAGAGAGGAGCTTACTTGTAAGGCTGTTATATAATCACTTTTCTACCTGCTTCAGTGTTCCCCTTACTTGAGCCTCTTTCAAAAATCCTGACTGCATTTCTTAAAAATTCTTAAAAAATATTAGGGCTTAAAAGATATTTTAAAACATCTTTAAAATATATTTTAAGTATCYGTGTGTATCTTAAAACATTTCTAACTTTTTATAGCTCGCATCTGGCATATAAGAAACAGAAGTGAAATGGCATGAATGTTATAACTGTAAAATCGCCACATGAGTTGTGTCCTTCTTCTTTAAATTATTTGGCCAAAATCACTATGTGCCTTTGGGCTACTGATCAAAAAATTGAGGCAAATATCTCTCTCATTTCCACATTATACAAGTGAAGAGGTTTCTTCCTGCTTTTACATGGCTGCCATGTGATCATTTGCTTATATCAGTAAAAATCATTGTAATCTATACCTTTAAATATTCTTTAAAACAAAGCTGTGCTGTTAGCCCAGCAATGTGAAAAAAAAGATAAAAATAAGAAGTGTTTCATGCTGCAGTTTCCCAAAATGTAACTACATATTCTTATGTGTGTTGTTGCATTAGTTACATAAGTATATGATCATTTAGTCTTAAAGAGGTTACAAAAGGAAATTGTTCACAAGAGGCTGTAGGTGGCATAACAAATGCAGAGGGCTACACCTACCACAGGTAAATTGTGAGCACCAGAGAAGTCAAATAAACTGCCCTGGAGGGCTTTTCAGCCATGCCCTGACTCTGGAGAGGCCTGAACCATATTCTYGGGGAATTTATAAGACTTTTTCCTACATCTCTTTTTAAGATACTTATATAAACATACAAATTACATACAAGATTTTATTATGCAACATACAAATGAAACTTTTAATGTGTCAGGGAGATTAAGTTTTGCTTGCATACTGCTCTGTTAGCCGGTGTTTTCTGGTCATTTTCATCCTTTTCTGATATATTACAAATAGAATATATAATTACTCTTAATATTAGCTGGGTTTGCGTGCATATGTGAGCGGAAGGTTAGACTCATAAAAATCCAAAAACAAATAAAAAGCTRAGAAATTGTGTAGTGATTAAAAAATGTGTAATCTCAGTAATTTAATAATTTCTAAACTATTGATTTCACTGTTCATTATGCTTTTGCATATCTCAGTTTTTGTCTGTACCAGAAATTGAATATTTCCTGTATTTTATTGGATATAAAAWTTACCAGGAAACAGCAATTTCTTTTTATATCACTCTTTTGAATACATCAGCATTATGTAAGAAAAGCCTCTCTTGAAAAATTCAAATGAGTATTTTAAATGCTATTTTCCATTCCAGCCAAAATGTTATAAGGAAAATTAAACCTAGAAAGTATATAGGAAAATGAGATAAGAAACACTTGCTATGCTATGCTATGAGAAAAATTCAGATTATTCCAAACTTAAATATGTTGTAGTCTTCCTTAATATAACAGACTGCTTTACCTTTRTCACAGTGGTTYACACATTAAACTAGAGTTTAAATCTTACTAGCTTAAATGTTTTAGATGAGTTAGCTACTTCACATTGRGGAAATCTAATATTTCAATGCAGTAAAAATCAGTTAAGACATATTTCTTATTCATTCTGTACTATGTTCCTGCTTTTGTTTTTCTGGAAGCACATTCTGACCTGCATTTATTCATTCTGTTGCCTAAGCAACAACCATCACACTCCTATTAAGTATGATTTAGTAGTACAGGTCTTACTAGCTGTTCAGAACAGAAGAGGGAATATCACAATGTTATAATTAATGTCCATGGAATAGCATACATCTGAGAACAAATATATCCTATATATAGCACTCTCAACAGCAAAGTTCTATTAATTCAATTAGCATTTTCATAAAAAGGTGGTTTTCTGATAAAAAGATTGCATGGTTAATCATTCATTAGATCATGGAAATTAACTCCTTGTGTTTAGTCTCCTTTGGGCATTAGGAAAGTTATTCACTAGACTGTAGTTAGAATTAGGCAGATTTGTTTCTCTTACCTGAAGCGTGTGGTCATTATTTGAAGAAACAGCCAGATTGCTATTAACTTTGCAGTATGAATATTTTTCAGTACTTTAYCAATATATATGTTTTAAAAATACATTGAAACATAGTATTGAAAAAAATAGTGTTTTTTCATTAAATCCTTTTTCCTTACAGCATGTTTGTGCACATAGCAAGTGGAATTCCCACCTACTGTTAGTGTCATGCAGGAATGACACTTCCATGATATTTATTAGGCTGGGGGCAGATTCAGTTCCAAGACTTGGTGCATGTGTGCTTGTAGTAGAGACACACTTGAATATGTATATGGATATGCAATCATCATTAACTTTGATAATTTGTTGTGTAATAGGCTGCAGTGTCCTTCAGATGTGCAAATTTGTAGTGACTTTGTGCAGATACTCTATATTTGAAGATGCAGATGATACTGCAGTTTCTTAATGTGAAGGCTCTTTTGCAGATAAACCAATTCTAAAATGCAAGAAAACCATTAGATCCATCATGAATCACGGTATATGAATTAGATACAAACAATAACAAAACGTACCCATCTTTTAGATGCATGGGTGCAACAGATATCCCTGGGACAAGCTATAATTTTATGCAGACTTGCAGGCCTACATCACTTAGTATGCTGAGGAAAAAAAAAAGTTGACTTGCAGAGAATCAGATGTAAATATATGAATGTGCGAGGTCACTAAAAGCTCTCATGCAGCTTTCTACTGCTGAAACTTCATCAAAGACTCCATTCTGGACTCACAGAGATAAAAGCAGTTCAATCAAATCATTGCCTGGTGGGGACTAGTTCTGATTAAGGACTGCATATGACTATGTATTTGTAGGTTGTCCTAATAATTTAATATATTCTGAAGTTTTATTGCTTGCAATTGCAGTTTGATGAAAAAAAATGTCTCTTAAAAAGATTTATAAAACACACTACAACAGAAAAAGGGACCAGCATTCAAAGTGAGTTAACAGAAAAATAAAAAGCATTTCATTATCTGTTTGGCATTCTAAAATGTTGTTCACTATCAACAGTTAATATTTGCTTTAGACCTTAGGCTTTCATTGGTGCTTTTAAAAGGCATGCATCTCTACTCCTCCAAGTACTTCTTGCGTTGCCTAATGATCTAAGTATTGCCTAAGTGGTTTGGGATTTTTCTTTAAATTGTCTCTTTTTCACTGTTGAGAAACTAAGGCACAGAGTGACTGGAGGGTGGGATTTAAAACTCTTATGCTTTTAATATAAGAGGCACTAATTCTGAAAACACCTACTAACATAGTGCTTAACAGGTCAAGTTGGTTGCTTGATATAGGTGTCTAGTACCAGTTGGAATACCACAGGGAATGCACGAGAGCTAGACAAGGCTGACATGTATTGCTGGGGACCAGAGACAGCCAACCCCTCATGATTAGCAGCTCAAGTTCAGTGGGATATCACGAGCTCCTCAGACAGCTGTAGAGCCCTGATGCTTAGGCAGCTGAAATGAACCTCAGATTACGCAGTTTGTGACATGTCTACAAACTGAATCTTCA
The DNA here is from genome assembly GCF_030028575.1 of Malurus melanocephalus. Taxonomy (NCBI): domain Eukaryota; kingdom Metazoa; phylum Chordata; class Aves; order Passeriformes; family Maluridae; genus Malurus; species Malurus melanocephalus. Next base: position 3,832,842 of record NW_026623248.1, on the reverse strand, counting down.
TGTCTTGAGTTTCCACTTATTTGCATATGCAAGTCTTTACCTTCTAATAATTTTCTGTATTTGTATTCATCCTGTGAACTTACCTGCAAAAGTACTTACCTGGTTTCTCACTGCTAGGCATGGTCTACCATCTCAATTCCCCTTAGCTGATTGCTTCAGATACAGTTTTAAGTTTTGACATTTTTTTCTCCCTTCCTGTCTGTCTCTTTCTTTGTTCCTTKTCTTTCATTTACTAGTTCTGGAGGTCAATTAGCTGAAGTTTATCTGGAGACTCTCTTCTCTCTRGTGTCATTCCTGCAATTTGCTCCTCTGGAATACACAGTAATTCTTCTTGCCTTTAATCTCTCTTGAGGATCTTAAACTCTGTATCAAGTATAGAGAACAGAAGTAATTTTATTTCCTTGGAGTGACATGCACCTAAAAGAAAATTCGTCTGTGCATTGGCTCCAAGTCCTGCACTTCAGGAGACCACCAGATCTTTTGACCAAAAATACATGGGTCAATGTTGGTTTAGGCAATAGATGAAAGCTAAAAGAGTCTGTCAGTCTGCCAAYGCTTTCTTAAATTAACCATGTGTCAGGTGATGAAAATGAGCCCAATTTTTGWCAAGGGCTCCAGTTTGTAGTGACTTTGGTGACTTCCAGAAACCAACTCTTAACAAGCAGCTCAACCTTTGCTGCACCCAGGCTATGAGCTCTCCAGGCCCATAATGGCTGTTGCTGGGACTCATCAGGATACTCGTGCATCATCTGGATTCTGAGATTTAGGTGACATTGTCTGTGTATAGTTTACCCAGAAATTAAGAACTTTTAAAGGCAACCTTAAAACTGGCCATTGATAAGTTGGTGATACGCAGCAAGCCACACTTTTAGCAGAGTAGGAGGAATGTGCGTCCCACTGAGGCTGCAATAAGCTTCTTTTAAGATTTACTGCATATATATATAGAATATATGCCAGGAACCACAACTTTTAGTCCCCTCATGTGGACTTCACTCTCACACCCAGGACTTGCTTTTAGTTGTACTGCAGATCTGCAGTGTTTTTTAACACTAAAAATGTGGAGCTCTTCTCAGTACAGGTGTAGCCTTGGCTTTTTCCATGAGTAAAGTGATTTTGTCACTCTGGTGTCTTCTGAGTCTTCTTCTCCTTCAACCTGACARCCTTTGCATCTGTGGGTTCTCAGGCAGGCCGCCTTTTCCCTTAGCCCAAACAGAATGGGGCAGATTTAAAGCTCAAATGCAGGCAATTGCATGTCTGTTTACATGTCAGTAGTTTAGGACTCAGTTCAGTTCCTCTCATATTGAAATTGAGATGYCTGAGACATCTGTATAGACTTTGACTTTATGGTATAGGATCTATAAAAGAGCCATACCTGTCTGGAACTTTGGTCAGATTCCAAGCAATGTACATTTGCAGCACCTCAGATGACTCTGAATTCGTTTTTGTGGGTGACTAAGTGAAGCACCTAATCAGACATTAAAGCCAATGGAGCATAGAATGCAATTTAGCTGGGTGGCTAAATAACTATTAGGTAGTTATTTGAGGATAAATGAAAGTAGATTCATCTGATCWGCTGAACTACTGTCTGGGCTGAATTGATGGTTTTGTACTAGATCTCCTTAAGCTATAATGTAGACACAAAATTTTTGATGGTTCAGTTTGGGCTAGAATCCATACAGGGTTCACTGAAAACAAAACACAGTGTTTTTATTAGAGCTGTTTCTCCTCCCTCAGAACATCGAGCCCTGAGGCTTCAAGATCTTTTTCATCCCAGTAGGAATTTTTACTATAGAAACTGCAAATTAGAGCTCAGGTGGGTGCCAGAGTTTTAAGATTGTGCCTGTCATCCTGCAAGAGCAGCGGGTCTGACAAATAATCCCATTCCACATACTCCTGTTAATGTTTCTTTCATGGTATTCCTCAAGCTAGTCAAGAGACAGAMGGGCTTATTGTGCTACCCAATATTGCATGTGCGAATAATAGCTTACACTGGCTTTCTCTCTTGAGCTCTCTGGCATTTCTGCATCATCCTGTGTGAGTGTATGCAGATCTGGAGAGGCAATGCTCATTCCCCAGTGAAAAGGGAGTTTACAGGAACCTGCTTCATGTTTATATACCTATATAGGTAAAGTGTGTGTATGTGTGTGTGTGTGTGAAAAACACAGCACTGCAGGCTGGGGACAGATCCTACACTTGACAGAGGATTTAATGAAAATTTTGGCAGTAATGATTGCTTGACAGAGAGATTACATTTTTGTGTATTTCACCTAACTGTTGATTCATAAGGAACACACCTCCAAACAGACTGTTGGCTTTATTAAGACATTCTGGGTATGGTGGATCCCTTGAGAGTCAGAGGGAGTATGTTTTCATCTGAACCTGTCTCAACAATTGTATCTTGAAGGTATAATCAGGGATGGGTCCATCTGCCCATATCCTAGGTTCTGCTCACTTAATCTTTAGGTGAGGGTTTCTCTGGTGGTTCTGGAATATTTGGCCATTTTTATTTAAATGTTGTTCCATGCAAGGTAGTACAAACAAGGCAGAGAGACAGGATTTTGGGATGCACTCCTGGTCAACAATCCAGGTGCCAGTACCTTGAGAATAATGTCCTTGCACTGCCCTCTGCCATTCAGGTTGGTGACATTTGGTGTGAATGTGCTACTTTGCTGTGCTCACTCTACAGCAGTGTGAGAGACAAGAGCTTGCCCAGGGTGCACAGCAATGTGTTGGGCTCAGTCCTGATCTCCCTGGGAGCAAAGGGCCAAATGCAGGCATTGGAAGCCATTGCATGTGCAGTCACCACTAACAGGGGAACTATTTCATGGTGCATATCTGTGAGTACGATACGTGAGCACTGGAATTAGTCCCATCTGTTCTAACAATATGTTAAATGTTAATGTTAAACAGTGTGTTTTAGCTAAAAGCCTGCGCAGTGCAGAGGGTGGCCTCATTTTGATGTACAAACACTGATGAGCTGTATTTTGAGGCTACATATGTGAGGAATTGGCTATTGGCCCTAAATACAATTCAGTAGCAAGTATGTAATCTGAAAATTAGTTCGATGAAGTGGGTGAAAACTGTCATAATGAGAAATGAAGCATGATGTTTTAATAACTCATAACAGGTGTAATGCTAGTTAAATGATCTTGCTATGTATTTGAGGCTTAAAACCTTCTGGCTGATTTTGTTGACCAAAAAGAACAATGGTAAATCTTCAAGAATTAGAAAATRTTTGTGTATAGAGTGATATGTATGATGTTCTTGTTAACTGCTGAAAGTTAAAGAAAACCTGACAATATGTAAACATCGTTAAAAGTAACAGAATTGTTAAAGATTAAGAAGGGCAGAAAATCTAAGGGTTTTAYATTTCAGGGTAAAAAAACTTAAGATTCACGGGACAATCAGTTTTTAGTTCTATTTACAGTTTTAAAACTGATGTCCTGTATGTAATAAGAAGTTGCAGCTCATTCTTAGTTATTACATATGGGAATACCTTTTAATAAAATTAAATTAAAAAAAAAAACAAAAAAACCAAGCAAAACAGAATGAAAGTAATTCTCAAAGCAACATAGTAGGTACAATTGTGTATATTGCCAGTTTAGAACAACACTGTCCAACAAGAAGCAATTAAATGGAATCTGGAACAGTAGATAAATTAATTTCAAACAATGCCAGGCTTCCCTAAGTTAAAGGACAGAGCAGTACAGAGCAGCTTGATTACAGATAATGGCATGGTGACACTCTGAAGGAGTTTTCAGGTGAAGATTAATGAACACAAACAAGTAACTGGAAATAAACATGATTCTTGGGCATATTATCCTTTCTGAAAGAAGACCGGATAATGTAGGAAAAACTCAGGTGGTTATATGAGCAAGTATTAACACTGATCAAAAAATAGAAATACTCTAAAGAGAAAATACATTGTGAAAGAACAGATAATTAATAAAAATACAAAAAGGAAAAAAATTAAGAGAGAAAACGCAATGTTATTAACTATGTGAGTAGAATACATTCAGAGAAGTTTTTATCAATATGCTGTAACTAAAAGGACTATTAAAAATGTTAAAACCTCTGTTGGAATCAGATAAAATTAATTTTTATTTTTAGCATAAAAATGAAATATAAGAATTAGTCAAGTATAGTATTAATTAAAACCACTGAAAAATTGGAGGAAGAGAAGGAGCGAGAGTTATACTGCAAACAGACAAGAGTGCTTGGTTAATTAGAATATCTGAATCATCTAGCTTAGGTGATGTTTGATTAAGAGTTTTAAGAAAAGGAAAATACCAAATCCTTTAGCAATCTTTTTTGAGAACTTCTGGAGAATGAATAAATTATTAAGGGACAACTAAAATATAAATGTAGTACCAATATGTGTGTCAGATCACAGGATTCTTCCTCAGTACAGATTTCCGATCTCCTGAGCTGTTTGTCCTCAACCATACAGCCTTTGCCTAAATCAAGAAGGGAATGTATGATGGTGTTATTGGCAACAGATAGTTACTTTCATTAGTACTGACCCTGATGGGAGAAAATGGGGAAGTATACAGGATGTTGCAATGGGATGTCATGGGAAGAGAATAAAGCTAAATGAAGTAACTCAGCAGTTGGCACATGAACTATTTAAAGAAACCAGTAAAGAAACAGATGTACTGTACAACACATTGTGCCCCCCATCATTTAGATGAGAAATTTTTTCCTGTGAAAAGTAACTACAATTTCAACAAGGGAGACAAGCTTAATTTTGATAGTAAAACCACAGCTACCTTTTAAAAGCTGTTTTAGAGTGATACACCAGAACTGCCATGCAAGCAAGCTGTTCCTGGTACAGTGTTTGCCTGACTGCTTCTATATTTCCTGGATACCTAAATTTACTGTCTTTCAGTTTGGAAATCTGTTGTTTTCCCACATGTCGGTGAATTTTTTTCCTTCTCCTGTACACCATGCCCATATATTGTTTATGGCACCAACACCCCATCATCTGTTTTAACCTTGGCAATGACAAAAGAGGTGGCACCTGTGCAGCCTTTATCATCATGCTGTCCATTCTGTCTGTTCACAAACACGTGCTCGCACACTCACATTTGTGCATATGCATATTATCAAAAAGGTAACTCATTAAACTGAAATACTGCACTTGCTCAGAAATAAAGAACAGGAGAGTTACAGTACCTGGGTGACCTCATTTCACCCCTTGCATTCATATGCTTTATGATGGAGTCTTCAATCACAGGTTTCTTTCCTAACTTTTTTCCCTCAAAATTCCTTTCTCATTAAGTGTATTGGGATTTGAATATGCACAGGCACATATTTCAAAGACCTAGCAGTTAAAATAAGACTTGTTTTTATTTTTCCAGTGCTACATTGCTTAAATTTTACAACCTTAGCCTTACAATAATTTAAAACAATAATGAGACCTCTGAACTGCTTTTTTTCCTCATTCATCAATGATGTATGCTTGTGTAGCATTGTTCATCTGAAATATTAGAAAAAAATACCTATATATCTGAGMATGTTTCTCATTTGCATTTACATTCTAGAAACTTGGTTATAAAGAGTTAGAAAAGATAAAATTATGATAGTTCAGATTATAACTTTAGAGMATTAAAAATTAGTATATTCAATTAGACACCCTTTAGTCACAATTTTTTGGAAGCTGAGAACTTCATCAACGCATCAAAAGTCAACTCCAAAAACTGCCTGTGTTTCACGTGGGTCTAAGCACAAGTTCAGTTATAAGAAAGTTTGGTATTCTTGATTTTACATGGGACAAAAGATACAGTCTTCAGTCTGCTAAAAGTAAGGTAAAGGCTCAGTGTAGACAAAGCAAGCTGYTATGTCTAAACTGTGATTTTATTCCCCATATGCATACTGGATTGAATTAACAGAAAGCTCACTGTAAGTACAGGGCCACACAATGAAATTCATACCTGGTCTCTGGTCTTGTTCTGAGCCCACTCCTGATTGAAATATATTTTCAGTAAAACAAGAAATACAAATGMTGCTTTAATCCCCAAATAATTTACATCTGCAGTCTTTAAACACTACGTTAAACATTTCAAACATTTTATTCACTGTGAAACGTGTTCTGTTCTGTATCTTTTGCTGTCCCTCATTAAATTCCAATTATTGTGCATATGGGAAAAGATCTCCATGCAACAATACTCTATTTGCTTTAGACTGGTTAGTACTGATGAAACCGAGGGTTTCATATACACTTGTTGCAAATACAGCCCTTGACTTAACTCAAACCTCGTATTTCAGACATTTATTACTCTTATGAAGTATTTTATTGAATTATTGGAAATTGAATGCTTTGATAGCATTATTGATGGGAACAACAATGGGTTAAATTTACAAGATGTACCATACCGYTCTAAATTAGCCTTGAAAGTCTTTGATTAGATAATAATTATTTGATTTTTGATCCAAAGGCTAGATCTAGATCTAGATGGAAGTTTTAAAATATAAAAGCCAAAGTATTCAGCAAGGTGACAGAAGTGGAGGGATAAGGTTACTTACTATGTGGGTAAAAGTGCTAAATATTAAAAACTGGAATACAATGAATAAAAATATACCATACAAACACCTATCAAATGTCCTTCCAATATAAATACCAAAAAGGGTATTTTCTCTGAATGCCTAGTTAGCAGCCAAAAATTGGCAAAGCGTGGCCCCTGTGCACAATCCCCCTTTGCAGTCAGAAAAAAGTGGAAGAAATCTGCAAGTTATTCCCTGGTATCTTACAGCWTACACAAAGAAAAAATATGGGTTTTTTTGTTGCAGCTGGTTACAGCTCTTAAATCTCTGAAATGATTGATAGTTTCTGTTCTTCAGCAGCCACACTCTTCAACAGCTTTTTCACTTCTTCAGGTTTGCTCTCTCCAAATAGCTCCTCTTTTAATCACATACAGAGGCCACTTCTTGAAGTAAGTTAAGATGGCGTTTGTAAAGAAATAGCAGTTCTTGGCTGYTATGCTGCATTAGGATAAAAGATTGCACAATACTGAGCTGGTTTTTAGCCTTGATCCATTTTTAAATATAGTATGAATATTATAGCCCTGCTAGCTTCTCTGAACTCCCCAGGCATCCCTCATGTTGCCAGAAAGGAATTACAAATTGACAATGCAAGTTATTTTATTTTGTTTTCCATCTCCCTTGGAATTTGGAAATGTGTCTATTCTGTCCATGAACTTTTTATTTCCTGACATTCTGATTTTTTAAGTACTTGTTTTATTGCCTCTAGAAATAGTAGATCTTCACTTTCTGCTCAGAAAAATAACTTTCTGCAGCAAGAGTGGAATATTCCAAAAAACCCACATACAGACAAATCTATGATTCTCAGTAATATCAAGCTTTTTGTCAGAAAAGTCTGCTATTTTTGCTTGTATGGTTGATTTCCCTCTGTCTCTTAACTCTGCTTCAAGTATGTGTTTGTTTAAAAAAACATTCTGATTTCTCTCATTGTTCAAAAATAAGAAATGGAGACTCAGGGGAGAAGAGAATAAAGAGAACCTTGCTGACATATGCAGAAGCAGCCTGGTCCATGGAGGATCTATAGGACAATATATCTGAGGATCTTCTCTGAGGTCAGCTTTTGATTTGGATTATGAGTTTGGAGAAAATGCTTCTCTATTCCCTTATCTAGCTAAGAAATTACATAACTTTGCTGGCCTACATATATGAAATCAAGAGAGGATCCTGGTATAGAAATATCTGTGTATTGTGAGCTACCTTAGGGACAATTAACTGCTTGCATCTAACCTTTGATAGCCTGATTTCCAAGTACCTGTAGCTGGGATGCACGCTGCCTCAGCAGAGAGTCAGAGGTAGCCAGATTATCTGAGGAATCTYCCTGAGTATCTTCAGAAAAATTCTGAATTAATTCAGTGGCAAGGATTGTACTTGAGCTCAAAGTAGTGCAGAATAGCAAAAAAAATATTTAATAATTAATTTCATAATTAAACAAAATTARTCAGGAGCATTTTTCTGTGTGTGAGCTACCTAAATGCAATTTATCATTGCTTTAATCTTTAAGTCAYGCATTTTGTTCCAAAAACCAAACTCATGGCAGAAACTATTTCTTAACAYTCCTCTTGTCTCCCCTGGAGCTCTCTGGGTACTACTCTTCCTTTCTTTTTATTTCTGAGTTTCTCTGTTCTGAGCCTTTCCCCCAAAATRTGTTTGGTTTCCGAGATCTCTCTCTGCCTCACCATTCCTGCAGGCTGACTCTTCTTGTTCTCCCCATGTCCTCCTTTTCTCCATTTCTTCTTTTCTATGTAGGAGTTACCATTTGTCCTTTTTTGGTCTCCAATGCAAAGGAAGGTGGAAAGAAGGGAGGGAAAGAAAGAGGGTGGAATAACAGAAAACAAAGAGGGGACAGAGGGTATCTGCTTTACATCCATGTTCATTTACTGACTTAAAACATTTTAACTTGATTTWAAAAGCAGTAGAACATTTAACTGGATGGTTTACACAGTGATGTTCTTGTCACTCACACCTAGAACCCTACAGAGCTGGTCCTGAGTGAAAACTGGTTTCCTTGGCTGGGCTTAAGATGACTTCTTGCAGAGAGTTGGTCGTGCTTTCCAGCATGCTTTGTAATTCCATATTTTTCCAATTTCTCCATTTTCCAGGATATCTCAGGCTTCTTATTTACCTGGACAGCTAGCTACAAATGGTGACAAACTTGTCTGATAAAACTGATGCCCTCAAAATCTTTTAATACACATGGAAGGGAGGAAGCAGRTTTTGATCTGCTGAAGTGTGAGTGYTCACACCAAAAACTGASTATAACTGCAGTTTGAATACCTATGTAGATRGAGACTAAGTCCTTACTGAAATGGAAGAAAGAAATCCCTGCTTTAAGGTGTTGAGAACTAATATATTGGGTTTTTTTTTTTTAATTCTAGCCCTAATTTTTTCTACTTTAATCCTTTATCTGTATAATGGGTATTAAAATGCCACCTTTCTTTAATAGAATCATATAAAATACATTAATTCGTTGTTTGGAGCTGTCTAATATTATTTCAATGAATGTCTAAAAAAAGTCTGAAGAAAGTGAGTCATTCTTATTGGTGAGGTCTTCAATGGGAAACTAAATATAAGGCATGGACCCACACAGGGAATGATAAAGGCTAAAAAAAGAAATATCAGCTGCTTTATTTTCCAAATACCATCCATCCTCCTCTACTGAATTCTTAGGATTATTCAAAATTTAAATTATGCTGTGTGTTTAGTGCCATGTGGGATATGTAACCTGGGGTGATGGGTGATTAGCTGGTGTTGAACAATCTGCAGTCTGGTATTTTGTRGCTTCGTGACATTCCTATTATGTGTAGTAGGGATTAGTAACTCCTGTTTTGTCTGTTTTATTCATTGCAGTRACTTTTCCTTTTAGGAAGGTGTACTGAAATCTAGAACTTATATCAAGTAAAGTCACAGTCTCTCACCATCTTGTCTTGCTAGATCAGGAGAACAATAGGATCAGTTGTATTGTCCAATTTGTTGTTAGCACTGGTCTGCTTGAACCAAATATTAGAGGCACAAGGGTCAAGGGAAACTCACGAGTGTTCACCAGACTATTAGGAGCACTTTTTAATTGCAAAGAAAAGTTAAATTAGAGAAAGCTAGTTCACAGAAAAATGTGTAAAGTGTCAGTAAAACACTTGTCTTCAATTAGGATAGAAGGAGACCCCAAAGGATCCCTGAATTTTAGTTGTTGAATGCAGTATCCTTGTGTAGAAAATGATTGGTGGGATCRCTCATCACAATAGCATCAGGAAGAAGGGTGCCAGACAAGGTGGACTGGCTTGCATGAAGGTTTCCTTGTGACTGTGGGAATGAAGTACTAGAGTGCCAGATTTATGGACTTTGACAGTAAATATCTCAACACCTTGAAAATCAGCTGTGTAGCAAGGTTGCAAAATCCTTCCACAGCATTTTGCAACTGAATTGGTTTGTGTACTGTTAATTCTACCTAAAGAGTAGATCAAACTGTCTTCTCATTAGTTTGGAACACGTTAATTCAGATTTTTAAGAAAATGCAGTATGTCGTGAGAAGAATAATCAGCCCTTTGAGACAAAATCAGAACAAGTTTACCTTTATATAGAAGACTCTTGAAGACAAACAYTGTTTGTTAGGCAGGATGGAGAGCTCAGAGGGCTGTATCAAAATGCTAGGACTGTGTGTATGAGACCAATGTATGACTTTAGGTTTCACAGCCAGTACTTGCTTCGTCTGAACACAAGTTATRTAGTTCATTTCTCTGAACAAACTTCTTCAGCTGGGTGGAATCCTTTTTCCCTTGTATTCACTGGTAATAAGRGATTATGCCTGCCATTGTATTTGCAACTGATTTATGGACTGGTGTAAAAATGGTGTCTTGTGTGAGTATTTGTAACTTCTAGCTACTCAGGTGTAGCTAGAAAACACTGAATTGTGGTAGTTAGTCTGATTACTGTTTTTGTGTTGTATCTGAGGTAAACAGTACAAGAACATTTGCAAAAGAATAAAAAGGTGTAAATAAAGGAGAGAATGTGTACAGAAAGAAAGGTCATGGTATCAGAACTATTTCTTAATAAAATATGTGGAATGGGAATAAGTTGCACAGGGAAAAGAAACAGATATGAAGGGGRAAAAGGAACAGAAAGTAGACAATTTCCTATCTGGTTTATTCAGCCAGAAATCTGATTTTGCATTTGTTTGGTTTTTGGATGTTCTTGTTTATTTTTATGTTTTGGATTTATAAATGTTAGTTTTCAATGGCAAGATACCTAAAATTTGTGGGCAAACTATTYTGAAGCCTGTGGTAGTTAATCTTTTATATGAGATCCAGTCAGCAGCTACAAAGTGGCAGCCATTTATTTTTTTATGGATTCTGGTGACAGTGGCTGTATTATCCATGATGCAGCAAGACCATGTTATATGAAATGGTACAGTTTAATATTACAGATATGTTGTCAGGAATTGAAAATGAAACACTAAGAAATGTAGTCAATCACTCCTTGCACTTCTTACACATCAGCGGCTACCTAGYTGTTTTCCAAAATGAAGCCTTTAATCTTTATATGAAGTTAACATAAAGGGAAGGTGTTTCTCTCATTTTTTGGATTCATTCATCAAGTAGAAAGGGATTTTGAGTGACATGAAAATTGTCCCTGCCCATGACAGGAACAGGAATCTTTGAAGATTCTTCCTGACCCRAACCAGTCTGTCATTATGACTCTGTAAAATCATTTCATGTGAAAAGACTCTTGAGGTCATCAGGTCCAACCATTACCCCAGCACTGCCAAGTCCACTGCTAAATGATGTTCCTGCCCCATCCACGTGACTTCTAAATACCTCCAGGGATCGTGAAGTGTGAGTGCTCATCTCTTCGTTGTGCAGTCTGCTCTAATGCCTGGCCACCCTTTTAATGAAGGAATTTTTCCTCATGTACAATCTAAACCTCCCCTGATGTAACTTGAACATTTCCTCTTGTCCTATTGCTTGTAACRTAGAAGAGACTGACTCCCACCTGGCTACAGCCTCCTTTCCAGTGGTTGTAGAGAGCAGTAAGAACCCCTTGAGAAATCTTTTCTGCAGGCTAAACATCCCCAGCTTCCTCAGCTGTTCCTCATCAGATTTGTGCTCCAGCCCCTCCAACAGCTCCATGGCCCTTCTCTGGACATGCTCCAGCTCTTCAGTGTCTTTCCTGTAGTGAAGGGCTGAAAACTGGACWTAGGGTTTGAGGTGTGCCTCAACAGTGCCAAGTGCAGGGGGATGATTCTAAATATCCTTTCTTCCATGATCTTCACAAGTTTCAGTGTAGGCATGTTTTGCCTACCCAAATGCTAAAGAGCTGCTCAGTCTCATGTATCCATTCAAATTTATGGTAGATTTGTATTTAGGAAAATCAGGTCTTCCGCCTGCTGTATATATATACATACCTATATATATATATATATATATATATATATATATGTATTCATGTCGCTCAGTCTCTGGTGTAGCTAAATGCCCATGGGCTTAATTTTAAATTAGCCCAGAGATGATGGTGAAAAAAAACTATACATAAGATAAATAATTGATATACTTTCCTGTTCTGGGCAGTTTTGACCGCTAGCAGAAACACTGAACCAACGAATTAGGGAAACCTTTGGTGTCACCCGGTGTGGTCACACTGATGCTTCTGAGCTGCAGCCTCAATTCAGATTCCCTGCAATGTTTCTGAGGAGCAGGGTCTGTTGAGCAGAGGCTTCACGGTGCAAATCAGTCACTCCTGAAGTCACTTCAGGAAGTGAAGCACATCCTGAGGCGATTCCGCAGGGTGACCAGCGGAACGATAATCTACACTCCTTTGTGGGAATATTGACATGCCTCTCCCAAATGGTTCCTGGAGAACAATAGCGCTGTGCAGTGACACAAAGCGCATGGGATCGCATCACAGCGATCGCTGGTTGCCGTGGAGACGGGAGTGGGCCCGCAAAGCCAGCCTCCTGGCTGCTGAGTTGGAAGGGATAAGAAAAACACAGCCCACTTCCCATGTGAAATGAATTACAAGAACAAGCAAAGGAGGAAAAGAAAAATGTCAACCCTTAATCAAATGTTCTCTTATTTTTAGAAAGGGTTTGAGGAAAATGGAGACCGTCTYCACTTAGCTCTTGGGCCTCAGGGATTGGGCTAGTAATATCTCTATACATACTGTGGAAATAAATCACAGAGGTTTGTATAAGAAAAATCACATGTGAAAGATATTTATGTGCAGTGGGAGATGACAAAACCTTATTCAATCCTGCTATCCTTTCTGCTTGCCTTAGCAAACAAAATCTGTAAGAATATGTTAAAATTGTTCTCAATATAACAACTATATTTGGCAGGCAAAGTAAATACACTCAGCTAGAGAAAGGCAGTATATTCCATTTTCTTATTAGCTTCCAATGTTTCTTACCTTTTACCCTTGCTGCACAGATACATATCAAAAACAACATGGTGGACTGTGAAATACATTTAAACATAACAAATCAGTGATGCATAGAAAGCCATTCATTTTCCAGTATTTCCCATTTTTGGGAGCTGCTTCATGTTTTATTGTATTTAGTAATATTAAACACACCAGCAGTTTCAGTCAAGCTAACAACGTCCAGTTACTAGCAGCTAGGTCTGGAAAATGGTTTGGACACCTGAAAGTTAGGCAGTGCCTTCATTTTGCAGCACACAGAGTGGACTAAAAAACAGCCAAGCGAGGCTTCCAAGGCCATAATAAAAACACAGTGAGTTTCAGTGATTTGTGAGCATCACAGTGTTTGACTGTAGAGTTCCTGTTTCTGGGAGCAGGATGTCTACAACTGAATTAGGCAACCAAGATCATGCACAATTTAACAGGAAGAGAAAGGCAAGTAGAAAAGGGGTTTGCAATGTTAAGCAGAGGAAGCCAGTGAGATGCTCCAAAGCAGGAATTATATCTGAAAGTTTTGCCTCTCTTTGCATCTCTATACTAGAAACCACTTACATGCTGGATTTCTTGTCCCTGGATCTTGACATGCAAGTCACCCCTTTGGATAAGGACATCTGAATCATTGTTTTCTTTTAAATTACAACACAAGCATGAGCCTGTAGCTTAGAAGTTAGRATACTTGGTTGAAAGAAATCGAAAGTAATGAATTTTTAGCTTTTTTTCTGCTTTTTTTTTCCTTCACTGGATATAGATTAGAAATATTTTAGAAACAGCAAATAAGATTGATTTACCACAGCCAGCTGTCACTGGTCTAAAGGATAATATTCCTTTCTGGCCTACTGACTAAACCTCATAACAATTTAGTTTCAGCAGGACCAATGAACAATTCCTCTTCAACCCCAGAGTTCCCTTTTCTAACAGCTGTTGCGCAGTTTGCTCTCTTTTTAGGAAATTTGAATATGAGAACAACAGGTAAATCTGATCTGCCACTTTCTGCATGAATCCTCTAACAGGTGGGCTGTGCTTTGAGAAAGAAAGATAAAGCCATTCTTCCTCCTTCTGACATATTTTAAGGAAGAGCAGCAGCCAATTCATGCTGTGCTCCTGTGTTTCTGCCTTGGGCATTCTCTGAGACTTCCTTAGCAGATTAAGCTCTCATGGTATCTCAGAGGAAGACCTACTTTCTAGACTCCCACAGAGGACTGGCGTGATTTCCTAGCTGCTCTGTCTGCTCAGAACATAGAGCTTGAGCACCAGATAGCCCAAAGGTAAAACCACCAGTGTGAGCAGGGTTCAGTTGCAGGCAGTTGAAGATGTCAGTCATAACTTCAGGGTGTAAATGTGTGAAAGCTTATGTATTTTCTTGGGCATGTTTTCCTTGCTGTTATTTGACAGGCCTTTTCTGGGAATAGCCTATTTTTAAGATGTAGATCCTGCCTAGAATTTTAGAAACTTTGACTCTGCATTTTGGGCTCTCTGGGGTGAAGATGGGCTCACATTTTAAAAAACATGACTAGGGTTGATAAAAATATGGGGAAGGCAATACTTCTGCATGGCAMTCTGAGAGGTGAACTGAGTTTTTACATTTCATAGAATCACAGAATTACAGAATTATACAGCAGGTTGGGTTGGAAGGGACCTTAAAGATCACATAGTTKTTCTCCAGGCTGAACAATCCTAACTCTCTTAGCTTTCTTTAATAGAAGCCCTATGATCATAAACATGAYGCTCCTCTGGACTGGAGGTCTGTGTCCTTCTTGTGCTAAGGGTTTCAGAGCTGGATGCAACACTTCAAGTGGGTGTCTCACAACTTCAGAGTAGAAGGGCAGATTCACCTCCCTTGACCTGCTGACCACAATTGTTTTGATGSAGCCGCGGGTATGGTTGGCTTTCTGGGTTGTGAGTGCACGTTGSCAGGTCATGTCAACCAAACCCTTCTCATCAGGGAGACTCAATCCCTTCGCTGCCCAGCCTGTATTTGTGCTTGGGATTTCCCTGACCCACGTTCAGGGCCTTGCCCCTGGCCTTGTTGAACTTCATGAAGTTCATATGAGCCCACCTCTCAAGGCAGTCGAGGTCCCCCCGAATGGCGTCTCTTCCCTCCGTGTCGACTGCGTTGTTGACAAACTTGCTGAGGGCGCACTGAATGCTGCTGTCCATGGTGCTGAAAAAAGATGTTAAACAGTGTCAGAACCAGCGGCAATCTCTGAGGACACCACTCGTCCCTGCTCTCCACTTGGATACTGAGCTATTGACCACAACTCTGAATACAACTGTCCAGCCAATTCCTTACCCACTGARAGGCACATCTGTCAAGTCCATGTCTCTTCAGTTTAGAGTTAAGGATGTTGTCAGTGTCAAATGCTGTGCAAAATTCGGGTAGAGGACATCACTTGTCCCTCCCTTAACCACCAGTGCTGTACCCACATTCCAGAAGGCTGCCAGATTTTTCAGGCACCATTTGCTCTTAGTTGGAGGCATGTTGGCTGGCCGCAATCACCATCTTATTTTATTACAAAACTTTGTTATTTTATTATCACCTCTTTATTTATTATATTATCAACAGTGTTAGCTGGTTAAAATTCCATGTTGCATGCAGAGTAGGTATTTAACATTCTTGTTATGTCTGAAAATACCATTTTTGCCCCTTTCTGCACTCTACAGCCTTGCGCACTTATTGGAGAAAGGAATATTTTTCTGAGAATTTAGAAGTCTGTTAATTAGCTCACAGTAATATTGATTTTTAAAGTGGGTCCTTTGAGAAATTTAGCATCTAAGCCAAGCAACATTTATAGCAAGTAATCTGAATAATGGTACAATATAGACTCTCTGGAATTTTTATTACTCAAACGAAGTGAAATTATCTTCACAATATATATTCAAGATATTAAGATGTAATTTAGGTAAGTATTAATAATTATATTATTGAATTGTTATGACTAAATGGGTAGGCAGAGTTAGGTCCACAGCATTAGTAATTAAGTGGGCAAACTGTGACATCAGAAGTAGTTTTTTCAATTGCCACCTTATCCATGTGGCTAATTTGTGTGTGACAATTGTGTTGGTTGTAACAAATCAGTGCTACAAGAAGGAGGGATAAAAATAGCAGAAACTCTTTTTACAAGGATCCTTGTCCCAGCTATCAGYATTGTTTAATTATCACTATACTTTAATTAACTGTTCCTGTAGTCTG
Source organism: Malurus melanocephalus (assembly GCF_030028575.1). NCBI lineage: Eukaryota > Metazoa > Chordata > Aves > Passeriformes > Maluridae > Malurus > Malurus melanocephalus. The sequence goes on along the minus strand of NW_026623248.1, from coordinate 3,816,707 downwards.
AATGGTCTGTGACTATATGATCATTTGAATGTCAATATTTGAAAAGCTTTTGATGGCACTGGTTGTTTCAGGTTAATTTCTGGAAGAGATGAAAGTGAACCAGAGACAGATCTTTAAAAACTAAGTCTTATGGGCCTCAGATCTGTTGGGACTCCTTTTTAAAGTGGCCCTGCTTACATCACCACTTTTCATGCAGGTTGCAAATTTGTACACTGAAGTTCTGTCACCCCACCCTTATCTATGAGTGAAATGGCCTTTTTTTTTTTTTTTGTTAACTTTTCAGTAGTAGTTTGTTATTATTTTCTGACTAAATGACGTTAACATGGAAAATTTTCTTCCAGCTTTCTCTGATTTTGTGGGTTTATAATTGCTAAGAAAGTCATAAATGTAAAGACTGGCAATAGAGCAAGGTGAGGATTGAGAATTAGTATCAGTAGTTTTGCAGTAAATTAATTTTGGAAGAATGTTATAAAATGATTATTTTGCAACCTGCTCAGTCCTTTCTTCCTAACATATTTTATAATCAATCTCTTTCTCCCAAGACAAAATTCTGTGCATCCGAGGGGATTTTTCTAACTTAATCTTGTCAGTTTTTTACATTAAATAATGTCTACAGTATTTTCAGGAATCTGATAAACCTTTTTTAACTGAAACTACAAGTTGGGCATTTAACTCAGTAATCATTCTTACAGATCTTGTTTTCATGTTAACAGTGGAAATACTTGTGAGAGGCAACCTTTTCACTTATAATGAAGCTTCCTAAATTCTGATCATTTGCCAGTTCTTGTTTGGAAATTAAATGTGTGATACATAGCCTGAAATTTTTGCACTAAAAAAAAAAAAAAAAGAAATGGTCATTACTGAAAGCTACATTTATCTAGTAATTTCTTGCAAGTCTCTAAGAAATAAATTATATTATCTTGTGGGAAAACTGTGTTGTGTTGAAAAAAACCTTTTGGTATATGATTTATATGATGAAAAAGAAAAGTCTAGGTTATTCAGTGTGTGTTTAACTGCATTGTGAGATGTCTTTTATTTCTTCCCAGCCAGAGGACAGTTTAGATGTCAACTATTTCAAGGGAATACAGTTTGGAAGGATATTATGGTTAGGTGGATAAGAAACAAAGCAATTCAGAYTGAGGAGGCTGGTTTAAATGAGCTGTTGAGGATGTGTTTTTTAACAGTCCTTGTTCCCATTGCTACCAGATACCTTCTCCCTTCCTTCCCAGTCATGCATTTGGGATGGCAGGAGTAAGGAAGTGTAGAGTTCTTTGGTGCTGTTGATCTCAGTTTTCTGTCTCTGACTTCAGTCTCCAACCATGTGTAATGGAAGAATTCCCGTCTGCTCCTGCCCTGCTCCCACCTCTCTTATCTGAGTGACAGGAATGATGGTGCTCTCGGGTGCTGCAGCTGAGTGTTCAACCCAGCAGACTTTATTTTCTGTGCCAACTCATATTTCCAGCAGCCCTGTAAGCTGAAGTATGAGGAGGCCCAAGCCCACTGCAATGCCCCAGCTGTGCCCTGGCAGTGCCAGGTCTCAGCCAGCCAGGGTGCAGCTCAGTGCAATTCCCTTTGGCAGAGACATTGGCAAGGCACTTCAAACACCCACTAGACCTTGTCTGTCACACACACACCATCATCCTACCCACTGCTGTGTGCTAGATGCCACCTGTACGAGCTCCTCAGAGTCCCTTCTGATCTCTTTATGTTGATGATGCAGCAGATTGCTACGGGGATGGCTGGGAGGGTCAAAAGAGTGTGAAGTGCTCCCTGYACATTGGGAGTGATGCAATCACCACTGCTGCCCCATCAACCCTGTACTCACCTCAGAAGTCATCCTTCCCTTACCCACACCAATCCTGTTCTTTGTCAAACTAGTTTCCAGTATATCAGAGACATAAAATGTTACCAGAAGTAGTTGCTACCTCCAATAGCACTTGGTATCTCCAGCTGACCTTGGTCTCAACAATGGCTGCGCCGGAAATGACTTCAGCTCAGTCTGTTGAGCAGCAGCTCTTACACAGCTTTAGGCACCAGATTTACTACCTTTCCTCCTCTGCTGAGCCAGGTGAACACAGAAAGAACTGGTTAAGTTTGTGTTACCAGCCTATAGCCCAAAGTCCCCCAAATCTTCTATTTCTTATGTAACTGTCTTTTTCCTTTGCAGGGGAGAAAGAAAGCTTTAAATGCAAAATCAGTTTGTTCTCTTTTTCCAGTCAGAATTTTTGTTCCCCACAGCTCATCTCTTCCAACTTCTGTGGCTGAATTTTCAGATAAGTCTGGTGATACATCTGCCCGCTATTTTAAAGCTTCTGTACCATTTTACTTAGGTGACAGAAGCAGACATTGGAATTTTTCATGATAGTTCTCCAGCACAGAAAATATATGAAGGAAGATTAAAAACATTGGTACAAAAGGAGGAATGGGAAACATTCCAGTCATACTGCCATTCTGATATGTTCTTTTAATCACCATATTTTATTATCTTCAGGGACAAATCTTCAAAGTTCCTTTGTTGCTGCAGGAGGTAGAATGCATATGGGTGCTTAACTCTAATCCAGAACTTTTGGGGAAGACTGTATTTAGGTGGAGAATGCCAGAGGTGATTTTGTATTGAACAACCTGGATAAATACATCTTTGTATCATAAGGTATCATTATGCATTTTGTTCTGAACTTATTTATAGGAACTATCTCAGAATTTGGCAAAATTTCTGGGTTTTAAAAATTATGTTGTTTTTCATATGCCTGCAGTCTCCCACATGCAGAGTTGTTTTTCCTTCGTTCTTGAGCCCAACTGTTCTGTGAAACTACTGCCTTCTTACTCAGGAGATTGGCTTCCTGTGTGCACGTACAGGGAAAAAGATGATGATCCTGGGAGTTGTGCAGAACCAAAAATCCGGGGGGTGGAGGGTTTCAGATAGACTCTTTCCTAACTGGAATTTCAGAAGCAGGATCTTTCCAGTTCATAAGCCTATTATGGATTAACAAGACAGGAATTTGAACACTGTAAACTGAAGTGAATGCGATCTGAATGTCCTTGTATAAAGCAATTTTGATGTATTCTTATGGCTTCAATTCCAAGTTTTCCTTCCAAGTAAGTTTTTCTATAAACTGTAGAAACTACCCTATCCCAAAGTCTCTTACGTTTTCATTACAGAAAGCATAATAAGCTCAGTAGAGATTGCTGTCCTGTGTGTCTTGTTATAATATCTGTTTTGTATGTAAGGATATAAAAGTTAAATCTTTAGACTCAAATTCTCTAGGTGTCTACTAGGATGATGTCTTTTTGGTGAATGTTTTAGCTCAACTGTTTTTAAGGATGAAATAATGAAACAAGACAGTCTTGTATTCATATTCATTTTAATTGCATTCACCATGTCATCTCTGTAAAGTTAATTGAGGTTACATTTGGCCCAGCTTATAACAGAGGGAGGGAATTTCTCCCCTTGTATCCCTGTATCTACTTGGCTGCAGAAAGAAGTTAGGTTTTCTTCAATCTCTGTGTAGGAGTTTCTGAAAGGAGACTGGAGGAGCTCAAGAGCAGTAATCAGGTAAAAAAAAAAAAAAAAAAAAAAAAAAAAAAAAAAAAAAAAAAAAAAAAAAAAAAAAAAAAAAAACCAAAAAAAAACCAGGGAAAAAGGGCCAATGGGAGCAGATACTAGGGAGATAGGACTGTGGAGGATAGACTCTTTCTTTCTCCTCACAGCTATTTCTGCAAACCAAACAGCAGCTTTCTACTACTATGAGTCTATTCATCTGTGCTAAGCAATAATGGATGATACAAAGTATCTAAATTTTCCTGGTTTGCTATTGCAGAAAGGTGTAAAGTTGTTTTAGCTCCATGGCAGAAGACAAATCAGTTTTACAGGAAGGATGAGTGTCTGCTGCCTTGATGCTTAATGGTGACACAGCAAAAGCTCTAAAACCTGGGCACATTGAAAGACAAAGTTTTTGCCTTATTAGACTGGGAACGAGAAATCAACATGAATTCCAGGCTCTCCTGACTTTTAAGTATTTGCACTTGTAACCTTGACATACTTTGAAAAAAATACATTAAGTAATATATAAGGAAAAAACAATAGCAAAAAATTAATAAAATAATGCTTTCTCTGCTATGCAGCAACTATATGCAAATATAGGWTTTTTCCTGTGCCTGTTTATTTTATTGAGTTTTAAACATTGCTGTATTTGAAGCTGTGTGCCAGCATTACTGGCACAAGTAAACAATGATGAGTACACCATGATTGTGTGTAAACATCATGCAGTAATGAAGGTGAAATCTAAAAAACAGTGAAATAAAGTGAAAGCAATAKCTGTAAACATTTATTAAAATGAATGGAAGTGTAAGGCCTTTGTTTTAGACTGGATTCTCAGTTGGCTCGGTTTCCTTAAATCAATTTGTGCTAGCCATTGCCAGCAGCTGGAGAATCCAGCCCAAAATGGATGGCTTTGTTGAAGAGTTTCTCCTGTAAGTTTACAGCCTCCTTTTGGTTATTTAAAAGAGAAAGGCAGAAAGGGGAAATTGTATTTTTTACGTGTTTGCCAGGGAGATATTACCCCTACCTCATCACTATCACTGTTTGCACAGCCTGTGCTGCACATACTCCTACACCAGGGGATCTACTTAAACGGGCATCATTGCACAGCTTCTCCTTGTAGAACAGGTTTCTGCCTGCCCTGTTCTGAATGCTGCACACAGAGTGTTTCAGGGTGTGATTTGCAGGCTTGCAGTCTTAAATCATACCACTTACTGTAAAACATGATTTAAAATATAATAGCTTTGCAAGTCTTCCAAGATTCCCTTAAAAAGACATCACCTAGTTTTTACAGTGTGCTCCATGGACTAACACTTGAGAGTCCTCAAGGGTACACCTGTAAACTAATCAGTCCATCTGAAAAGAGTGAAGATTTAGCAGCTGAACAGAGGGAAGTGTTGCATATTCCAGTGTGATTTTTGAAATAAATCCATGCTGCTTTGGGACAGGAGATTTTATATTCAGAAATAAATCATATCCTTTACTAAGCCCTGACTCAGCAAAGTATTTAAGCATGTTCTGTTATGAGCCTATTTGCTTTTCATTTTGCTGCTTCRTAAAAGCTGTGCTAAGTTAGAAGGAGCAAATGGAAAAGCAGAGATGAAGTTTTCATGGATTTGCTTGCATAAAGCCTATTTCATGATCAAATTAAATGAGTACAAATAAAAATTCTTCTTTCTAGCCAGTTAGTGTCATGAGACTCCAACAGGGCTAAGAGAYCAAGACACATCATCTGTTTATTCAGGTTTTGTTTTCAACTGTAGTAGTTACAAGCCTTTTAAAAATTAGATACATTTAAACAAAAACTGAGTTTTTGTCTGAAATGAAGAGGTAAGAAAAGAATAAAAGATTGCCAACAATCCTGACTTGACCCCTGGCTGCAATTTACCTTTTGTGCCACTTTTGTGCTTCCAATAGTTGCTGTGAGCTCATTAGATCATTGACCTTCAAATGCTGAACTTACTATGTTGTGTCAGAGTTCTTGAATTTAGGAATTGTATTATCCTGCTTGTGTAGCTCCTACTGCAAACAACTCCTAAAGCTTGAATTGTGGAGGTTTATTTCATGAACTTTTCTGGGCAATTATGTTGTGTATTATTTGAACATATGGTCTTTTTCAGCTGTTTGAATGTCTGGAACTACTTGACCTGCCCACGAGCAGAAAGATAAAAGCAKTGACAAGTTAGGATTGAACCGTTGCAGTGAAATTTAGGGGGATGGAAACTGCATAGGCTTTTTTGATACTTGTCCCTTTCTTCATTGTTTTGTTATCAATGAACTAAATAATTTTATCTTCATCCACTCTCCTCATCTTATTCTGGGTTGAATTTTTTTCAATCTGGAGAAAAATGAACGTCATACATAGCTAGGTGAGTTAGGAGGTGAATTGAAAAGAACAGAGAGTTTCTGAACATTTTTGTAGTCATGTCCTTCATTCCAGTCAAATGAAAGAATGTTCACATCTGGTATTTGGCTTGAGTAAGAGCTAAAATTTCTCCACCGGCAGTGCTGCCAGCAGTACAGTGATTGTCCATGGGTTCATGCTCCTTCCACCATACATTTTCWTTGTGAAAATGAATGCAATCATCAGTAATTTGTTCCTCCTGTCAGATCCTATAAGTTAAGAAAAGTGTTCTCTTTTAAATGTGACAGAAGGGTCTGTTTCAGGCTGTTGAAAGCATCTGTTAAATTTTTCATTTTTATTCCACCTTTTTTTTCCCATTTTTAGGGAAGCAACGTGATGGAGGACCAGGATCTCTTGGAAATAGGAATCCTTAACTCTGGGCACAGACAGAGAATACTCCAAGCAATCCAGCTTCTCCCAAAGGTATAGTTTCTGTTATTGTACAAGCAAGAGAACTAACCCCTGCAGTTTTCACATTGTTTAAAACACTTTTTTGAATGGAGATAAACGTAACTGTACTGATTTTGTAGACATGTTTTTTGCATATGCAAATATGGCACAAAATAATGTCATTGCATTGGACTCGCTTTGTATAGATGCAGTTGACAAAAAAMCAGAAACTAAAAGCTGTAATTTGAAGTGATGGCTGTGTAGAATTTATTTGAATTATTTTKGGCCTTTCAGCCTATTTATGGACTGCCATTACATATGTGTAAATAAGGCTGTCCATGAATCCCAGATTGTCTGTCTTTGCATAGCAGTTGCCTTGGAAATACTTTGCCCCTTATATAACTATTCTTAAAAGCATTGGAGGGAACATTGTTTCCTAATACCTGCCTTTCATATGAGATGCAAAGACTTCCTGCAGGTTTCCTATTTAATTTTCTGCTGTGTATTTGAATTTTGCCTCTCAGCTGTGGWCAGAAAAACTTGCAGTCATTTTCCCAATCATTTTTAGTGCTAGCCAATTTAAACTATAGATTTTAAAATCAGTGATAGAATATTATGCATACCAGAATATATCACTGGAGGTTTCTTCTACCATTTCAAATGAGAGACAGTGGACCTAGCTTGGAAATTTACTACTTTAATTTGGAAAACCTTATAMTGAATGACCAATAGCAGATACCAGYAAGGCTCAGAGGGCTGTCATATGTGATGCTGATACTTCAGGCAAAATACTAGGGCAGGAATAACACCAAGTATAAAGTGCACTGAGTGTTCTGGTAGCAGCACGTGTGAAATAACMGAGTAAATAGAGTTTAGTCCACTTGAAGTCTCATAATACTGGAGAATGGCAGGAGTTATTAAAGGACTTTCAGTTTGGAGCATGACGCTGACCTTGTTGGAAAAGGCTTTTTGATGCATCAGGGCTTACGGGATGGATGACTTGTAAAAGGGCACAAGGGTTTCTTTTGTATGGGAAAATTAAAAGTTTTGAAGCAATTCCTGTATCTGCAGGTGTTAGTCAATCCATATATACTACAGTCTGAGTCTGTGCATGGAAACATCAAAAACCATTAAAGATAATAATTTTCCACATACCATATTAGACAGATGAGATAGATGGCACAATAAGTAGGATATTAAAAGTAGCATTTGCTGAATTACAAAAGATACTAGAGGTTTATCTATGAATTTATTAATTTTTCAGCAACGCTATCATTYAGACATTTTTTTTGTAGTCTTTAGCTGAGCTCATAGCTGATGATATATTTATTCTGTTTTTTCATACTATTTAGATCAGCTTTCTTGTGTTCTTGTTTTACATTCTTCAAAGTTAATGAATTGATTGTTAATCTACCATCGTATTAGTGCTATCGGCACTCAATGGCTGATGTTTATAGATATTGCAATATTGTCTGCTTTGGGGGAGTTTGCTAATGCTGAGACCAGATTCTGTTATAAAACTATAACAGTCCTTTCAAAATCTGCTTAGTGTGAGAAAAGAGGACAGATTCAAGATCTAGAGGAATGCTTCAAACTAGTTGAGAACAAGATGGTTATGCAGTTACTCGGAAGAATTCTGAACCAAAGATAATTCAGTAGCACAGGATAGGCTTGAAGCTTGAAGCAAATCTCCGGCTAAACACCAGAGAAAAAGTTTTTAGCATCTTCCCTGCTGAGCTAAAATAAGCAGKCCCTAAGGACCACATTTTTAATGTCTTTGATGCAAGGATGTTGCACCCAAACAAAGGCTGTTGCAAGCTGAAGCTGTGCATCACGTTTCTCCACATAAATGATGCAGGAATGTAAGACAGTTTACATAGGAAAAATACATAATTTCCTATATAAACATGAATTCTTCTGAATAGTTATAAAGGCCAAAAATTGGGATCATGGGAAGTTTTATCTAATGTAACACACTCTTCTTGTATTCACAACAGCTTGCTAAAGATATCAAACRTTTTCACATCCTGGAACAAACCATGAAACATTGCTGTACATCTATTTGTGTGTTGATAAGCTCAGCTCTATCATCATGCATTCAAAATAGTGCATGCCATCTAAATATATTAAGACCTCAAACCATAATTGGAGTCCCACTAATTTGAATCTCATTAAACAAAATTCTTTTAGTTTGTTTGTTTTGAATGTGTACCTCTTTTCTGTTTCTCATTCAATTTAAATCCTGATGACTCCTCGTGTTTTATTACTTAATGACCTCGCTGATGATGTTATTTTTAGTTTTACTAATAATGTTTCCTATCTTGAGATACTTTTTAGCTTGTATTTTGAGGTGGAAGTTAAGTGCTTTAAAAAACACCTAATGAACAATACTTCTTTAATGTGCCAGGCAGCACTGAATAACTTTAGAGGGTAAAAATCCAGCAACAAATCTATAGTCAAGATTTTAAAATACCTTTTTTAAAATCTCTTTTTGTTATTTTGATAAATATTCATCTCTAAAGCACAGAAATGCAACAGGTATTTAGTAGCTGAAAAGAAAGGCTGTCTTTTTCACTCGTAATTGCTGCCTTCCTAAAGARTGATGAATTCTAGATGTCAGACGCCAGTATCCTGATTAGGAACTATTCTCTAGAGCCTGAAGTAGGTTTAAATAGGGAAAATTACCACATTCTGACCACATATAGCTTAATTAAGCATTGTAGTCTCTTACACCATATTTAACTGGTATAAAAGGATATGTTTACCTGKATTTCTCATAATTTTTTCCCATGATATTCTGTATTTGAGAAGAATATTTCATAAGAGGGAAAACTGGTATATTCACCAGCAGGTAGGTAGGGTTGAAACCTTTCAGTTGAATTCCTCTTTCCAAAATACCTTTTGTATTTGTGGGATTAGACCTTGTAGCTCTAATCTTCATCTTGTAACAATGTAATTTAAGTTATTCAAGGTTCCCATTAATATTTACCAGAGCACTTTATGGCTTATTTTAACATAAAGTAAGACAGTCTGAGAGAAATATCAYTTGCAAAATTGATTCTTGAAATGGAAGTACTTTATACATTACATCAGTCTTAAAGCAAATTTCATAGAAGACRTTAATATTGCATTAAAGATTTTTCATGAAAAAGTGAAATCAATAAATGTTTGGAGAAGGACTTCATATGCTTTATTAAAAGAAAGTTCAGATATGTTGAGAAGTGGAGACAACTTATAAAAACATACAGAAGTTGCAAATACCTTGACAAAAAAAACAAAATACTGAGTAAAGAATTGTGTGCAGTGTATGCTTAATTGACTAAGAAAATAATAGCAGCCATGGCATAAAATTTTAGTGGCCTTTAAGCTACATGGAGAACCTAAGGAACATTTTCAAGCTATTTCAGCATCCCAGACCTACATGCAAGTGRCTTCTCACAGGGTTCCTCTAAAGGTTTCCTTTTTAATGACAATTATCCTAGCTTATCTCAGAATTTATCTGAGAAAAAATATTGGTTTTGTGTGGGATGCTCAGTGTATGGCTCCTTCTCCCAGCATATAATGGGAACACATGCTCTCATTTGACAGATGGAAGGAAGATGTTAGCTGAGAGCAGCTTTCTCCTGGCTTCAGAGCTATTCTTAAAGCAGCATGTTCCCTCCTGCACAGAGAGGTCTCAGCACAAAGCAGGTTTGGGAATCGCAGTGGTGTGCAGGCAGCCATCCTCTTTTCTTGGGTAATTTGCAGAACGAGACAAGTAGGATTTGAGCAGACTATGAGCACATCCTGTCTGCAAGTGGTGATAGAAGAGTGATAAAGCTCTGCTTCCAAAAGGTGCTGGACTTATTACTCGTATCTTAACACTCTTGTGCAAACACAGCAAGTCTGGCATTTTGGAAAACAGAACGTACCRTGTATGTGCTCATTACCTACACTGTGTATGTAATAAAGATCACATCATGTGTTTGCTGTATTGCTATTGGCTTAGACACGCAGAGCTCAGCAAGCTGATTTAAATCCTGGTGTTTAGTTACCTCCCATTTAGCACTTCCATTCCTAAGACAGTTTCCAGAGCTAGGAGATGCTGCATAATGTTCATGACCCTTTCTGACTGTGACTTCTTGTTTCTGGTTTGCTGGAAGTGAAGATGAAAAACAGGATTCAAAGGAAGTGCTTTCTGCTCTGCTGTTTTCCCTGCTTCTAATGCCTCTGGGAATTATTGTCCTGGTTCGAAGAGAGGCCACTCATCGCACAACTTGCAAGATCTTTAACCATAAGGACAGAAAAAAAGTGTTAGAATCTARCATAACACAAAAATTTTTCAAGTCTGAAGTACAAATGGGTAGTGTATGTTCTGTAAGTAATGTGGCACAATAGGAATGGATCCGTAAAAACAGTTGAATACATKCCAGCTGTAGTTCAAGGTGTTTACTTCAGACTAACTTCAGACTGGTCCTGTAGATCAAATGTCCTCTCCAGGCATGTGTTTCAAACTGTGTGATGAAAACAGTATAACAAACATTTTCCTTCCTAATGGAGCCAATCAGTGACCCACTAGATACGGCACGCTGCCATTTATCTGTATCATGTAGATAGCAGTAGCATGCTGCTGRTCTTGCCACCACTGCCACACAGTATGTCTTACTTATCTTCCTGCTTCTTTTATACTTTCTTATTTGTGATTGACTCCACAGTATCTACTGGCTGCTCTGAGAATAGTCAGCAGGCAAGGAAATATGCCGTATGAGTGGAAATATGCCATATTMCCTTTTTTTGGAAACCAGACTAGGATGACAGCCTCAAGGATCTGACAAACTCTTTCATGAGATCAAAGACCATAGCTTCCACTTAGTCTACAAATTTCAGATTTATACCTTAACATTACATTTTATGCAATGGATATGTCCTGAAGTGYTGCATACATTATCACTGAATGACAACTGCTGTCCTCTTGTCCCATACATTGTATCTGATGAAGAACTAGGATGTCTCTTCACTCCTCTGGATGTGGAACTGCTTACATTTCTCCAGAAAAAAATGGAGAAAAAAACAAACACRAAACCCCTCATGTGTGCATCTGTTTTCCTTTAAATCTTGAAGACTGAAAAAAAACATAGAATAGGTAGGAAACACTGAACTCAGTTAGGGGTGTTCTGGATCTACAGTTGAGGCAAGATCCTGAATCAGGCAACGCTGTGAAGTGAATGTGCCTGTATTGTCTTTTTCCAGCAAGCTCCACAAGAAGGCAAGGCTTTTGATTAGTGGAAAGAAAAGTCAAGCATTAATAGAACACAAGCTTGAATAGTTAACTTTTAAAATACAAGACAGGGTAGATAGAATAGAAGCCCAAAAGATTTATACCTTGTTCTTCCCCACCTGCTGTGTCTGTGCAGGCAGATCCTGTTTTCACTCAGTTCGTTTCTCAACAGCAGCACATGCAAAATCTTCTCAGGTCCTTCATCGTTTGTGCCCATCCCATGTGAAAGCTGCCCTTCTGCTCTTCCTTGCCTGCAGGCTCAGATTCTGTCCAGGCTCTGCAGGCACCAGCTCCATGTGGTGCCCCTGTACCAGCCAGGCTCTCTGGACTTTAGCAGTGTCACTCTTCTGAGCCTTGTCCTTCAACAGTCCCGAGGAGGAGTGATCTCCTCTCCTGACAATGTGACTCCAACTGACCATGTTTGTAAAGTACACAATATATAACAGACAGCTCACAGAGACAGGAAACAAAAAAGAACTGATATATCCCCCATTACAATCAKCTAAAATGTCTTAGTTAGGTAGTTGATAGTTTCATAGAAGTTGCCAAAAATGCTGCTCAAATCTCTTGGATGGGCCAGCAGTGTGAAAAAAAGCACTATATACTTTGCTAAAAAAGACCTTTCCTCCAAAGAATAAAGAATTYACTAGTGTAAACTCACTGTAATCATAGCCATCATTTAAAAAGCTGTGAAAAATCAAGTAATCTCATCCACCTCTTGCAGCACTTAAAGAGCTTGATTTTGATGCACATACCGTTAAAATTCCACCAGATAGTGGTATTATCTTTGGAGAACATAGTATTAATTCCCCATCTGTCTGAGAAGATCAGAGAAAATTGGTAATAGATCCRTGCTACTGAATCTACCTTGATGTTTCTGGTGCATATGTGATCACTTTGAAGCTGAATTTGTGTTTATTTGACCATCTTTCAGAGACAAAAAACTCAAGTACCTTTTATCCTCATGTAAAATGCTGTACAGGTACAGCAGTGATATATACTTTTTTAAAAGTCTGTTGTATAGATGGTCTCCTGTGAGGGATTTCTCAACCTATTAGGATACTASTTGACTTTGCTATTATAAGCAGCTCTGTCTTCTGCTTTCTATTCATTTCAAAGGAAGCAATACTAGATAAATCAATAGGACCTAGGAGGGAAATCTCGTATGGTTTGTATTTTCTTCCCTACTTTTTTTAAGGATATTTTTTTGATATTTTCTTTCCTTCATTTCTTTTTCTCTAAATCCTATGGGCTTCAATTCCTAGCATTTTTCCACAGTCGGCACATGAAAATCCTCTGCAATGAAAGAGCTAAGATTGGTATTGCTCTCAAAACAACAGAATGAACTAATAGTGGTGTCTGTGTAAGAACAATAGCGCCCCTATTTATGAGCGGTTAATATCTGAAACCCTGTCATGACTTGCAGCTCAGAGATTTTACCCTGATCTGAGTCAGTGTGCACCTTGCCTGGATGTTTGACACCACTGGTGACTGTGTTGTAGCTGGTGCAAAATGATTGAAATGCATGGAATTRCACTCAGGAGGTAGGAGGGAACTTTTCTTTCAAGAAATATCAATCAACAAGGAAGCCTACAGGGTGTAAATGATCTGTGAGAGGAGTCCAAGGTAATAGTGCAGTAGAGAAGAAAAGATACAATCTAAGAGCCATGACTTGTTAATGAAAACTGGGATAAGATGCAACTAAACTGGATCTCTGACAAAGTAAAGAGGCCGCATTTCCAGACAGATATTTCAAAGTATCTTCATTTAAAAACTCGGCAACATGTTATATGAAAAGCAGATACTATTAATGATAATCTCACATCTAGATAATCAATATGTCTGTCAGTAAGTATTTGAAAAGAAAACATTCAGGTAACTGTGAATGACAGTTAATAAAGTTGATGTTAATAAAAGACAGGAAGAAACTTTCCATACAAGAGGACAGATAATGAAATTTTATTAATTTTCATTTTAGACTCATTTTTGAAAGCCTGTTTTACATAAGAGAGTGGTTCTCAGTTCATGACAAAACAAAATACTGCTTCTRTGCTGAAAGTAATAGTAAATATTCTAGTTCTGAGATTAATTTCCTGTGACAGCAGCAACTGTCCTACCAGGGCAGGAGGGCTGGGATGCTCAGCGGGACAGTGTACAGAAAGCACTGGGACAAGCTGAGTAGGACACTGTCCGTGAACAGCCACATCCCAGGGCAAATCCACAGGACGTCCACAGGGATGAGGTTGGGACAGGGTTACTCTGAAGGGTGAGTCAGGTTGAGGATGTGCAAAGGTGCCTGGCTGGGCTCAGGCATGCCTACAGCATAGCTCAGGCGAGTGCCAGCACATGGGCCTGAGCTCACATGCAGCTCCTGCAAAAGGTGGGGTGGCCCTGGCCAGGCTTCTCACTGCTCTTCATCACACGAGCTTGATCCAAGGCTAAGGGGCTGCACTACCTGCAGTGTGGCCTTGAGTATGGGCAGCCAAAACTCCCAGACAGGGAGAGGCAAAATGCCTGCAGAATCAGCTGTTGCCCAACAACAGGCCAGTGTATTTTCATGCAGGCTATTGAGTAACSCAGGAACAATTTTGTCTGTTGGCCCCAAATCCAAAGACTGAAATTGTCACATCCATTTCAATTGTCCTTTTGTTTTATTGTGTTGTTCATCTGTGTTTACTTGCCTACAGCCCTRTGCAACTTGGTTGTAGTAGAGGAATATCAGTTTTAACAACCGTTTTGATGGAGATCTCCACTGGGAATTGAGAATTTAAAAACTTGCCATGTTATGTTTACTTTTCATAGAGGCTGATGGGTTACCAAAAGAATGGACCAGACTGCATGGGTTTTCTCAAATCAGCAGGCCAAAAAATATTAAAATCAGAATCTATTCAATGTAACAATCAAATAGTAATAAACAAAAGAAATAATTTGCATTATGTCCCCCATCTGGATACATTGGAAATTGTTTGCACKGTGCTTCAGTTTTCTTTGTTAGAGAAAGGAAACAAAAATGCCTTATATTTTCCAGARCTCATGTGTTCCCTATGGGCCCTGTATGTTTTCATGTCTTCTCTAAAGTAGATTTTTTTTCTTCCATTTATCAGGTTCTTGCTTTTCATGTGTCTGCTATTTAAGCATTCCTTGTTTAAAATCAGAACTTGAAAGAAGTTTCCTAGGACCCAGAGCTCCCAGAATCCTCCGAAGTCTTTGCAGTCTGCTGGACAGACTACTGTCAATGTAATATTTAATTCTGAATGACAATGAAAGAAGACATAGAATAATTTCATCCTAAATTAAGATGGAAGTAAATTCCAAAATATCAAGTTCAACAACAAAACTGGGCTCTTTCTTTCCTTGTGATTCTGTTGTTACAGCAGTGACCTGAAAGGCTACGATTTCCACTGCTAATTAACTGATTTCTCTTGTCTTTCTTTTATGATTTAAGATAATTATTTCATTACATCATTTAAATATTGCCATTATTTTACACCCAGCATCTGCAGTAAAAAAGCTATGAGTAAACTCTCATATTCACATTGCAGTGTGCCTGCATCACTCCTCTCTGACACTGCAGGAAGCCAAGATCCAGACCATGACATGCTGGCTTTCGGCATTCAAACAGACAGATCGACGCACACTGCTGCGTCTTTCAAATGCAGACTTTATTTTTTTTCCCTGCTCTGAATTTAAATTGTATTTCAAATAAATTGCGAGAAATAAATCAGTTCAGGCAAGATATTAAGATCAGGATTCTCTCCTTTTTAAATTACTTTGTCGCTCACTTCAAACTTAAGCTGAAAGCATTATGTTTCTGTCACACTTCCATTGTTTCTCATAAAGTAGGAATGTATATTGGCAGGCAAAAATGAGAGACTGGCATGGTGACTGTTCACAGTCACCCTTGCACAGTCAGGAGATCCTATGCAAAACCCATGGTTTCTAAACCTCTAAAGCTTCTTAAAATTTACCAGTTCAGYGTATACACTTCCACAGAAAGACAATATGTGCAGAATACTGTTGAAAATTGAGGCTATTGCATAATTTTTTTCTACTTCGTTCTACTTCTATTTCTGCCACTACTGTAGATTACTTTAAAATTCATAAAAGCAGTGTGGCGTAACAAACTGCACAGGTAGAGGCTTTATACRTTTTTATCTTTAATGGCTAGCTTGAAAGTCTTCACTTGTGTCACTGAGAGGCAATTGTGAAAGAGAAATTGCAGCTTTTTACTTCCTGGTAGCTTAAAAAAATTCAGAAAAAATAGATGCAAGTGGTATTTCTTAGCTTTTTATGAAAACAAGATTTATGCGATTAGKTGACAGTGTTTCTGTATGTATGCAAGTGGTGCACTTCTGTGTACATTATTCTGTCAATTCCATTCCAATAATATCTGATTCAATTGTCCAGTCTCAGACAACTTTACAGACAGTGAGCAATCTAAAATATGTCCAATTCCCAGGAGTTCCATGAAAAATGCGAGCAGGTAGAGGAAAGAGATTTTTTTTTTTTAAACCTTCCCCGGGGGCAGAAAAATACAGTGCAGGTTCAACCATTATAAAATAACATATAGCCTGGTAAAAAAGATAAATTTGGAATAATATAACCAAGACCATATATTTCATTTGCAGTATGATACCAAAGGAACAATTTCTAATGGTCCTTGTAAAAAGTCTAATTTCTTCCCCTTCTATGAAAATCTGACATTTTTGGGCAGTAAGGATATTAATGTGTCTTTCAGCCTTTTGTCTTCCCCCACTTATGGATTCTCTGATATCTAGCAAGAATTGATCTCCAGCTACAGTCTTAGTATACTCTGGTGTAAAAGGCAAGCAGCCATAAGAAAAAGATACATTGAAAGTTAAGTTTCATTACTGCTTTTGCTCACAATTGTTCCATGTTGTGTTAAACATTAAAAGAACATCAATCAGAGAATAAGCTAATGGACCCAAGGAAAATAATACATGTAACTCCTGTTCTGAAAGGTGTTTAATGAGTATCAGCAGTAATTTTTGCTCATTCTTGTTTTTCAGATGAAGCAGATCGGTCACGATGGTTACAACCCCTCCTCTGTAGCTGAATGGCTGGATTCCATTGAACTGGGTGACTATACCAAATCCTTTCTAATTAATGGCTATACGTCGATGGACCTTGTGAAAAAAATATGGGAGATTGAATTAATTAATGTAAGTTGATGAATTTATAGCAGTAGTTCCTCCCAAATACATTATATAGTACTTGTTCTTATTCTTGTATAAGTCTTATATAGTACTTGTTCAAGGAGAACACAGAAAAGCAATTTGCACTACAAATACAGTCATCAAGTGCTGTTAATGACTACCTGACTACAGACCTTTCCTGCCTGTAGCTGGGTTGACTGTACCCTTTGCTTCCATTTACTTTGCCATTGTCTTTAGCAGGGTATTCAATCAGCGTGATTGTGTTTGCCTTCAGGATGCTGAATGACATTTAACAATATATTTTGAGAGTTCATAGCTACAGAGCACATGTCTTTGCTTTTAAAGTGCCTAAAAACAGTACTTCCTGTAGTGATACTTGCAGTTCACTTTTTCTACATGCTCCAGCTAAATCAGACTTAAAATAAGGAAGCCTTATAGTTAATAAGTTACACTAAAAGAACACAATTTTTAATTTAATTATCACTTTTGCTTGCAACTTCATTTACATGACTCAATTCAGTTAGACACCCACTTATGGGCAACCATAAACTGTGATGTGGACTACACTGCACGGTAGTTTGGAATGAGATGAAGTTTGTACTGTTATAGTGGAGTTTGTATTGTTACAGTGAAAAATACTGACAGTACAGCTCTGCAAGTGGAATTTCATGTGAGTTATGTGTCTGAAACTGAATTGTTTCCTCTTATAAAAGATGGTTTATTGCAGCTTTGCTGTGACTTCTGAAATCAGCAGTAATGTCAGTTTATATGAAGTTTTAGGGTAGCCTCTAACATGGASAAAAGCCTGATATCATATGTTACTGATTCTTGAGACACAAAAGGGTCTGCTCTTTCTTCCAGTGTAGGACATAGTGCATCTCTTCCTCTGATTAGTGCCTGAGTCCCAGAACAGTCAAAGGACTACCAGTGACCACAGTCAATCAAGCATAAGATAAAGCAGCTGGTGTAGTTGTATGCTAGGAACAGCTCCCACTGTGCCTCAGGCTGGACAAATGAAGAACATAATTGTGGTGAAAAGCTGTGTTTCAACACAGCAACTGCTGCATAGCCTGAGACCAGCAAAGAAAAGAGAGAAAAATGTAARAGGAGGTATTTCATAATAATCAAAAGACAAAACCATTGCATGTTGGAATTTCTTTTCCTGATGTCACAATTGATGTTAACCAGCACAAAAATGTAGTGTAAGGACCCAACTCTGCCTCATGTGTTATATCTCTTGCATTCACTGTGTCTTGCAGGTTCATAATTGAAGTCAGGATATGATTGATGCCTCACAAGTGTCTGCTGCTAAGCTAGTTATAACTGGGATTTTTTCTTCTCTAAATGGCTGGAATTTTTTTTAAGAACTGGGGACCTTTTGCAGGATCATCAACCAGCCCTGAGTTGAAAAAAAAAGTAGAAGACGATGCTCTTATTGTTTTCTGTAGTTTTGCATCCCATTTTGGCATAATCAATTTGGAAAGAAATTACCCTTTAGCTCCCCCAAGTGGATCCTTAAAATGTCATTAAAGGTTTGTGGTTTGAAAACAAACTTGTTTAAACTGATGAACTGAGGAGCACCTGCACTGAAGTTAGCAGGAATACTTTTGCAAAACGAGTATAGACCAGACCACACCACTATATCCCTCTAATTTTAAAGCTTATATTCCATTTGAATGTCTGTACTTGGAAAAACATCCCCTTTTGCCATGAGTTACAAGAAGATGCTGTTTAATAGTTGTATCAGTACTTATATAAATATAGGAATCTAGAGAGATAAATATTTTTCCCACCTGGTATTTTTGAATTATGTCATTCAAGAAAAGAGCATAATAAATAAAACAGKTTGGCATTCTAAGAATATCTGGTTYAGTCCAGCCAGAGTATATTTGATTACCCCCAATCAGTAGAAGCTAAATGTAATGTTATTATGTTCACTGAGAAAATCTGTAGCTTAGAAAGGTATTTACTATTACTGTTTTCTTTCAATTGACGGGAATCTTTCAGAAATGGACAARAAATTGGTTTGAAGCATTGTGCAGTCTGTCAGAACGAGATAGTTAGCTCTGACCAGCAGGCCTGCTGTCTGAAATTGATTTTAAAGGTCTCACTTCTTCAGCAGATGGCAGAGAAAAGCTTATTGCAGAAAGTTTTTCATAAAAGAATGCATAAAGGTCAAAGCCACTAAATCAGGAACAGGACTCTTCACTTGAGTAGGTCAAAATCCAGGCACTTGAAAAAAAGAGTAAAAACAGACTCAGAATCCGCAAAAGAATTCAAAGTACCCTTGGTTTGCTGTCCCTTGGAGCTTAAGTTGTAGATGGATCAAGAAGATTAAATTTAAGTTATGCTTAATATGCAATAAAAATATTTGAAGGGCTACAAAAATTATGACTTCCGCATTTCAGCTGTCATTTTAAACAGTTTCAACCACTGAATTTGAAGCCATACCTAATTTGGTTCAAGGAATCCCTTTGTTCATATTGAGTGCTTCTTTCCATTTAGCTATTGGGAAATCAGCCATGGGTCCTGGAGGGGTAGAGACAGGTWTGATGGTAGAGATAATAATATCCTCTATTGGACCCCTTACTACAAGAAAGAGGGTGAGGCACTGGAGTGTATCTGGAAAGGGCAGCAAAGTTTCTGAGGGGTCTGKAGCACATGTGATGGGAAGGGCAGCTGAGGGAGCTGGGGCTGTTGAGGCTGGAGAAAAGGATGTTCAGGGRAGACCTTTTCACTCTACAATTGCCTGAAAGMAGGCTGTGGACTGGTGGAAGTCAGTCTCATCTCCCAAGTGAAAAGCAAGAGGATAAGAGGAAATGGCCTCAAGGTTCATACTGAACATCAGGAAGAATTTCTTCATTGAAAGGAAGGAGTTGTCAAGCATTGGAACAGGCTGCCCAGGGAAGTCACCAGGACTGGGTCACCATCCTTGGAGGTATTTCAAAGACATGAAGTTGTGACACTTAGAGATAGGCTTAGTGGAACCTGACAGCATTGCGTTTATAGTTGACCTCAATGAACCTAAAGGTGTTTTCCAACCAAAATGATTCTATKATTAAAATTATCCTTTGTGAGTTACCCCTTATTCCCATAGCCACTGGAATGATCAGAACTTCAAATCTTCTTGTCTTCCTAAAAAGAACAGTTCTTGCTTTATTTCCAGCACAGTTTTATTTTTCTTGTAAATTACCTAGGTAAGCACATTCAAAACCACTGCAAGGAGAATACCAAACATATGARAGATGGAGAATGTTTGAGGCACTGGTGGTAAAGGCCATCTTCCCTCAGCTTTTTTGGTCCTCCAGGCAGCTCACTGGCATTAAGAAACAGATCTAATATTCAGCTTCCTAAAATTTATTATGAATTTTTCCAGCAAGGTAATGTAATTTCTGGCTTACATGATGGTTTCTTTCAAACTTTTATGTGTATATGTACTGTGTGTTCAAATGCAATGAAGCAGCAATTTCTAAAAGCAWTTGAATCAGAAGAGTAGTTTTAAAAGTTACTCACTTGTGTTTCTTGCAAGCTCCCACCAGCATTCTCAGTTCTTTTTCAACCAGTCAGATTTTGAAATTTAGATTTTTTTTTTCATAAATTATTTTTTCATTTAGATAATTTAGAATTTTCGCACATCCATTTCCTTCCATGATGTGCTTTCTGGGAAGCATGTTCTAATTTCCTTATCCTGGGATTATAAGTATTCAGAACGCCATGTTTCAGACTAGGCTTTCCCAACACTTCTGCTTTGGTCTCCCAGGTTTCTTGGCTCATTAGATAGATGAGATTCTGTRTCCAGATTCAGATATAATTAATTCAATGATACAGCTGTGAGGAACTTTTCTGAAATATACATCATCTGAAATATATATCACCTGCTGAAAAAAAGTCCAGTATGTTCTGTAATCCCCTAACCCACCTGTGCTTTGAAGCATAAGTGCTTTTCTATATGACTAATCGTATTATTCTTGTCAGTTATTCTGGATTACTTACGTAACCCTCCCCCTCTGGGACTCACTCTCTTCAGGGAACTTTTACCATAGAGATTCTTCAGGCAAGATATAAACACCTTAAAAGCACAAAGCCAGTTATTTATCGTCTAACCACACAATACGTTGTAGGACTAATGAAGTCGGCATTAAATCAACCCCCACTGAATGAGTCACTCGGTGTAATGGGCAAGTAGTCATCACTCAGGTAGGGGAGAGCAGGCCTCTGGGGCTCACTGGAACAGGCTGATCTGTGCTACTGCTGAGTTGCTGTCTTCCAATTCCCCTTTCTTTCTTCCCATTAGGATTTTATACCCTTTATGTGAGTGTTGTTCCTTGAATCCTTGAGGAGCCAGATTTCCCTGTCTCAACAATCTTACTYGTGTCTGCAACTTTACGTTTCTTATCTCGAATGCTTCCAGCCTGTGCACTCTCTCACAGCTCCCTCTCACGCCCTAGCAATTTTCTCAGAAGGAAACTGAGAACAGTTGCACAGCTGCGTTGTACTTAAAGTAGGTCTGGAATCACAGATAGTTGAACTCCCGGGAGGAGGGTTACATGGAAGTGGCCTGGTTTACATTTCTTCTCAATTAGTTCATCTTGCACTGTGAGCTTCTTTTCTCGTACATACTTATTTCACATGGATGATTCAGTCTTCCTCTTCTGTAAAATTAATCTTTATTATATGGTTCAATTGCTGTCCAAAATTTTAACTTTTTGGAAAGTGTTCTTGACATTCTCTCCAGATTGCATTCCTGGTTTCCCTTAAGATGTAATGATTGCTGTTCAGGACCAGAGCAAAAATTCCAGAGAGAGAAATTARCTACCAATAGACTGCCTTCCATCAATTTATAGCTAGACACTTTGGACCTTTCACAAGATCSCTGTCGAGTTCCACAATTTAATTGAATTATATACTGTGTGAAAAAGTGATTCTTCAGTTTTATTTAATGTGATTACATGATTATTGCAGTCCATGATCTTTTTACTGTGGGATTGAAAGAGCCTAACAGTGGCCATAGTGAAGYAGATCACTGGGTCCATCTAACCCACTGTGATGTCTGTAAAATTACCATAGATAAATGACAGGGAAGGCTACATAGCAAGTATATGATGAGGAAACATATTATGAATTATTTGCATTGTATTCTTAAAATAATAATTTTCATCTCAAGGACTTCTGAAATTGGGCCCTGACTTGTTAACCTTGAATAAGATCCTGTCATTACCACATTTCATCATCTTACCGCTAGTCTTCTTCCCTACAGAATGAATAAATATATTGAGCTGCCAAGGTCCATTCACAGATCTCTTGAAGGAATTCACTAGAAACCTTCTTCCACCTGGAAAACTGTATTTTTTTCCTGCAGTTTCCTTGTTTAAATAGCTATTGCTTCATGAAGGAATCTCTTCTTMTGGCTTAATGTCATGATTGCTGTTTTGTGAAGTTTGGGTTTTGTTGTTTTTTTTGTTTTTTTTTTTTTTGTAAAAGGGTTTTAAGAGTGGCTTCATCAAAAGACTTTAGAAATTTAAGCAAACAAGCAGAACAAGCAGATCATTAACCTTCATGATAACCTACATGATTCTGACTGCTCCAAGGAACACCAGTAGGCTCTTGAGATATGAGGCATCCTTACATGAAGTCACTTTAACTCTTCTTGGTTGCTTTATTCGTGTGTCTATTACGAGTATGCATTTTTAAATTACTACTATTTCACCTGGGACAGGCATAGAGGCCAGTATTACCGTGGATCTTCCATGTAACTCTTTTCAAAAATTGGCATCAATTTTCTCACTCTTCAGTCCTTAGATAACAAAATTTTGGGGGAAAAGTTGCATATCATTGCTAGCAGTTCCGTAAATTCATCCTTGAATTTTTTATTTATCTTTTTTGTGCTGTGGTTCATTTTACACACTTTTATCCCTTTCAGCAGTCTCATTTGCAAGCTGAAGATTCTTACATCATTTAATGATTTCAGACATGCAGAAATCCTTGTTCTGTATCTTTCTGGTCCTTCTCTTTCCAGCTCTAATATAGTCACAGAATGGCAGTGATACAMGTCTAATTTCAAAGTCAGAATTTCTTTGTACATATCTAGTTTGAGCCTGTAGGTGTAAGTAATGAAAGCCACTGTGTGRAACTTAGTTCTTAGAGCTCTCATGAGGCCTTAGCTGACTAATATACCCAGAAAGTCCATACAACTTATAGTCCCAGCTTAAGGATCTCAAACATGGGCTACATATTGCATTCAGATACCTTGATCAGGTTACTGTCTCACTTAGGAGCCTTTTCCTCTGCTCCAGCAAAGCAGATGGTAGCTCCATAGTTTGGTTGTGTATTACCTGCCAAATGGATGGATTTGGTGCAGTGCTCACTTGACAGCATAATTTCCCATTCTTTAKAGCATGAAAATATGTCTTTTTCTTAGGAGGGCTGTCCTTCAGATTCTGTTTGAAAAATTACTCTGTGACTCTTCCTCTTGTGTTGTTACTTAATTTCCCAAGTGTGCCACTCTGCAGAGACAGTTTTTGGAGAGGAATGAAACTCTCAGACATTGCAACTGCAGAATTGCAATTCCTGTTCCTTTTCCTCTTCACTTCAGAGCCCCTGATAGATTTCATATCACTGGAAAGAACTAAGAGTGTTTAGAGCCATAGTCCTTTCTGGTATCCCAGAGACACTACTGATTGATTAAGATGCCCATAGCTCTTCCTGTAGTTGCTTTCTAAATGGTACCAACAATTTTGTTGGTCAGAAGGGCTTTCAAGACCATGAGGCTGCACTAGCAATAGGCTGTACCATCTCAAGTCATTAGGTATTTTTTTTCTGAAAATATTTTYTATAGTTTTGAGTGTAGAAAGTTGTCAATATGACATTTTCTTTGTTCACTCTTGGAAGCATATTACTGAGGTACTTGATTAAGTTCTTTAAGTGAATTTTTGTTCCTTTGGATCTTGCATTTGAAAATTATTTTTTCTGCAGTCAGATGCTTTCTATTTAAATGCTGGTAGCAGTTCAATCAGTCACTCAGTTCCTAAATTACTGTGGATGTTAGTTATAATTGAGAAACTGTTGTTACAGTGTTGCAGTGGCTGTTTAGAAATCTCATTGGAAGCTGTGTATCCCCAACAAGTCCATGTGCCAGTTCATGATGTTTAATTCATATGTACAGTTTCTGCATGTAACATTTTGCATAGGTAGTGATCTTACAGCCTTTGAGTGATTTGATGTGCAAACTTCCATCTGTTCCTCAGGCTAAAGAAAATACTTTTAAAATACATAATTCTCTTTCTTCTCTACTGTTACTTGCAAAAGATCATGAAATKACATAAACCACGGCAATTCCTTTAAACATATTCTGTTTACCTCTTCCCACTCCCACTTTGGATCATGGCAGTGCTCAGACTCAGGAGAAGTGGGAGGAAAAACACTTCTTTTAGCTYAAATGCAGTGCTTTATTCAGTTTACAATACAATATGGTAAAGAAAGGAAGAGGAAACATTTGCACTGTGAACAATGTCACGACWTTTAGTTTTTGGTAGAATAATGATTCTTTTGTAAACCATCTGCTATCATTTTGCACTACAGGTTATTTAAGTAGATGACATGATGCAAGTACTTTGAAGTAATTTCCCTGATCCTGTATTTCCTTTTATTATGGCAATAACAAAAAATATTGTTATGATTTAAAAAATYATGTTAAAATGACCATTTTTTATCTGTAAATCTAGCCATTGCAGGTAAAATTTGCTTTTCCCTGTTTTCTGTGGCAAAYATTTGCTTTAGAATTCTTAAAATCAGAGCTTTCCCCCCCACCTTTTTCTCTTTTCTTTCCTTCTCTTCCCCCACACTCTCTTCAAAACAAATTATAATCAGGTAGTGATTGGCAGCCGTTTTTAGCACTAATAATCAGAGCTGAGCAATTTTAGCACCTATTGTGTTCCATCTGCAGGATCATTTTCTTGTCCTGTAACACACTAGGTAGCATAAATGATTGATTTAATAAAAAAATTATCTTGCATTATAAAGCAACCTATTCTGCTTATTGCCAGAGAGACTACTGTCTCTGAAGTATCCTAACAAAATCTCTCTCCATTCAGGGAACAAATAAATTATCTTATCATTTGATTTTCTGTGTAAAATCTCAGTGTTCTATCAGAAGGTTCATATTTCAAGGTTCAGAATGTGATCTCCTTTCCAGGGAGTACAATAGACCTCTTATTTCCTGTAAAACCACTGGAAAATAACCTCTTCTGCCAGCCCACAAGCTCTCTACAAAAAAAGATAAAATACAGTCACTAAATATTTTGTTGTCCTAGGCAACAACTTGTTCTGCCTTCACTAGCTTAGAAGAGGCCTGAGTAAAGAAGTACGTTTTACTGGCTTAACCTTTTAAGTGTTGATGAGCTAGTAAGAAAAATTGGATTTCTATTTTAAAATAATGCCATTTTACAGATCAAGCTGATATTAATTTGGAAATTTCATACACATTCTATTTTGAATTTTACCTCTGAAATGTGTAGGCTTAGGATAGCATCCTTCAATGCAACAGGAACTGTCAATTGTAGTAAAAGATAGCTGCCCTAAATAATTTCTTTACACATATTTTATTTTGTAGACAATATTTGTGTTAGAATAAATTTTTTGTTTCAAATGTTTGCATTTTCTGCCCACCAAACCTACTTCTCACAGTTTTATGGCATCTTAAAATAGATTATGTTGATTGAAGGTCAATATAAAGTCCTAGATAAAAGCAAACAACAGAATTGTGTTAATATTGTAAACTAAACCTCTGCCTTTCCTTTAAAATAATTTACAGTGATAAAAAACATGAAGAAGTATCCCTTCTTGCAAAGAAGTAACGCTGCAGAATTTATTACATAATGTTTTCAAGAACTGCAGTACTATTTTAGTGCTTTTAAAAGAATACTGTGTTCACTAGTGTGCAAAGGAGAAATCTTTCTTCTGTAGAATCTTCTTAAATCTTTTTTTCTGCTTCTGCATTTCTCTGTAAGATATTGTGAGCAGTTGATATTTCCAGTAAAAATTCCTGAGTATATCAGATCTTGGCTAGCTTGATTTGTCTTCTGTTTGCAACTGATTTCAATAGTTAAAGGTGAGGAGGACTGAATGGCAGTCATTTTAACTACAAAGATGTAGAAGATCAGAAATATTTCAGAAATTTTTTCCCTGTGTAGCAGATTCTGTTAACGTTCTCAGGTGCGAGAGCCARTGCAGTGCTGTGCCATGTAGACCTATCAGTGTGATTAATGTGCCAGAATTAGGGCAGCAGCCTTACCCTGAGACTTTTGCTTCATTCTCCTGTCTCACATTGTTCAGAGCTGCTTTGGATATCTCTGCAATCCACTGTGTTTGTACCATACAGGTGCAATYCTGGATTTCAAAAAAGACTGAAAAGCGTTATACCAAGATTATTAATAGAAGTAAAGTCAAAATATTTCAACACAGAATATTTGAGGGGAAAAGAAGTATCTACTCAGCTATAAAATGTTCTATTGCAGCCTACAGCCAACAGGGCTTGAGTCCTTAAAGTCACCTTCAAGGAATTTTGTCCTTCCCTGTTTTTAAATTTCAAAGGAATAAGGTTTCAGTCACTTTCCGTGAAGGACAGTGCACAATTCTAATAGCTGTTGGTGCCGAGAAACCTGTCATATTCAGTCTGTATTATTTCAAAATTGCATACCATTATCTCAAGTTATAAATTTTCTGTAGATGTAAATAACACACTGGCAGCCTGAATGTTTACATCCTTGAAATAGTTATTGGCAGGTGTTTGTGATCCCTTTCATAATGATCGAGACATTACAAGGTTATGTACATTTAACTCCTGATTTCTATTCCCACCTCAGTTTGTACTTTCTCTACTGCTTATTTTAAAGAATGTTCTTCATACCACGTAGAGATCTTGAAAATGCAGTTTTTATCCTACAGTAGTATGTATATGGATTTGAATGTACTGCTATAATTTGAAAAAGGATTTGAGAAAATGCAGTTAGGCTTGAGGGTTGGTGCAAAGATACTCAAAATGTTATTCAGATAATAAATTACAACATAGCTGTTGCAAATCTATRAGTCTGTTAATAGAAAATTAGAGATCTTTAGTTTTATGGGGTTCAAAACAGAAAATCCGTTTCAAAATCTATTAGAATATTTTATCTGTGTTTTTTTTTTCTAATTGAATTAAGCGCCTGATTCAGATGCACTAATGACAGAAGCTACTGGAAAATATACAGTTAGACCTTTGTTTTTCTTTTCTGCATGTGTTGAAAGTTGGATCAGAACCTGTCTGAGCTAATCAGGTTGTTTGAACACACTCATCAGTAAAGGGCATATATCAGTTTTATAAAATAGCATTTTTGATCACTCTTGAGGCATCAGCCAAGCAGCTGGCCATCCTGATTTTCTCAGGGTCAAAACTTCATGCTACCCTTTATCTCCTCTTCTACATGCATGATCTACTTGAAAACTGAAAACACAGTCATAATGTCTTTCTTTAAAATACTTTCCCCTCCAGTAAGCCACAAAGAAATGTAAATGCACTCATGTGCACACATAAAGCACAAGAAAAAWAATTATGCAGAGATAAGTATTTAAAACATTTGTGTTCCCACATGCAATATGCTTCTACTGTGTTTTCAGTGAACATAACCAAATGCAAGGTAGTTTTATGCTTCTGCTTTATAACTTAAATTTATGTAAGATTTATATAAGCAATAGATAAGCATCAAAGCCATAGCTGAAGAGGATGGATGGCAAAACACCAGGCTAGTTCATAAATTTACATTATTAAAGAGAAGTGATAGATCTATGCTGCTTCTTTAGTTGACACTGAGCAACAGTTTTCAGGCAAAATATTTTTTTCTTACGTGCTTTTAATAGCAGAGTATACAGTAGCACTAGTGCATGACATCCACCAAAAAAAGTCCATTATTTTAGGTTATCTGCTCCRATCTGAGAACATTTTTTTTTGTTAATTTGTGGCTCCCTGGAAATCAGAAGCATAAGATGCGACCATGTGAGAGAAAAAAAAAAGTGGCAGRAGTTTAATATGCCTCTAAGCATATGGAGAGATTGGCTTTGGAAATTCGCTGGAACTGAAGCGTGGGAAAGAGGAAACCAAGAACTGAGGAGAGTTAGTAGTAAATGAGGGAGATATATGCAAGGATGAGATGTCAGGAGTCAGAAACAAGTTCCATTAGATGCTAATGAGCTTAGCAAGAAAGATTAGAAATCCATTTTGAAGAAACAAACACAGACTATCTAAGTATCATATAAAACAGAAAAAAGATTAAAGTCCTTATTTTATGTCTAGAGAAAATGGAAGCAAATGACTACACAGACACATGGAAAGTTTCAAATGTTCAAAATTGCTTTCATGATTCAGTTTTCTCTGTTTTTCTTTCGTCAGAGCAGCTTGCTGACCCTTTGCATCAGGGAATCACMCTCAAAGTTCGATAGTGAGCTCCTAGAATGCTGTCTAAAACATGATCAAAAATTACAGTTTCTCTCAGTACTTTCATGGTGTTATTAATAAACAATACTATGGATGTCAAAATGATGATTTACAAAAAATGTGACAGATGGCCACATGTCATATATTACAGAAGAAATAAAACATTGGATAATGTTTCAGGTAAGGAGATTTCTGTCAAGAATGCCTTGATGTGAGAAAGAGTTTAAAAAAGATTCTTTGGAGAGGTTTCATTTAAGATGATGTTCTCGGCAAAATGTTTTCCTATGGATTTTGATAAAATGTACTTCAGCTTTTCACCGTAAGATTTCTAATGGTTGCTGAAATTCAGATAAGGAAGAGAAGCAATCTGGCTGCTATCTTCTCTGCATTACCCCAGGGATTTAACACAGATTATTCCMATGTGTCAAGGATAAAAACCCCCTCACTCTTTTGCAGGAGCTCCTGTTAAGCAAAATGGCTGAGATTTTGTGTTTATTGCTGACAATTTGTTATATTTCCATAAGCATCAGCATTTTAGCATCCCATTTGTTTGTGTTAACCTAAGTATTTTTTCCTGTAAGTATGGAATTAGCTGCTGCATTTTTCTACAAGGGATTGAGGGAAATACTGCTCATAATTAAACACAGACCAATTAATAGGAAAATGAATAATTTTATTTGGTCCTGAGACTCACTTATTTTTTTTTTTGACTGTGCATGTAGTGATTATCAAGACACTAAATAGTCTCAGAGGKTCTGGAATATAAATCTTCTGATGGGAAAATGTCAAGATAACTTTAAATGAATAGGAGGGTCAGAAACATGTTTACTGAGAACTGCAGAAATCTGTCATCAGAATCACAACACACATAATTCTGAATATGTCAAATCTTGTACTTGGATTCAGTCTTCATCATGTCCTCCTGATGTCCTCCAAGTAAAAAAATTACTAAAAAAAAACAAAACAAACAAACAAAAATAAGGAAAAAAATCCCAAAACCTTTCCCACATATCTCTCAGAGGAGCTATCTCTGTGTAACAAATCTTTTTTTGAATTGTAGGAGAGATGAGTATTAGTGATAATACACACAGTCAGTTCTTACATGCAACTATTAAATAATAACAAGTAGTAGAATGTTTTATTTACTTCAGAAGCTAGCTGACACTTGGCTCTGAAAAATACTGTGGGAAATCAGTTCTTTTCATTGTTCATTTTGTTTTCTGCTTCCTCTTTTTTATCTCATGGGCAGTTTCCTCTGAAACATTTTAGAACTTTGTTTTCTCTCTCTGTGAGTTTCCCACCTGAGTTCCTAATCCTGTTTAGCTGACATGCCAGAAGCAGGTAGTCTTGGAACATTAGGAACAAATACTGGTCAGTGCAATTCACATTCTGGGTCATATCTGGGGGTCTTATACCTTCAGTGCTTTCACCAAAGCTGCCTTGCCAGCAGCTGAAAACTTGGAATTCTTCTGTATCTCCTCATAAAACTTATTGATATTTTGGTAACCCAGCATACTTGTTCAGTGCTTTGCTTGCCATGAGGTCCTTGGGAATGTTTTAAATCCATGCACTCAAGTGTCTGTGGTGGTGGGATACCATGAGGTTTTCAGTTGATATCTGAAGCTATATGCAAAGGAATATTAAAAAAATAAGCATTATACAATAATTTAACAGGGTGATATAATTTAATGTGTACTTACCCTGATCTGCTTTTTGTGTTATGTTTAATTTGCTTATGGCCTCTCTCCCCTGGTTTTTATTTTTTAACATTTCTCTTTTGCCAGTGTTTATATGGTATTACAGCACGAGCAATAGAAGGCTAACAATATTCTCAGAGAGCTTTAACTCAACCAGTTTCTCTCCTCACGGATTTGCAGAACCCTCAGTYACATTATTGGTATTTTAGAGTGCTTCTTCTAATCAGCCATTCCTAAAATGCTGCAAGTTCAAAAGGATTTAAAGCACAACTTTACTGAATTATTCCAAATAAAGGGCAATGTTGGGCAAAATTCATAACTGTGTCTTTCATCTGCCCATTATATTAATTACCTATTTTACATATTCCACTTATTAAGTGCATGGAAGTTGAGCAAGACATTGCATTATTGGAAAACCCTGCTTTTYCTATGCATGTGTTAATTTTTAAGTTTCTTGTGGTGATGTGTCCTATGGTATGCAATCATGCATATACTGGTAACTTTCCTGATTATTTTATATTTACTAAAATAAATTGGCTTAAGAAACATACACTGTTTTTCATAATTTAATCACAGTTATGAAAAGAAAATTTTGGAATTTAATCAAATTTTTAAAAATTAAATAGCATTTTAAAATCTGTATAATTTTAAAATATCTAAATATTTTAAAAATCATCTTGAAAATTTTATTTATCTGGGTGATCCCTTRAAATTGCAGACAATTGGAAAGAAATCATTACTGTTTTCTTTGACATGTGTTGAAAGTGCTAAATGGTATTCTGCTTTAGCAAAAGAAGGATCTGTGAAAGGATAAAATTTCATTTTCTGACTGTATCAGTGAAATTCGTATTTACAACTCCTAGGAGTTGTCTAGCTTCTTGCTATAATTGAAGATTGCAGCCATTTCTCTAATGTGATTCATCTAGTTCTAAAGCAAATGCTTAAATTACATCAAATGAGTCATGCCTTAAAGGTGCTTATTTTTCCTGTTAATTAAAGGGGCCTTTGCATGAGTACTGAGATTTCTATTGCAGACCTTTTCTATGCCATAAGATGAATATTGCTCTGAATYCCTTCTTGGCTTTGTACTTCGGAAAATTCAATAGAAATTATTGACATAAAATTGTGATAACCAGGAAAAATAATATTTAAAAATAGCTTCAGTATCCAAACTTCTGAGATGAAACCTGTTTCCCCTAGAAACCTGTTTCTTACTTGAGGAAAAGTCTCGGTAAGTTCTGAGGAATTGTAGCACACTGTCGTATACCAACACGTTTTATCATTAACAGCCACTGGATGTACCAGACTGCTAAATGCTGCCTACTCCTTAGGAACATCATGTATCATATGTCTGGCTTTTTTCAGTCCTGCAACTATGCCTCTCCTACTTCTGTGGCATTTGTATCACAAAAGAGAGCTTTCACCATGTCTTTTTAAATCTACACTCCTAGTTATGAATAGAAAGAATACCTAAAGTAAATAACCTCCTTTTCCTGATCTGTCTTTTTTTCTGAAAAAGTCTAGAATAATCCCATATAAAACAGATTTTTCAATTCCCTTTTTTAAAATTCCTGTACTCTATGCAGAACCTGTGTTTTTTATTCAGTCAAGATAAATCCCACTCAAATAGCAGACGGGATTTAGTAAGGGCAGTGCTCTTTGCAGCTATGCCTACAGATTTGAAGCTATTTGCACTTCCTAAGGATTAATTCTGTATATGATGATAATTTGTAAACTTCATAGCAACATAATAAATGTTAATTCTGTGTTCAGCCGCCAAACCAAGCACTTGCTGAAAGTATAGCTCTGCACATCTTTTTGGTTCAACTAATGTATCTGCTTTACATTTGAGGCCTAGAAAACTTTATAAACATTCTTCTAGTGTTCTCTTAGAAAATATATATGTATATGGCAAAGAAGGATGAAATCTGATTATGCTTTCCTATGAGCTGAAAACAGAGGAATCATACAGACATTGTTTAAAATCATACAGACATTTTGTTTAAAATACAAAATAGTTTGAATATGATCTTACAGTTATAAAAAGGCATGTTATCAGAACATATTTTTAAGTGTCCTTGATATTTTTGTGCATCATCTTAGTACAGTTTTGCACATATCCCCAGAAAGATACTAGTATGTGCTTCAGGGAATTGAGAGAAGAAAGAAAAAAATCACCAGAGAGCTTAAAAGGTATCAGTAACAGAATTTAATACTCTTGCCAATATTGCTATGGACTACAGAAACAATGTGACAGAATTTTGTAGGTTTGAGGTTTAAAACCAGATGTCTAAGTCATGCCTTCAACTGCTAAAAAAATAAGATTACACCAAAAATAGACATTTCATTTAGCTAAAGTAAAAAGAAGGTTCATGACGTGAAAAATTAGAAACAACTGTCTCTCTAAATGAATAGTGTAAATATCAGCATTTCATAAATTTAAGGTAGGTGAAAACCAGCATCATAGTCCTGTGACGAAAAGGAACTTAGCAGGACTCTCCCCAGCTGTAATTTGTATGATTCAGTAACAATAACACTTACTARCTTTCCCACCAAGCGACATATATTGCGAGATTTGCCTACAAGATGGCATTTTCGAGTCATTGTAATAAAAGAAAATTCCACTAGGTGGGTCTGGTGCTCTTCTAACAGGGATCGAGAATGTCAGTGCGCAGCAATTCTGTGCTCTTCTTTTTCCTATGTTGTTTTCCTAACTATTCTGAGTATGTCAGAATTTAAACATTTAATTATACTTTGGATGTTTGCACTAATATTTCTTGATTAAGGATAAAATATCCATGGTCAAATAAGACCAAGATATGGGACTTTAATAATTCCATTGCTAAGTAGTTGGTATTTCTCTTACTCTTGCTAGTGTTTATCTAAACTTCTAGAGCTGTGTTTTATTTCAAAATTACCTTAAATTTATAAACTTGTACTGTAATCACAATGGACTTGCATTTTTTTTCTGTGAAGTACCAATCTAAGTAGAATTTTAAATTAGTAAATTTATTGTATTTAAAATAGCTTTATTGTCTGAGGTGGAATGTGACAACAGAACACGAACAACCAGGGGAACTTTCTTTTTGTATGGGCCATTGCTGAAATTAGGATGGTGATTTGAACAAGTCTCTAGAGCTCTGCTATAGCCCAGTGCAGCAACTCATATTTTTACTAAAAATAGTTTATATTTATCACCTGTCCCTTTGGAATTCCACTGTTTCACAAATACCAACTACTTTTTTTCTCAGATAGCCTGAGATATGCAACTTCAGATGTGTAGTTTGCATGTTCTCAACTTGTGTTCTTCTTTAAAGGCTGTTACTGCTATTTGASACCTGAAGGCCTTATTGCCCAAACACCTGCATCTCCCAGATGTGTCAATCTGCTCTRGTAAAAGGTGTTATTCATTACTGCAAATCCTGCCCTTTTGAGAAGGTTTAGAATGGRTTGCTGGTTTWAAAAAAGGGTAAGATTTTTATWAAAAAGRRKMTKRAAARSYTTTYCYTTTTTTTTTTTKTGCCATTTCTGATGTTGCACAGTTGGTTATTTTTGCAAACATGGTACTTGTTTCCATGCTAGGTAACTACTGATATTTCCACAAACAAACTACAGAACTCTGTTTCAGCTGTGTTTGCATTTTCCTAATATGCTAATAAATGAGTTTCAGAATATTACAGAGAAAAATATAGAAAATAAAGTGTGACAGGTTTGATAAGTTCTCAGTCTGCATACCAGAAAATCAATTCTGATAATGTTTTAAAACGAATTCACTATACGTGGTCTTACTTCTGGTAGACATGTGGGCTCATATACAGCAAATATAAGCCTATTGACGATAGCCCTGCTGAAACACTCAAAATTATCATCACAGAGGTCCACAATGCAACACAGCCTCACATCAGGCCAGAAATGAGAGCTTTTATCATGTACTACTGATAATCACACTTTATCTGATACCTGTTTTCTTTTTCCTTAGCTCACTGTTAAGAAAGCTTCTAAAATCAGGCTGTGCATKTTCTGTTAAATATAAAGGTGCAGAACATCAACTTGTCAGCTATTTTCATCTAATGCCATGCCACACAGCCTRTGCAGGGAACTGCATTGGTGCCCCACTTTACCAGAATAATCTTATTTATTTTTGTGTTAAGTGTAGAATGGAGATCTACTTCAGTCATTGATCAAAACTAGAAGTAGAGGTATTTCTCTGTATGCAAGGATCTCAAAAGATGGCAACATCCAAAAAGGATTCATCAAAAAGAGTAAATCAGCTGAAAAGTGCTATGACATGTTTTAAAAAACAATTACTTGGCTGGCAGCCATAGAAAGCTCCATCTTTCTATAATCAAAAAAAAAAAGTGGTACACTTATTCTCATACTCATTCTTTCATCTTGCAATAGCCAACTGTCCATATCAGAAGTGTTGCAAAGGTGTGGTGTAAATGCCTTCTAAGTTCTAGGAAGCTTGCCTAAAAAATGCCAGGTAAGTAGAAAATCAAATGTGCAATGGACTGTGGTTCCTGTATTGAAATACCTTTGTGACCTTTATTATTCTAGAGAAACATAAGGCCAACTAGAACTAGATATTTCAATACAGAAATTGTCTTGAGGAGAAATTAACTGTATTTTTACTCAAAT
Source organism: Malurus melanocephalus (assembly GCF_030028575.1). Taxonomy (NCBI): domain Eukaryota; kingdom Metazoa; phylum Chordata; class Aves; order Passeriformes; family Maluridae; genus Malurus; species Malurus melanocephalus. The sequence continues at coordinate 3,782,142 of NW_026623248.1, read as the reverse complement.
ATAATTAAACACTCAGTAAACAGTACTGGGCGCAGAAATTTGGGCACTTTACAAAACTAATTTCTTTTGAGTTTCTCAGTGAATTTGGAGCAGACAGGCCTTTGAACTACAGAAAAACTACCCAGTTTTTATGATTAAAACCCAGAATCTCATGTGTTAACAACTCGTGGAAGTTTGCTTTTCTTCTCACTACTGCTGCTTGACATAACCAGGAACTATCATTGTAACCGATACTRAGGCATTTGTGGGTGTGAGGTACTAGCAAGGAGCATTATTTTTAACTTTTTTTTTCCTAAGCAGTAAAAAAGCAACAATACTAGTGCTGCTACAATACGCCTGTGCTTCAGTTCTGCCCACAAGCCCTACTTTAAACAAAGGAAGAGTACACACTTAGAGAATTCCATTATTCATGATCTACAAAATCTATGTGTTATATGAAAACAAAATAATCTTCTGCCAACATTTGGACATTTCAAACTTGTCTTACTCCTTAAAATAAAAAACATAGGGGTCAGCCATCTTGGCATGAAAAGCTGTTTCATATGGTTCATAACCTGCATTGCCAGAATTGACCTTGAACTCAGAAGCCTGAAAGTGTATTTCTTTTCTCTTGGTATTTCAAAAGAATATTAATATCAAGTCCTAAATACTGTTTGTCCTTGTGAGCTTTATTTCTACAGTAAACTCTTAATAGTATGTTGTTTCTCAGGAGAACACATAAAATGTTGCAGATTAGCCTGGCAGATTTTAGATTGTCCTGGTGGTTCCTGATACACCACGACAATTTTGGAAACTACTGGAGACAGAAAACTTTGAAGAATGGTTTTGATTAGAATTCTGATTTCGCACGTGTTTTGCAAAGCCATTATAACATTCATTTCCATCTGGACCAGCTAGGATAGTACTTGTTTAATTCTGTGTAAGTGTCTGTAATTCCTGGTGGATTTGTACTAGCTGCAATAATAAGCAAGCAGCAGACATAACCTCTCTGGCTTATGGTACATTACCAAATTAGTTGTGACTTTAGAGCAATGAATTCCATAGCTATGTCTATATTAGTAAATCAGATAGTGTTGAGAAAATGTGTCCAGGCACTAGAGCACACATTCAGAAGGACACAGGTATCCTTTTGGCATATAGCTGCTAGCACTGAAGAGGTGCTTGAAAAAAATGAAATTTCTTTCTTGCTTCTTCCTCTATTTTTTCTGCTCATTGCATTGGATCCTGGTATTCTGCAAAAGGCAGGAGCATTTGTGCCCTCAGCATGATTTTTACCCTGGTATCATAAAATATATACATGAATTAAACCAGTTGAAAAATATCCTGTGTTATCTGCAATGACAGACACGTATCTTTAACTCCCCATCCTTTTTGTCTTAGTTGTACCAAAACTCATCTTCATTACTGTCTTGCTGTAACAACACAGTATATGAAGTTCTAATGACTTGCATCGTGATGGGGAGTTTTAATTAGTGATAAAAGTTTTCCATTTCTGTCTTTCTCACAATACTGTCATACAAGGAGCAGATGAAAGGTTTAAATTTTAATGTGTACTCCAGCATACTCCTTTGATTTGTCTTGTAAGTACTCTTTGGCAGCCTGCCCTTATTACTGTGTTTTACTTTATTACTATACRTAATTTTGAAAAATGCACTAAGAGTTGATACAAAGTATGGGTGMGAATAATCTAGGACTTGCTGTTATATATCTTCCCTTATTTTCTTATTTCCAACAATTTTGCTCTGCTTTTCAGCGATGTCACATTCTGTGTCACCCAGGTTTTTGGATTGCTTTCTAATTCTGATAGAAGCTGTAAATCGAAGCCTGCTACTTCCTCCATTGCTCACTCTGTAGACATTACAACTTTAACTTTGTAAACTCTTCGGAGGAGGAATCACCATATTATTTGCACAGTGCTTGGCACAGTGACTTTCTGACTCGGATTGTCTATCCATTCTGGTAGAAAAATTACCTATATCCATATTTCATTATGAGTGATTTTAATTTTATTTTCATTTGATAGGGTAAGAGGCAAGCAAAACATACCCTTGTCTATCCATTCTGGTAGAAAAATTACCCATATCCATATTTTGTTATGAGTGATTTTAATTTTATTTTCATTTGATAGGGTAAAAGGCAAGCAAAACATACCCTTGCAGCTGTCCTGAATCAACCAGGTGGCTCTGTTTGCCTGCACTKCAGCAAGAAGGTGTGATTTCAGAGGTCTCATACATGCTGGCTTACCCCATGGAAGGTGGTTTATCTTTTACAAATGAATTGTAAAGATTTTACCTGAGCGAATATCTGTTGAAACTCACGGTGCCACAGGTGTGSTGTTGTCAGTGGCTGTGCTACCCAGGTACATCAGCACAGGCTGAGGTCACACATCTGGGCAGCTGTTCCCTTGGTGCTTACYGACATCTCAGCCTGTGACTTGCTTCCATTGGGAATCTTTGCCTGCTTCCTGGTGGGGCAGGGATGGCACAGGGGAAGCCTGGCACTGCGCTGGAGTCAGCTGTGCCTGGCAGGTGGGGCGGTGTGGGCACAGAGAACCCTCCCCTGTGCCTACAGCTCTTCCAGGCTGGCAGTGCCGGAGACAGAAATGACTCAACTCATCTGTAAGATCCCGACGGAAGTCTCGAGCGCTGTTATTTAAAGCTGTAGTGTTTCCAGGCTGAACCGAGCGGATGTGTAACACATGCCACAGAGCCTCATYGTCTGTCTGGTGGAGTCACTTTGCAGAACACTTACAGCAATGTTTCACCACTGGTGCTTGAAAGAAATGGATTTTGAGAATAGGTGGAGGAACAGGATTTAGGAAGAGTCCAGAAGCAACAGGGTCCCGCACGACATGGGGCTCCCCAGGACAACAGGRCAAGGCCCAGCCCCATCCCACCATCCCAGCCAGAACAGGGCATTTGGGGGGGCCAGGACAGCCCCAGGGATTGGGTACTTTCCTTGGGGAGGGAATGGGCTGCACTGGGATATCGGGATGTTGGGATCAGGCACTGTGTGGGGCTGGGATCAGACATGGCCCCCGGATTGTTGTGCAGGGCTTCCCCATGGGGTCCCCCATGATGCCATTGACACCCGAGGGAATGCACCCCAGGCCTCACCAGAAGCACAGAGGCAGCTGAATGCAACAAGGCCATGGCATGAGCTTAGTGACTTCTTTTCTTCCTTCAGTTGCTAAAATCATCTAGAATGTAACAACCTTGCTTCTTCTGTAGTGTGCACTATATCAGTATTTTTGAATTGGCAATTTGAGATTGTTTAGATCTTTTTCAAGTTCAGAGATTTGGGTGTAGTAGTCTACTTGCTTRTGTCATAGARTCACAGAATGGTAAGGGGTTGGRATGGACCTTAAAGATCATCTAGTCCCAAACCCTGCTGCCATGGGCAGGACTCCTCCCACTAAGCTGCTCAAGGGCTTATCTAAGCAGTTCAACTTTTTTTATCTGAGTTGAATATGAAGCTTAGTGAATTGTTATTGTTTGGCATGGTTTACCTCTGTTTCTGTAAATTAATTTCAAACTTCAGGTTTGAAAATTGAGGTTTCTGAAAATTGAGTTGATCAGACTATGCAGGCTGCTAGAAAGTTGACACTTTCCACAAAATATCACATTTTTTCCATTTAGGTCTTTTTCAGTGGCAAATATGAGAAAATAAGTTACGTTGGATGAAACATTGTGCTTATTATTAACAAAGAAATATATTCGTTAGTTAGTCTAATATTTAAATTCATAAAAATGTAGCTAGATTGTTTGGTAATTTTATTCTTTAGCACAAGCATATTAGTTAATTATCCTTGCTACTTTGTAGGCATTCTCCAAGGTCAGTGGAGGGAAATAGGTACCTCCTGTGACTAATTATCGCAAGCTAAACTGTTGGTTTACTCTGAAATTGTGCTTCTGACCTCTGCTGTTGAGTGGTGACTGTAAAATGGGGAATAAAATGGTGCTAATATCCAGATTCCATGTTACTGAGCTCTGTTCTGTTGGAAAGTTTCCTCTTTACATCTGGATAGTGATCTCTTCTGCAGTGGTTGGATATAATAGCAATGTTTGCATCATAGCAGTGACTGCATGTTGAGTAATATGCCAGAAAACTTCTGATCTTATGAGTCACCAAATCTGAGTGGTGTGGTGATCCTCTGGGCTGATTTGGAGGGTGGAGCAGGAAGAATTTCAGAATGTTTCTGATCATTCTCGAAGTGACCCAGGAGCTTCTTGTTTCTACTGCATCAAATATACCATAAAAGTCAGGTAAAGAAATGTTCTTACCCATTTGCAGAAGCAGGCAACAGCCAGAGGAGCCAGTCTGTATGCTTTTTGAGGTGGAGTTTGGATTTTGGGGTAATTCAGAAGGCAGAAAATTTCATCTAAAAAGATTTGAAAGCAACTGATCTTATTTCTGAAGCAAAATACTTCCACTTAGGAAAAGGTCACGTATCCCATAGTTGTGGAGAAATTTCTAAATGTTAAAATTGATGCAGACTTCCAAAAATGTTGGTGCTGGTAGTACTGCTTGATATTTTTGCAACTTTCATGCCATTAACTGGTTTGTGGAAATCCTCTGATTGACACTTTTGTTATCATGTAGTATTTACAACTTCAAAACTTGAATTTTCTTCTTTTCCAGCTGCAGTAAGAATACTGACAAACCAGCAGAGCATATGAGTTTTTTAAGGATTTAAGAAAAACAGTAAAGTCCTGTGTATGATGAAACAGTATATAGGTTTTAGAAAGTCATCAAGGCCATTCTCTACTGATGGACTTAGGTAGGATAAGGTAGGTACTGGTGGAGTTAAAAACTATTTAAAGAAGGATTTTTTGAGAATAGTGATRGGCTGTTAGATTGTGAACAGAACAAGATTAGGGAATGTTGGTGGGTTCTGAAATTAAATGGCATGAACTGACAGATCTCTATTCAGCAAAAATCTGATTCTTACCTCCAAAAGAACAGGTGATGGTGTCTGAACTACATAGTGAGAGTGGTCCCTGGAGCAGGCTGTCCTGAGAACTATGCCACAGAGAGTGCTAATTTGCCACCCCAGGGTGAAGGCTATCAGTTGATTAACATGTATGATCAGCAGTGTGGTGCCTGGGCTCACTCTCTGGCTCCRTTCCACTGAGCAGTTTAGCCATAAAACAGAGCTATCCTTGCAGGAATGAGCAGCTTTTCTCTGCAGGCTTCAGGCTCGCTAATGGGCAGTGCTCATTGATTCAAAGGCAAGTTGTGGTTTAGTCTTGTTCAGTGGGTTGCTGCTTTGCTTCTCTTGCCTTGCTTTATAAATGATGCAAGCCCTTCTGCTGGAGCATTGGCAGAACCTGGTGCCTATGATGGAAGGAAAAGAGCTTATACCTCATTCTCTTTCATGCAGTCTTACAGCAATTTTACTTTGAGATAAAGGCAACTTCTGAGCAACCTAGCCAAGTAATCTGATTTTGTGTGTGCCATAAAAAATKCCCTGGCACGCAGTCATGAGTCCCATTCTACAGGATTTTTTTTTAAGTAATTGGAATATATATATATACATACAGCAGCTAATCAAATCCAGATCACTGATCTTTTACTCTTGGGTGCAGTGGGTGAATTAGATTTGCAGCCACCTGTATTAGTTTTTATGAGAACTATAATTCTTTCTTTCCCTACTGCACAAAAAGGACTACTTCCCCAGAAGAGGTTGGAGAAAAAAACAGGAAAATATGGAGCTCTAGTCCCAGACTTCAGCTTTTGTTCAGAATCTGACCCAGTTCACTCTCCAGTGCTATGGTAGTAGTTCCAACAGGGTATGACAGTTCTTTCATCTGGAAGGTTTTCAGCAGAGGTCATTCCTGAGCTAGGAGGAGGCAAATGCTTATCTCTTGAGATTTAATGAATTAATTCTGATTGCTTAGATGGGTTCTGCAACCTGTATTATCAATATTTCTAAGTGGTTATGGTTCTTTTTGACCAACTACCTGTTTACATGTGAGTAATTCCTCTTAAGCTGTTTTTCTGAAACCCACAATGAAGCCGGAGATGCACTGGCTCTTACATCTTGGAGGATCTTCTCATCTTGATTATTCCAAGCATTCCAACATTCCAGCATCATTCAGCTGTTGGTCACAGCAACAAGGAGTGATGGCACCAAATACTAAGCCATGTCGTTCTATGATTGGAAAGCAAAAGAATCTCTGTGGTAGGCTGATACATCTGCTTTTTCCTAAATGATTTGGAATAGACTGTGAAGTTTTTTGCATTTGCAGAGCCTACCATGTTATTAAACTGCACCAAAGAACTAACTCCTGTATCATGGCGGGGGGMGGGTATTACAGAAAGCATTCAAAATGGTGATCAAGAGAAAGAGCACCCCCMGAAGGGAAAGCAACTCTCTGGACCTGCAGGAGAGCTAACTATAAGTGAAACWGAGAGCTCTCAAAAAGTGAAGCCACCAGACAAGGTATTTTGCTTTTTCATGTCACAGCTTTCATGGGTGTGTGGTTTTGGTGGGAATAGATGTCATAATTTCTAGTTTTAGCAGACAGCATCCAGGACTTGATGTGTTGTCCTTAATGTCTCTACTAACCACTTGTATATGTGATCACAATATCCTTTATAGACCATCTCTCTGTTTTATGTTTCACCCTAAGAAGCTGATGGTTTTTTAATATTCTTTTCTGATGTAAGAATTATACTAGCCCCCAAAGTAAAGATGGAATCTCATTGTTACTGTAAAAGTCAAATGTCTTGCAGAATGTGAGTATTCCAAAGAAGAAATAGAAAATCAAATTTCAAATCAAATTTCAAATCAAATTTCAAATCAAATTTGAATCAATGTACTGGAAAGAAAGTAGCATACTTTGTTATTTGTAGTCTATCTACTATTAATGAATTGATCAGCACATTTAGATGATGRCACTGGAATAGCTGTCTATCTAGTTTTCAATTTGTAGATGCTTAGCTGGCCACCTTAGCTGGCCACCTCACATTTTCCAGATTTTCTCCTTGTGCTGGTTTATTAAGTTTGACTTTTGTTTACTGAATTTACTAATCCGGATAACATAAGCTTTGAGGCTGAGAGGCTTTCCAAATCTTCTATAACTGATGCTATAGGACACTGCAAATAGGACCTTCTGGATTAGCAGTGGGCATGCAGATTTGCATTATCTACTGCTGTACTCCAATTTGATCCTCTGAGTAGGAGCATTTCCATAAAGGTGATTTATCAATGCTAAGGTGGAGGCCCCCAGAGGATCTGAATTAGTGTTSCTTCACTGCCAATTTACCTTTTATATATTGCATGGCTAAAACTTGATGAGAAATAGAGTACACAGTATCCCGCCTAGGCTCCTCATGCCTTTCTCTCTTTTTTTCAAGTGAGAAGACATTCCAAATGGTCATACAACAACAGAAAGGGGCCAGGAGAGAGCTCAGCTGCATAGCAACTGACATTTCAGAAGAACAGAAGATTGAGGCAGAGTCTTCCTCCTTTTATGCAAAGAGTCAKGAGTTGCAAAAGCCCAGGAGAATAAGGGGAAAGAGTAAGCAAAAATAGGATGTGAAGCCCTTTGACTTTCTGTAGAGTTTGTATCCTCAGCATATCAAAACAGTACTGAAAAAAAAGGGAATCAGGAGCAACAAGAAAAAGAAAATACTGCAGAAGATAGTAAGATAGAGAGAAAACAATCTCCTAGGATTGCTTTTTTTTTTTTTTTTTTTTTTAGAAAAAGCAAATGTGGAAAAATATTTTCTTTAAACATGAATAACAGTTCTTCTGCAATGTATTCCAGCAGTATCCTGGTCTTTCTTCTGCAATGTGATATCCCAGCAGTATCCTGGTTCTTCTTTTTGAGACTAAAAAGTGCTGAGAACCTTCTGGAGGAATCTGTACCCTACAGAAGGCAAATTCTTCTAAGCTCTGATAGCACATAGAAACAAAAATACTAACAGCAAACTACTCTGTTCCTCCCTGCTTTCATAGAAACATAGGTGTCTGTACCTTAAGCCATTAAAGATGCTGTAATATATTTCTTTTTGCTCCTTAGAGAATGATACCCAGGTTTGTGCCCACACTGCTTTTCTGACAATATGCCTGGCTGAAATGGTGTGGGCCTGCCTGTTTACCATGCRTCCAGCATGGTGTGGCTGGCCTTCATTCAGAGGATAAAAGTAGGTCTTCCAAGATACCCTGAGCCTTCAAATCTTGGTAACCTCATTCTGCTATGACTATAGGAAAGATAAGCACAGTCGCACTCTTTTTGTCTGAGTTATGTCAGGACTGTACAAAAACATCAAGAGGGAATCATACTTCTGCTGCTGAGAAAAGACTAATTTTTTTCTGAAACCATTTCTTTATTTTCATAGACTCCTTGCCCTTCTTATCATCCTTCCATCATCCCTTTGGAGAAGGAAGAGGAAGTGAGAAGAAGTAACCTATTGGCAGCAGTGGACATAAACAATAAACTATATGACAATTTGCTATTGCTTATGTCCATTGCTGAATCATGAGAATGAATTACAGAATTACCCTGAATTTATAGAAATAGTTAGTTTTCACATCTCATGACAAATAACATTCATTTTAATAWTTTAGTGCATTAGTAAATGTCATGTTTGCAGTGCACTCTTTACCTTTTCATTCAAAAAGGTTCCACCTTTTTGTCTCCTATTCTTCCTGCATTCTGTGTCTCTCAGGTCATCCTCAAAGTCATCTACCTGAAATATGAATGTGAATTTTAAAATTGCAAGTTGTGAAGTAAAAATTACTCAAATAAATTTACTTTATTTAGTTAGTAATTCAGCTGTTCCGCGTTGCAACTGTTGGTGATTTGTAGACTTGAGGGAGAGCAGTCTCCTCCTCACAGTTTCTTGGTTAGAGGAATGAAGCCATATAAAAACCCTACTGTGGGCCATTATCCCCAAAGTTCAAACTGAAGTGCTGACTTTCCAAACAACTTTCCTCCTTCCTGAGGAGCACATCTTAAATAAATTTCTTCTGGGGGAATTTGCAGCTCCTTTTCAAAGCACTATCACATTAGTAATTTGTTATTGATTAGGGAAATATTAGCATATCTCCAACTTGGGGGAGGTGGCTTTCCTCCTCAGGTTTCTTTCTGTGTTTCTAGCAACTATCCAGAAGCAGGAAAGCATTTTAGTGGAGGTTAAGTGAGCTCTGCAGATCATTTCATTGACTGTGAGTCTAAAGCCATACTGTTAAGTTGATGGAGTTTATCCACTTGGACTGATGTGATGATTTAAGGCTTCATGCTAAATTAACAATTTTAAGGGCTGTAAGTAATTTTTATACACAGTATCAAATTGAACAAATGAATTTAGTCTTTTGCTGTTTCAGTATGTGTTTGCATAGAAGTCTGTGACTATGTTTATCCAAATATATAGCGCATATGAATTATATGCAAATAATCAATCTCTTTGGGGTTTTTTGATAAGAAACTGCCAGAAAGCTAAAGTAAAAAATATTCTGACCATAAATTCATTGGCATTAAGTTCATTTTCTTCTATTTGTACTGTAAGTCATCTAGCATGCTTCCAGCAGTTGTAAGAATACTGAGTCTTTCAGAAACAATTTCAATAAAAATGAGAAACTAAGTAAAAATGACTGATGGTATTCTGTCATAGCTAAAAACATGTGAATAATATAATCATGGGTATGGGTGTGAGTGTTGGCCACTGTCACAGAATCACAGAATCTGCTGTGTTGGRAGGGTCTGATACTGTTCTTGCTTTAAAGCATTTTTACTCTTTTTTCACAAGTTTGGTTATCTGATATTGGTGATGACTCTTAAGTTTCAAATAATTCCTGGCAAATAGTTGATTTAATTAGTTTTAGCTCTCTTTCTGCATGTGATTTTGTCATGAATAYGTTATAATTTTCTCAAATGTATTCATGAGAAAATTTCTCAAGTAAGTTTTAATGTATATATTGTTCACAAATACTTGAAATTCAACATCTAAGCTGTTTTAAACAGCTTTGATTGGATGTATGAGTCATACAGTATTTTTGTGTTCCAGGACTGGTTTAAAGAAACTTACAGATTTTTATGACTAGTCATATTTCTAAGTTCAAAATTTTCTGTGTTGTTATTCTTTCTTTTGTGAACTGTTCTGCTACTTGACTCATTTGCCTGAATAGGCCCACAAAAACTACCCTCCAAAAGAGTGTAAATGCAGCCACAGTAGAGTCAGCATTTTTCCAAGTAAGTATTTCTGGAAATTCCACTCAAGTAGATACATACCTCATCAACTGGCCRTTCCAAATGTGCTTTGGCATACTTTTTTTGAAGTGGCTTTGTCATGGGAGTATTTAGATCTTGCAGACTGGGGAAGGAGGGAGGGGAGTAAAGGTCCTTTGCTGAGGTAATTTGTGCTGTAGTTAAGGAAAGGCATTTAGTATTCCTTAGTGTCCAAGTTCATATAATCAGCACTGAATACTAGCTCAAAATATCTGGATGCAACTGTATACTCATTTTTGCATTCATAAGTTATCTACTCTGAGACCACCTAAAGGAACTAACCCTTTAATATTTGATTCTAGGAGTTTAGGTTCCTTTTGCTCTAAATTGTATAACTAAAACAGAAGTGTGTATCTGACATGTGGTTATTTATATGTATTGATTAAAAATTGAAGCTCTGAACCAGGCAGCTGTTCAGTTTTGCTGATACATCATGGTGATTTAAGTTGGTCAGTTTTGGCCTGATCGCCTAATTCACACACTCCATAATGGAATGAAATAGTTTGTTATAATTTGATTGACCTGCCCTTTACCTCTAATAATTTGTGGAAGAGACAAAAATGAACAAAATCTGTTGGTTACATACTCCATGGTTTTGTAGTGGTTAGTGKAATTTAAAAAGGAAGTTTCTCCTAAGAATATGTTCATTAGTATAGACTCATATTGCAGATCCATAATGATTCGGGTCATAATGACATTTGATATCACTTACCTTAACCGCAACTAACTACATTTATTAAAAAATATTTCAGTGGCCCTGATTCAATTTCTGATTAAATTCTTTGTAGACTTGAAACATTTAAGAATTGCAAATTGTCTGTCATTTCCACTATGGCTTTTCCTTCTCTGTGGTAACTACAACCAAGCATATGTTAGTCCAAACAGAGGAAGTTATATTTTTGAATATTATATGTATTTTATTGTAGTAATATTAGATATTTTTTACAGCAAGCTCTATGTGTACCACAGCACAATCCAAGATTCTATAAGTTTCCTTTCCATCAGAAATATTCATTTATATATCTTAATTGCCAATGATCACAAAATCTTTYTAAGTAGCATTTCTAGGGTTACTGTTACCAGAAAGACAGTTAGCGCTGTAGGGTCTTAAATAATATCAGTCAGGTTTAATTACAGTTGGTGTCATTTAACATTCATCTTCTTTCACTTCTGTAGTCTGAGGTAGAAATTAATATGCGTTTCCAAAATATAGCACGTACTACTTTCAGTCTTCTTGTTGCAGAGTAACTACTAGCTATGGGAAAACTTAGTCTGGAACTACACAAAGGGATCTGAGGGCATAGCATGGCCAGAGTTTCCACAGACTACTGTTCCTGTCCTATGTATATATCTTAATTGCTTGGTTTTTATTTCAAGTAGTTAGCAGATACTTCTTCTGACAACCTTACACAAAACTGCGAAGCTGTTCCCAGTAAATAACTTTTTATCTTCAATATCTAATAGAAACAGTTAAAGGCATGTTATTTTTCCAGAGCTATCCCACCCCTTAGAACACGTAATGCTCTGACAACAAATGCTGTCTTTASAAAAAGATGAACTTTTATATTTTGCCCTTTATAGAGACGTGCTAAAAAAATCAGCGTCACTATCTAGCAGTCAAAAATGGTAATTACAGCTTTCTCTTTCTTTATTCATGTAAATTCATTTAGCTAAATAAACACAAGGATATCCTTTATGTTTTATGATGGCTTGTTCTTCTGCCTTTTTTTCACGCAGAGGGACAACCATACCTTACATAGGATCCCAGCAGGAAAAACCCTAGAAATTCCTGGAAGCCCTGCCATCTGTTGGAGCATAGCAGAATGGGAGCTCTCAGATATATAGGAAGTTTTGGTCCATCACTTCTTCTACACTTTCTGTAAAGAACAGAAGATAACACACAGCCCTCCATTTGAATTTTGGGTAAGCCTCTTTAACATAATTCTCATAAAAAAAAAAAGATGTCGCTGGCTTACCTGAGGCCCTCTGAGATCACCAGTTTGGGGTCAGCATTATTTTATTATATGAGCAATAAAGATGTAGCAAGCTAACAAGCACCAACTGAATGCAGGTTTTGCAAATTTTTTTTTCCTGTATGAGCTTCATATCTTGAGAGAATAGCTAAGAATCACTGTTATTTTTCAGCATACAAATTTGGTAGCACAAAAGGAATATAAAGGTTATTTCCACAGTGAGTCGCTTTGCAGTGATAGTATCCCACTGACAGTCCTTTAGTGAATACAGCAGTTTTATCCAATATTCCTGTTCTTCCACATAAACATCCGGTGTCTGCTCCTTTTCTCCCTTTTTGAAAACAAAGGTAGATCASATAGAAGCAGGAAAATTAAATGACTTTGAAGTATTTCCTGTGCAATCTCTGTACTACTTTAAACAGATTATCATAGATATTGAGATAACCACTATTTTTCAGTCTGTATAAGGACAGCAATAAGGCATATTTGTTATGAAGTAGCATGGGGATCAAAAATAATCTTCTGGCAAACAGCACGRTGAAATAAAAGCAGAAAGGTCACGAAAGACAACATCTGGATGGATTGTGGCAAGAAAGAAATGGCAATGAATGACTAGTCTTAGATTAAAGATTCTCAGTAGTGTTTTACAGTAATCATCATTGCAAAGGTGATTAAAATAGCATACTTAGTCATGTTGTCTCCACTGATCTGGAGATGGAACATTATTATACAGCACTTACTCATGTATGTAGTACATGAAGGCAGAATTTTAAAATGGTACATCCCATTCGGCTTGTGACTCAAKCTAAGATTATGGAACACCCATTTAATTGCCTCTGTAATGCCACAGCTGCAGTATGTGTATTTCTGCATTCAAATACTAGAAGCTACTTTCCTAGCTATTTTAGCTCATTTTACCTTCATTCTCTTCCCTCCCCTACTAAATCAGCTGCCCAAGACCTACAGTGAAAAATGGCTTTCTGCGGTCTTCTAGGGGAAGGTGCCTTCTGCACCCAGCTGGTCTGCACTAAATCAGAAACTTCCATTTCTTCTCAAAAGGGAAAAAGCTTCTGCACTCTGCCTGAAGAAAACATTGCTGACATTTTTAACAGACTATCAGACACCAATCTGCTCATGAAATCTTCCTAAATTATTTTCAGCAAATTTTACATAACTGTTATGCTCTCTAATCTATCCAACCTTCTCTTATAATTCATGGAACTAATTCCCCTGATTTATAGTCAGATATATGATCTGAAAATTCCTGCATGCAGCCTGCATGCTGAAGACTTCAGACTACAATAGTGTTGCATTGGTTGTGGTTTATTTTTTTTCACATCAGTTTTAGAAAAAGATTCTTCATTTTTGATAGCTCCTGACCTGAGGGGATTCTGGACTGCTTGTTCTCCTTGTAAATACAAGTGACCCTGAAGATCTCACAGCCTCTGAGAAATCTAAGAAAATAATTAAGTATTAAAAGACATATTCTCCAAATGTCTCTCAGGTGAATAAACTATCCAACATACACCTTTTTTTCCCCCAGTTTATGCTCATTTTCTATTGTGTATATGGAGATAAAGAAAGACAAGATACTCATTAAGCTGAAAATATTACCATTGTGAGTACCTTACTTAGAATCTGAGTGGCATTACCCATTTTTCATGTTAGTCTCCTTTTTGCCTTGCATAGAAGAAATTCTGGTGTAGTGCCTTGCAAAATGATTTGTCAGGTGTCATCACTCCCAAGTCCCTTGTGATACCCAGATTTTTCAAGATTGTCTTGCATAATTTCACTAATGAGGAACAGCTGCCCACAGAACAGAGCTACGAAAATTAGTTCTACATTTTTATGTATGTTTAATACATTTCCAGCCATCTTTTAATTGCTACAGTTTGGACTATGTATGTTGATAAATCAAAAATTCCAGTTATTACGGGGACTGATTCAAAAAGTTGTGTCCTTTCAACCAAAGAAATAAAACTATTGCTGATATTTGCTAGCYCACTGTATGGAGCTGTGGCAAACTGCTTTCCCCAACTGATAGCATCCATGATAAATAGATCTTTCTTTTTCTTTCTTCTTCCTCCTCTTCATGYGTGAAATGTATTCGACTTAAACAAGAGATTGGCCTCTTCCCAGGGGATCCAGAACTTCATATCCCTAGAAACTAATGTTCTCTGCTCTGAAGCAGTATCATGAATATTATTCAAGAGTCAAGATACTGTCTGTTCTGCCAGAGAAACGAAGGCTTTTGCCAGATTTTAATCATGAACCATATAACCTAATAGCCTATGTTTAGAAACTACTCTTCCAGATGGTGCACATTTCCTTTTCTCATCTTAGGAATTCTTCTACTCAGTTGGACTGTTAATGTTGTTCCTTCCTGGTTTTCCCTCTGCCTCTCTGCAAATAAGACTCTGAATTAGTCAGTTCGGTTATGGTAAAAAATCAAAACCATTCTGAAGGTAAAAGTYTGTCATTTCAGTAGGTAGTCTGCCTCAGAGTAAAAATTGGTATTTTGAGATAATGTAGTACCATTTTTCCCAGGTGAGTCCAAAAATGTATCTGAAATTATTTTACAAGGACTCTGAATGATCGGTCATTTCCTTTTATTGGAGGGGGAAATAATTTTGATGTATTCATATTGCAAGGTCACATTTTAGTCTTCCTTGCACTAATAGAAAACAGTGAAGTTTTGAAAATTAGTTTGAAAGGCATTGTTCCATAGAGCCTGGACCAGCAAGAAAAGAAATCATTTATCACTATTGTCCCATTGTAGGGGCAAGAAAATAAAGTTCAATAAAACTCCAAGCTTACATAAAAATGTTCATTAGAACGGAAGACATGACCATGACARCATTTTTTGTTGTTGTTTTGATGGGAGAAATCTTTCTTTCAGGGGTGTAGAATTTCACCAGGAGGAAAAAAACCAAACCTGAATAACCGAGAAGCAGGGAAATGAGCATAAATACTGCCAAGTATACAGTGGGGCATATGTTTTTTTCTCTTGGGTGAGATAAGCCCCTTCTGACTTTCAAAGGTGCACTTGATTGTGTGGTAACAATGTTGTGACTGTGATGAGAGCCTTCCTTTATTGCTGTGTTTGCCAAAGGGAAAGTGCTGTTAACAGGAACATAGCCCAGATGGCTTTACTTTTGCTGTTGTTCTAGAACCTGTAAGAACAGTGGTACAGTGAACATTTGAGAAGTAAGAGTGGAAAATAAAAATAGATWCAAAGATAAGCAAAAGAAAATTTCAAAAGAGAGAGGACAAGTGGCAGTAGGAATCAACATGAAGTCCAAYAAAACATCCTTAGTAAAACCTCCATCTATTCCACTGTTCAGGCATTGACTCTGTTTCTTCTTATAAAGGAGTGTTTCTTATTRCTGGAGTTTTATTCCTGTTTCCATTCCCTTTTTTTTAATGCTTAGGATTTGTAGCAAGATATTCTGATACAATACATAATTGTGSGAAATCTCTCATGGAGCACAGCACAGTAGATAAGCACAAGCATCTTAGAAGAACATCATTGGATTAGTAATGAACTCTATAATTTGATGCTGTCTTGATAAAGGTGGTAACAGAAATGAATCATGGCAGCCTTAAGTTATCACCCTTTGTTAAATCTTTGGACAGAGTCACCGTGGATTCATGGGCCATAGGTGGGATTTTTTTCTCTGTCTCACTCCTACTGTCCAACCACTAATCTCAGTGGACTAAGATCATRGGGAAGCGATGATCTATTCCAGGATTTGTAAGGGAGAAGGAGGAACACTGCAGGCTGTGCAGAACGATGTGTTCCAGGGTTTGTACATCCACTCTGTGAGACAACTATCAGGCACCGTGTTCCCGGCTTTGAGGAGAAATTGTATTAAGAGGTCTAGGGGACAAAAGTAGATGTACAGTATTGGACATGGGAGTATTGTACAAAACCAAGAACAAYGTGCATTTTATGCTGACTGTCATGCCTAATAAATGCCTAATAATTYGGGCACGGTTTAGTATTGCATCCCTTTTTAAACCTCGGCATTGTTAGTTGTGTGTATGCTGCTAGTATTTCTGCACTGATGAGGATATTGGTTTTTGGAATCATCAGAAAGAGTGAAGTCCTTTGAGTCATGCAATGCACATTCACATTTTTTGCAGCTAGATAAGCTGAGGAATTAGGAGCATCAAACAGAGCCTGCTCTTTCTTTTTGGATCTGAAATCCTTCAAAGCTGGCACAAGCTGTTAATGCTGAGTTGTTAATACTGCTGTTTGATGACTCTGAAAGGGACTATGTGAAATGTATTTCATGGCTGCCATTCCATATTCTGTATTTGTTAAAAATTGTCAGTGGTGTTGGTTAAATACTATATGTACTCAAAGGCAAAATTATTTGCATGTCTGTGGAGCTGATGCTTGCAAAATGGTTTGAAGAGTGCTGGCAGGGCTGTGGGGATGTTTGCAATGGGAACTAACACACTTCTCCAGTGGGGGAATGGGAACTTGAAAGAATAAATGAAATGACCCAACAGGGTTTCAAGAAATACATAGACAGCTGAAAGCAGTTAAGAGAAACCTGAGTTAAATGTAAACACAAAAAACAAAAAAGACAATATTATAATAAACTGAATGATAATTACTATTGGGAAAATTAGAACAATTCAGATGACAATGAATAATGAATAGGATCAAAAGGGGGAAATCTCAAAATTACTATATAATTAATTACTATTTGCGCCCCTGAGAGATTATTATTTCAAAATCTTGGGGTTTTTTTCTCTAAGCTAGTTACTGGCAGGTATTGTATATCTAGATAGCTGGATCATCTTTTTTTTTTTTTTTTTTTTTTTTTTTTTTTTTGTGGCATCAGGCAAAATGCATTTCAGGTTATTCTATTTGTTAAAAGTATTTTTTTCACTTTCCACTTACTATGTGACACCCAAAAATTATTAAGAAAAAGGTATCTTTTCTAGTCACATCAGTGTATTTACATATTTTTTAAGTTATTAATAAGGTGATAGTTATAAATGGACATGAGGTGATAAGGTCCCAGTTCCATTATTAAGGATAGATCAAGTTTCATGTTATAAAACATAACTTTACATGTACATAAACTCATAGATCAGCAATAGTTTATTTAGGGAATATCCAGCAAGATTACTTTTTAATAAATGTTGACAAGTTTCAGCTTTTGCAGGCATTTCTCCACCTTTCACGAGAACTTGGGATGTTAGGAAGCTGGTTCCTCTTGAGGAGTGCCTTTAAGAACAATTACACAATATTCTGAACAGATATTGACACATTATGGAGTGTTTTTATGGTGATTGTTATCTACTGAACAAAATTCCTGAAGTTACAGTCAAACTCCACCAATTCTTTCATTTTTTATCCTAGCTAGCAATATTTTCAAATAATTTTGAAACAGATTTCAAAACATTATTTCAGAATTATGTTAAAGAGCAGGTGGGAACATTGGGTGATTATCAGTGCAGTCCATATGAAGAGGTTGCCCTGAAAAGATGAGCAGTCATGCAGCAATGCTTCCCTGTTTCACGAAAATTATTGCTGTTTATCTGCTCAAAGATGTTACTCGTTTCCAAACTACAGACTGATACTTATTTCATGTGGTGGACATTTGTAGTGTTTGCACATCAGAAAGGTGTTTACAGAGGTGGTGGATGGGGACCAGATTGAGAGAATCTGTCACAATTGTCTCAGTAGGCTGCAACACCAGTGCTTCAGGCTTTGGGGTCCTGACCAAGAAAATGCCGTGCTTGATTTGTAACGTGGCTTTTAGGTTTTGAGTGGTTAATGTTGGGTAGGAAATTATGGCATGCTATAGTAACTGCTTTGATTTTATTAGTAACATTCATGATTAAAGGGGATATGCAGCTAAATGGCATTTTTCAGTGAAATGCACTAGAGTAATTCTAGAGTGGCTTTGAGGTATAACAGCATAGTAGACTGGAAAACTAAAGTAACATACAAAAAGGAAATGTGCAGGATGAATGTGTATTTGTACAAGCACAGACCATAGCTGCTTTTGTTGTGATTTTTAACATGTACAGAGTCTGTCTGTCCCTTGTAAGTAGAAGACTTTCAGTGATCTTGTGTTCTCAGTAGGTTTTTGGACAGGGTTGATAGGCCAATACAYTTATGCATCGTCAATCACTGTCCTTCAATGAGCTCAGCTCTACTGTTTGATATCCAGCATCTCTTCCTGGATACAATTTTTTTCTGTCCAGTTCTTTTATTGACCTTTTTGAGCATTTTTCTATTTCTTTTGCCTTGTTATTCTCTTCTAATATAAGTCTTCCTTTCTGCTATTGTGCAGCTGCTAACTTGGAGGCATAGCTGGGTTTTGTTAAAGCAATACAATTTTTCATTCCATTTCTCATCCCTTAGAGATATAGCAAGATATTAACTTCTGATACCAGGTCTTTCACCTCATGCTATACTGTACTTGGTGCTAAAAAAAGAGAAACTATTTTGATTCCCTTACTGGAGTGTGTTTTCCAGGAAGAGTAAGATTTTAAAATG